>NC_088405.1:74986418-75327846 GCF_034236695.1 Oncorhynchus nerka
TAAAGCCTGTTGACATCTAGCATATCATTGGAAGATTGGCCATAAGAGACTACATTTACCAGGTGTCCGCCCGGTGTCCTTTGTCGAAATTGCTGCGTAATCTCCAAACTGCACGCATTCATCCATGTGATTCAGGGGAGAGAGGAGACTTCCACAAACGATATATCATCGAAGAGATATGTGAAAAACACCTTGAGGATTGATTCTAAACAACGTTTACCATGTTTCAGTCGATATTATGGAGTTAATTTGGAAAAAAGTTCGGCGTTTTGATGACTGAATTTTTGTTTTTTCTTGGTAGCCAAACGTGGCGCACAAAACGGAGCGATTTGTCGTAAACAAATAATCTTTCAGGAAAAACTGAACATTTGCTATCTGAGTCTCCTCATTGAAAACATCCGATGTTCTTCAAAGGTAAATTATTTTATTTGAATGCTTTTCTGTCTTTTGTGAAAATGTTGCCTGCTGAATGCTAACGCTAAATGCTACGCTAGCTATCAATACTGTTAAACAAATGCTTGTTTTGCTATGGTTGAGAAGCATATTTTGAAAATCTGAGATGACAGTGTTGTTAACAAAAGGCTAAGCTTGAGAGCTAGCACATTTATTTCATTTCATTTGCGATTTTCATGAATAGTTAACGTTGTGTTATGCTAATGAGCTTGCGGATAGAATTACACTCCTGGATACAGGTTTTTTTCGTAGCTAAACGTGATGAACAAAACAAAGCGATTTCTCCTAAACAAATAATCTTTCAGGAAAAACTGAACATTTGCTATCTAACTGAGAGTCTCATTGAAAACATCCAAAGTTCTTCAAAGGTAAATTATTTTATTTGAATGCTTTTCTGGTTTTTGTGAAAATGTTGCCTGCTGAATGCTAACGCTAAATGCTACGCTAGCTATCAATACTGTTACACAAATGCTTGTTTTGCTATGGTTGAGAAGCATATTTTGAAAATCTGAGATGACAGTGTTGTTAACAAAAGGCTAAGCTTGAGAGCTAGCATATTTATTTCATTTCATTTGCGATTTTCATGAATAGTTAACGTTGCGTTATGGTAATGGGCTTGAGGCTGTAGTCACGATCCCGGATCCGGGATGGCTCGACGCAAGAAGTTAAGATAAGTTTAATGCTAGCTAGTACCTTACAGCTCCTTGCTGTTTCGCATAACAGGTAGTCAGCCTGCCGCGCAGTCTCCTCGTGGAGTGCAATGTAATCGGCCATGATCGGTGTCCAAAAATGTAGATTACCGATTGTTATGAAAACTTGAAATCGGCCATTCCGATTAATCAGTCGACCTCTAGTTTGGAGTATGGATATTGTTATATAAATTCCAGTATGAAACACTAACAATATCCTTTTTAGTGAGATTGAATCCATTAACCTCTTTAACTCTGTTTAGGTAATTTGAGCTCTCATTTCCTAACATAATTTGAATGCTTCCCTTCCTGTATCCTATATTGAGTTTGTCTAGCTGTCAAGACAGTAGCTCAGTGATTTGAAAGCTGGTGTGAAAATTAGTGATGCACCGATATTACGATTTTGGCCGATATCTGATATTTTCCTTGCCAAAAATAACTATGCCGATATTAACCATTTTAGCTGCCTTTTAACTATTTAACTGCACTAGAAGGCTTAACACACATACACACACGGATGCAGCGGTCTAAGGTACTGCATCTCAGTGCAAGAGGGGCCAATACAGTCCCTGGTTCGAATCCAGGCTGTATCACATCTGGCCGTGATTGGGAGTCCCATAGGGCGGCGCACAATTGGCCCAGTGTCGTCCGGGTTTGGCCGGGGTAGGCCGTCATTGTAAATAAGAATTTGCTCTTAACTCACTTGCCTCGGTAAATTAAAGGTTACATACACACCACACTGACCAAAAAGTTATTTTGTTGGAATTTACATTTGTTCCCATTACCAGTAAAACATAATCAAAACGTATTTATTTAACTTACTTGCTGTTTCGTTGTTCAGTCGTTTCATTCTCAATCAGGATTTCATACATGTCAAGCAGTGAAGTTTCTGCTCTCTCTGTTCGTTGCCTCTCACCCTCGGTGCGCACTGTCACTGTGTCCGTTTCCATCTTGTCCAGCTGTCTATGTAACATAAACCCTGTTTCTTGTCTGCATTGATGTAGCGAAAGCGAAAATCACCCACGACAGAGAACGGTTGCTTGTCAAGGGCAATAAATTCCATTATCTTGGCGTTAATGGATTTCTTCTTTGAGTTGTCTCGCTGAAATGTTCTTACTCTTTCAAATGACTGCTCGACTTGTTGACTGCTCGATCCACACAGCAGACATTGTGGGCTAGGTTAGGAATGCTCTGTTGTGGAGGTCGACCGATTAATCGGAATGGCCGATTTAAGTAGGCACGATTTCAAGTTTTCATAACAATCGGAAATTGGTATTTTTTCAGATAAAAAAAAAAAAAAAAACATATATATTTGCATTTTTTTAACTAGGCAGTCCGGTTAAGAACACATTCTTATTTTCAATGACGGCCTAGGAACGGTGGGTTAATTAACTGCCTTGTTCAGGGGCAGAACGACAGATTTTCACCATGTCAGTTCGGGGATCCAATCTTGCAACTTTACAGTTAACTAGTACAACGCAATAACGACCTGCCTCTCTCGTTGCACTCCACAAGGAGACTGCCTTTTACGCGAATGCAGTAAGCCAAGGTAAATTGCTAGCTAGCATTAAACTTATCTTATAAAAAACAATCAATCATAATCACTAGTTAAATACACATGGTTGATGATATTACTAGATATTATCTAGCGTGTCCTGCGTTGCATATAATCTGACTGAGCATACTTAGATGCTTGTATCTGTCTGAGCGGTGGTAGGCAGAAGCAGGCGCGTAAACATTCATTCAAACAGCACTTTTGTGCGTTTTCTCAGCAGCTCTTCGTTGTGCGTCAAGCATTGTGCTGTTTATGACTTCAAGCCTATCAACTCTCGAGATGAGGCTCGTGTAACCGAAGTGAAATGGCTAGCTAGTTAGCGCGCGCTAATTGTCGTTGTGTTGCTGGTTTGAGCCCAGGGAGGAGCGAGGAGAGGGACGGAAGCTATACTGTTACACTGGCAATACTAAAGTGCCTATGAGAACATCCAATAGTCAAAGGTTAATGAAATACAAATGGTATAGGGGGAAATAGTACAATAATTTCTATAATATCTACAACCTAAAACTTCTTACCTGGGAATATTGAAGACACATGTTAAAAGGAACCACCAGCTTTCATATGTTCTCATGTTCTGAGCAAGGAACTGAAACGTTAGCTTTCTTACATAGCACATATTGCAATTTTACTTTCTTCTCCAACACTTTGTTTTTGCATTATTTAAACCAAATTGAACATGTTTCATTATTTACTTGAGGCTAAATTGATTTTATTGATGTATTATATTAAGTTAAAATAACTGTTCATTCAGTATTGTTGTAATTGTCATTATTACAAATACATGTAAAAAAAAAATTGTCTGATTAATCGGCATCGGCCTTTTGGGACCTCCAATAATCGGTATCGGCGTTTTTGGTCCTCCAATAATCGGTATCGGCGTTAAAATCATAATCCATCGACCTCTGCTCTGTTGCATGTGTAGCGCAAAGTTTTCGGTGTCGTCATTACATGTTATATAGGTATGCACATCTAGCTTTGACATCGGTTTTGCACATCAGGGTGAAACTGTTTGCATTTTTAGCTAATATCGGCTGATTCCGATATATCGTGCATCCCTAGTGAAAATGGACCTTTATATTTGCTGCTGCTCTGTTTTTCTCTGGTGCCCTAAGAAGTAATGAAGAACAATGGCTTTATTGTGGGGGGAGGTGGGTTGCTGCTGTACCCCTCTGTCAACAGATGACTGGGCTTGGTCACATCTGGCGATGGTGCTCTTAGTATAATCAAAAAGACACAGAAGGCTGTCTTTACTGAGGTGCCAACTGATTGAACAAGTAAAGCTACCAACACAATCCCTGATGAGTGATGTTGGATTAAAATCAGACATTTTGAAACTACTGCACATTATGCCACTGCATTGTAGGAAAAAAATATTCTTCGACTTAGAAGATGTCATCATAACAACGGTCCTAAGACTAGCCCACTGCTCTGAAAATATTTGTACCAAAACAAATATTTTGATTAGGGCTAGATCTCCCCCCAGAGTTGTTAGGCCCCTAATAAGCTTGTTATAGCAAGCTGTCATTAAATCAGACTAGAAGAGCTGTTGAATTATATAAGATGGCAATTTTTTTTGCATGCATTCATCCATGTAATGCTGGGTCCAACAATGAATTAAAAACATGTATGGAAGCATAAATAATATGCATGCATACCCCTGAACAAACAAATACTGCTTCATCATTGTAAGGGAAATACATCCTTTAAAATACAGTACAGGTATCTATCAACTGGGCTTATTGGACTTGAGTGATCTGCATTCTCTTGTCTGACATTAGCATAACACTCGTTACTTTTCAGTGAATTTGGCTCTGACTAGACCCTCACTGTCTCCCACAGAATTGGATCCCTTGTGATCATTGTATTCAGTTCCTGTCCATTTGTTTCCTACCTATTACTGCAGTGTCTTGTCTGATGATAGCTTCTCGGCTGTTTTGTCTGCACAAATGCCAGATGCTACAGGATTATACAGTCTAAGGGCTCTATTCAATCCGCATTGCGGAAGTTCAGCTTTACAGTATGATTGAAATTTTAAAGGGAATGTTCCTGATTTTGCAGAGACTGCAATCACGGTAAATGCTACATATGTCAGTTCAATCTGAAATTACCTTATACATTAATGTTGAGGAATCTGTAATGGTTCAGCTTTACAGATTGAATAGAACCCCAATTTTCTCTGTCAGAGCTGGGTGATGCAAGGGAAGTCTTGTGTGAAAATGCACACTAGACCCTCCCTTGTGGTAAATTGTTTGAAGTAGGTAGTGTCCCTAAATAGCACTATTATCTAATAACATTGTGTAGAGTTAGAGAATAAAATAAATAAATATATACACACACTGTAATCTACTCTAGCGTGAATACCTTTTATTAGCAATCTATCAACGGGGGGCAGAAGTAGGCACAGCCTAGGCCTAGCCTATGTTTTATCCTGAAAATAAAGATGAAAGGAAATGTTTGAACCACGTTGCTTTTCTTAGACAGTTTGCTGCAGCTTTGAAGTGTGTAGTATTGGATGGGCTCCACTTGGCTGTCAGACTAATACCTTCTAGACTGAAAATGAAATGGGTGAGGGAGAAACTAATCCGCATAATAATATTTTTGAGGATTATGGCTGGAGACTAGCAAACTGCCTTCCTATTGATTGGTCGCTTGGCCCTGCAGAAATGACAGAGCGAGACAAGATCCCTCTTAATTCTTACTTAGTTTGGACACTTAAACAGATTTCCTGCCTTATTCCTGATGCCTTCTGTCCTACAATATTGATTAATAATAATAGCAGCAACAGCAGCAGCCACAACAATAACAACTTAAGTGTTATAACAATGATGGCTCTGGGCATACTGAACTAAATGCTCATGGAAGGGAGCTGTTAACTTTTAAAAATTGTTTTCAAAAAGCAGTGTTGATGGCATTCATACATAATTAATTGAGAATTAAATTGTACTGCATTATGAAACTTCACCATTTAGTCCAAGGTTTTGAAGTAATTTACTTTTTGTAAAAAAATCAAAAATAATTCTCAGCTCTTTAAAATGAAAGCTTTGGATGATGGTTTGGTTTATAATGACTAGTAATAAACTATTTAAGACTGGAGCCAGCAAACATTGATTCAGCAACTGATACAGATAAAAGTAGAAATCATCAATAGGCTAGTGGATAGAATAGTGTTTACTCAAAGGTTGAAGTTGATACATTATCACAAGCGGGGATTTGCTAATAGACAGAGAATCCAATGTCCATGTGACTGTCCCCTCTTAGGTGCTATTACCTCGACTCCTCACTCATCTGAAAGGACAAGACAGGTTCAAGCAATATGGCGGATACTAACATGCTGTGTAGATGGAGTTGCTCTCAAAAGGCCACTTAATGCTGCGCTCATATTGCTCTGATATCCACTTGACTACTGATGTTAAGCTCAATGTAGGCATAGCTTATTTTTACTAAATCTATTATGTAACATATTTTTCATTTTTATGCAGCCTCTGTGAAATACATGACACTGTCATCAATCATAGGCCTTTGGTGGTTGATTTATGACGGTGCTACCCACATTCCTTCCAACATTTTCTCTCATGGGAAGAATGGATAGTCTTTCTCTTTGTTTTATTGGCACCATGTGCTATACAATATAGTGCCTCATTCAACTTTGAAATTCTTGCAAGTGGTTGAAAATTCATATAGGTCAATGCCATTTGACAAAAGCTCTTATTCAAACCAATCATGTACATGATTACCCGAGTTTAAATGAATAATGCGCTTTTCTTGGGTATGACTCAAAACAGGCTTTTATGTCTTGACTGAAATTCTGTCATACCCCCCCACTTAAATTTCTATCAACAAAAGACCCTCTCTACCAAAATGCATGCCGACTAGCATCAGAATATTTTTTTGTAATTCTTTCAAAACTCCTTTGTTCAAATTTAAAGGAGGAAAACAGAGCTTTATTCAACACAGGCATTTAAGCTGAAGTGGTCTGACTTGTGTGCTGAATTTATGAAAGTTGTCTGTCTAGGGTTTTCCAACATTTTGATATTATAGTTTTGTGTTTTTATTTCTAGTCGTTTTTATATTTGTATTATTTTTTATAATTTTCAGATCCACTTTACTAGTTTTTATTTAGTTAAGTTTTTAAAATAACTTTTCTATTGTGTTTTATTTTAAGTGGCAGGCTATACAACACATACAGTGGGGCAAAAAAGTATTTAGTCGGCCACCAATTGTGCAAGTTCTCCCACTTAAAAAGATGAGAGGCCTGTAATTTTTTCATCATAGGTACACTTCAACTATGACAGACAAATCACCAGAAAATCACATTGTAGGATTTTTAATGAATTTATTTGCAAATTATGGTGGAAAATAAACTTTTGTTATTGACCAAATACTTATCTCAATACTTTGTTATATACCCTTTGTTGGCAATGACAGAGGTCAAACGTTTTCTGTAAGTCTTCACAAGGTTTTCACACACTGTTGCTGGTATTTTGGCCCATTCCTCCATGCAGATCTCCTCTAGAGCAGTGATGTTTTGGGGTTGTTGCTGGGCAGCACGGACTTTCAACTCCCTCCAAAGATTTTCTATGGGGTTGAGATCTGGAGACTGGCTAGGCCACTCCAGGACCTTGAAATGCTTCTTACGAAGCCACTCCTTCGTTGCCCGGGCGGTGTGTTTGGGATCATTGTCATGCTGAAAGACCCAGCCACGTTTCATCTTCAATGCCCTTGCTGATGGTAGGCTTTATTACTTTGGTCCCAGCTCTCTGCAGGTCATTCACTAGGTCCCCCCGCGTGGTTCTGGGATTTTTGCTCACCGTTCTTGTGATCATTTTGACGCAACGGGGTGAGATCTTGCGTGGAGCCCCAGATCGAGGGAGATTATCAGTGGTCTTGTATGTCTTCCATTTCCTAATAATTGCTCCCACAGTTGATTTGTTCAAACCAAGCTGCTTACCTATTGCAGATTCAGTCTTCCCAGCCTGGTGCAGGTCTACAATTTTGTTTCTGGTGTCCTTTGACAGCTCTTTGGTCTTGGCCATAGTGGAGTTTGGAGTGTGACTGTTTGAGGTTGTGGACAGGTGTCTTTTATGCTGATAACAAGTTCAAACAGGTGCCATTAATACAGGTAACGAGTGGAGGACAGAGGAGCCTCTTAAAGAAGAAGTTACAGGTCTGTGAGAGACAGAAATCTTGCATGTTTGTAGGTGACCAAATACTTATTTTCCACCATAATTTGCAAATAAATTCATAAAAAATCCTACAATGTAATTTTCTGGATTTTTTCCTTCTCATTTTGTCTTTCATAGTTGAAGTGTACCTATGATGAAAATTACAGGCCTCATCTTTTTAAGTGGGAGAACTTGCACAATTGGTGGCTGACTAAATACTTTTTTGCCCCACTGTATGTGTTGTATAGTTTTTGGGGATGACACCTTTTTGCCAGTGTGGGGCAGTAATGCATGAGGTGATAGGTCAGGTCATAAGTTTCATTTAAAGGTAGACTCAGGGAAATGACATGGATGCACAAAGTAAGTAGTAGAAGTGGGTCAATTTCCTCAACAACAAGGAGTGTTGAAGCACGAGGCTAAACCTCTCTGCTGTTTTGTTCCCGCAGCTACCACGTTGTAGCAGCGTGAAGCGCACCTGTGCACATGCACAGATATTCCGTGTGACTGTGTGAGAGCAGAGTTTAACATCGTACTCATCTCGATGGGCACGAGCGGATCAATTTTGTCAAGTTGGTGAGCATCATCAGTCACCTCCTTAAAAAGTAATGATTTGACAAAAATCATGTAAATAAGGATCAGTTGACCGCAAGTTTCTGCAGTTGCTCTTCAGCAACTTCATCCTGCAGCCATCATCTACATTGTGGGAGGCTCTATTGTCAAATAGTCATTCATTCATTCATTTTTTTTTTTTTTTTTTTTTTACCCATGCGAATGTTACCAAAGACATAACTGAAACAAACCAATTTGCCACGATTTATGTGTACAGTAAATATACACTGAGTATACCAAACATTAGGAACACCTTGCTAATATTGAGTTGCACCCTACCTTTTTTCCCCCAGAACAGCCTCATTTCGTTGGGGCATGGACTCTACAAGGTGTCGAAAGCGTTCCACAAGGATACTGGCCCATGTTGACTCCAATGCTTTCCACGGTTGTCAAGTTGGCCAGATGTCCTTTGGGTGGTGGACCATTCTTGATACACGGGAAACTGTTGAGCGTGGGAAAACACATCAGCGTTGCAGTTCTTGACACAAACAAGTGCGCCTGGCACCTACTACCATACCCCGTTCAAAGGCACTTAAATACACTGCTCAAAGAAATAAAGGGAACACTAAAATAACACATCCTAGATCTGAATGAATGAAATATTTTTATTAACTACTTTTTTCTTTACATAGTTGAATGTGCTGACAACAAAATCACCGAAAAATTATCAATGGAAATCAAATTTATCAGCCCATGGAGGTCTGGATTTTTGAGTCACACTCAAAATTAAAGTGGAAAACCACACTACAGGCTGATCCAACTTTGATGTAATGTCCTTAAAACAAGTCAAAATGAGGCTCAGTAGTGTGTGTGGCCTCCACGTGCCTGTATGACCTCCCTACAACGCCTGGGCATGCTCCTGATGAGGTGGCGGATGGTCTCCTGAGGGCCAACCGCACCAGCATATGGTCTCACAAGGGGTCTGAGGATCTCATCTCGGTACCTATCTCATCTCGGTCGGTACCTAATGACAGTCAGGCTACCTCTGGCGAGCACATGGAGGGCTGTGCGGCCCCCCAAATAAATGCCACCCCACACCATGACTGACCTACCGCCAAACCGGTCATGCTGGAGGATGTTGCAGGCAGCAGAACATTCTCCACGGCATCTCCAGACTCTGTCACATGTGCTCAGTGTGAACCTGCTTTCATCTGTGAAGAGCACAGGGCGCCAGTGGCGATTTTGCCAATCTTGGTGTTCTCTGGCAAATGCCAAATGTACTGCACGGTATTGGGCTGTAAGTACAACCCCCACCTGTGGATGTCGGGCCCTCATACCACCCTCATGGAGTCTGTTTCTGACCGTTTGAGCAGACACATGCACATTTGTGGCCTGCTGGAGGTCATTTTGCAGGGCTCTGGCAGTGCTCCTCCTTGCACAAAGGCGGAGGTAGCGGTCCTGCTGCTGGGTTGTTGCCCTCCTACGGCCTCCTCCACGTCTCCTGATGTACTGGCCTGTCTCCTGGTAGCGCCTCCATGCTCTGGACACTACGCTGACAGACACAGCAAACCTTCTTGCCACAGCTCGCATTGATGTGCCATCCTGGATGAGCTGCACTACCTGAGCCACTTGTGTGGGTTGTAGACTTCGTCTCATGCTACCACTAGAGTGAAAGCACCGCCAGCAAAAGTAACCAAAACATCAGCCAGGAAGCATAGGAACTGAGAAGTGGTCTGTGGTTACCCCCTGCAGAACCACTCCTTTATTGGGGGTGTCTTGCTAATTGCCTATAATTTCCACCTGTTGTCTATTCCATTTGCACAACAGCATGTGAAATTTATTGTCAATCAGTGTTTCTTCCTAAGTGGACAGTTTGATTTCACAGAAGTGTGATTGACTTGGAGTTAAATTGTTGTTTAAGTGTTACTTTTATTTTTTTGAGCAGTGTAGTTTGTCTTGGTCATTTACCCTCTGAATGGCACACATACACAATAAATGTCTAAATGGTCTCAAGGCTGAAATCCTTCTTTAACCTCTCTGGGATAGGCGGGACGCTTGCATCCCACTTGGCCAATAGCCAGGGAAAATGCAGAGTGCCAAATTCAAATACTACAAAAATCTAACTTTCATTAAATCACACATGTAAGATACCAAATTAAAGCTACACTCGTTGTGAATCCAGCCAACATGTCAGATATCAAAAAGGCTTTTCGGCGAAAGCATAAGATGCTATTATCTGATGATAGCACAACCGTAAACAAAGATACAGTAGCATATTTAAACCCTGCAGGCACGACACAAAACGCAGAAATAAAATATAAATCATGCCTTACCTTTGACGAGCTTCTTTTGTTGGCACTCCAATATGTCCCATAAACATCACAAATGGTCCTTTTGTTCGATTAATTCCGTCGATATATATTCAAAATGTCCGTTTATTTGGCGCGCCTGATTCAGAAAAACAAAGTTTCCAATTTGCAAAAAAAAAAATTGCTCAAAACATTTCAAACTACTTTTGTCATAAAACTTTAGGCATTTTTAAACGTTAATAATCGATCAAATTGAAGACGGGGACTGTGTTCAATACTGGAAGACCACAAACTGACGCTACTTTTCGAGTCATGCGCCTCTCTCTCAAGAAGTACACTTCAAATGACACTCATTCAAGATGGCCGAACTTCTTCATTACACAAAGGAATAACCTCATCCAATTTCTAAAGACTGGTAACATCCAGTGGAAGCGGTAGGAACTGCAAACAAGTCCCTTAAATCTGGTTTCCCAATGAAAACTCATTGAATAGACACAAATAAAAAAAATCGGAATGGTTTGTCCTCGGGGTTTTGCCTGCTACATAAGTTCTGTTATACTCAGACATGATTGAAACAGTTTTAGACACGTCAGTGTTTGAGTGGATCATGGCTTTCAACTAGATTCACATGGTCAGTCTGTCATGGAAAGAGCAGATGACCTTCATTTTTTGTACTCTCTGTGTATACAAATAAATGTGATATTTGAGGCTCTCTCACGAAGTGATTGTACAGTGTACACAGAATATTATGATTTCAGTTTGTTTCGACCATTATAAAGACAAACGTTTTTTTTAAATAAACGATGGCATCACTGCCATGTATAGCCTATAATGTGTTTTGTCTATGTGTATCTTTTATCATTTTAGCTTTTTAGTAAATAAATATTCAACTAAGATTGGTGTGGTACGAACACATTGGTGAGACCCGGGTCCGTGCAGATTCAGACTACGACGTTCAGAACGAGATGGTAGAGGTAACTGGTTAATTAGTGGTTAATTTGGGAAATAGAAACTCAATAAAAACTAGTTTTCACATGGTGCCCCAGGTTAATGAGTTAATATTTGCTTGATTCAGTTAATCACGCAATTAGAAACTTTAATCATTCGATGAGCAACAGTCGTCACATTAACTAATACAACGTCACGACACCGGTTAGCCAATGTTGCCATAGCGTTGCGTATACGGCTATTTTGAACATTTAACATAAATTCTAATTATCCTGCCCTAAAAATGAAAGTCATTTACACCATCACCTATTTACAAGTTAACATTAACAGAATGTACCTTGACGCTGGCAGGAAATTTGAACCGTCTTGTTAACGAATGGTTTGAATCTATTCAGCAGGTATTTAATGAGCGGTGGAATTGAATTCTGAGATACATTCCCCCTCCTGCAATCCCATCCCTCAGCCATCCCTACCACCTGACTTGTGTGAAGCCATTGCAGCGGAAGAAACTGCTACCCCATACATCATATTGCCTCCTACACAAGAAATATCTCCCATTAAGTGTAGCTTATGAAGATCCATTAGCACTACTTTAAAACCCATACAACATCCTCATGTCTCATGTTTGAGGGCAATCATGCCATTTTTCAGAGTAAAGGTTTTCTTTTATTGAGACAAAAATGCCCTCTTGTGCTAATTCTACTCTGAAGGTGCTATCTACTGAGACCATAACCACTTAATCTATTCAGCGGGTGTGTGTGTGCTCTTATCACATGATTTGGTTTTTGTGTAATGTTTCGCAGTTATTTTCCATCGATTTATCTATGAGTGGTTGTTCAACAAAAACATCCACAGTTGCTGCAAAGGCTCCGTCTTGGTTGGTTGCAAGAATTATGATAAGTTCTTATTGAAATTCAGCAGTGTGAAATCAAGTTAACTACCACTGCAACCTCACACCACATAGTCATGGGTATATAGTCTAGCTCCACAGTATGTTTAAAAACTGTAAGAGCAGCATTTAGTTTAATCAGCACTAAAGCATTTTCAAAAGACATTTCCAATTAGAAAATACTAGATGTCTTTGTTATATAACACCCTGTCATAGACAATTTTCTGGATAAACCTCTGGACACTTTGATCAAGAGGCCCAACTTTGGTACGCGACAGGTTTTTGCACCTCAGTCAGTGTGCAGTTCGTATTGACTGGATGTTACCTGCTTTTAAAGTGAACTCATGCTGGAAGGATTTCGGAAGTTCAATGACTTGGACGTTTTAGGCTCTCTTTGGATGACAATCCTTCCTTTGATGGCTTACATTGTTCAGTTTTGATTTGTTCCCAGTTTCCTTGTAGACAGAAAAATATAATTGTGCATGCAGTCTTCGGTAGTTTGAGTCGATTCCTTAAAGATTGCTCAAGTGCCTTGTGAGCCTATTTTGGCTTTTTTCATTTAGTCGCGTTCTGATATTGATTCATTGAGTGCATTCTAATTTGTTTCCATTCCCCTGTTGCATTTCTGTTGTGGGTTTCTGTGTGCCAGAAAAGAACACTTGTTGGTTTTGCTGCCCTCATATTATTTAGCCTAATTTTATAATGCCTTGTCCCTGTTGAAGTGCAAGCGCTGGAGAAATCGTATTTTTCGAGAGGAGAACAGTGGGTGACCATTTAGCGGCAGTGTATGTGTCAAAGTTAGTGCAAAAAGGGTCAATGCAGATAGTTAACCAAATAACTACCTGGACTAACTATTTAGCAGTTTTATGGCTTAGGGGTAGAAGCTGTTCAGGGTCCTGTTGGTTCCAGACTTAATGCATTGGTGTACCTCTTGCCGTGCGGTACATATTAAGTGGTGATGCAGCCAGTCAAGATGCTCTTGATGGTGCAGCTGTATAGCTTTTTTAGAATCTTAGGGCCCAGGCCAAATCTTTTAAGCCTTCTGAGAGGGAAGTGGTGTTGTCGTGCCCTCTTCATGACTGTTTTGGTGTGTTTGAACTAGAGGTCGACCGATTGTGATTTTTCAACGCCGATACCGATTTATTGGAGGACGAACAAAGCCGAAACCGATTAATCGGACAATTTTTAAAATGTATTTGTAATAATGACAATTACAACAATACTGAATGAACACTTATTTTAACGTAATATAATACATCGATAAAATCAATTTAGCCTCAAATAAATAATGAAACATGTTCAATTTGGTTTAAATAATGCAAAAACAAAGTGTTGGAGAAGAAAGTAAAAGTGCAATATGTGCCATGTAAGAAAGCTAACATTTAAGTTCCTTGTTCAGAACATGAGAACATATGAAAGCTGGTGGTTCCTTTTAACAGGAGTCTTCAATATTCCCAGGTAAGAAGTTTTAGGTTGTAGTTATTATAGGACTATTTCTCTCTATACCATTTGTGTTTCATATACCTTTGACTATTGGATGTTCTTATAGGCACTTTAGTATTGCCAGTGTAACAGTATAGCTTCTGTACCTCTCCTCGCTCCTACCTGGGCTCGAACCAGGAACACAACGACAACAGCCACCTTCGAAGCAGCGTTACCCATGCAGAGCAAGGGGAGCAACTACTCCAAGTTTCAGAGCAGGTGACGTTTGAAATGCTATTAGCGCGCACCCCGCTAACTAGCTAGCCATTTCACACCACATCGTTACACCAGCCTAATCTCGGGAGTTGATAGGCTCGAAGCCATAAACAGCAGAGCTGCTGGCAAAACGCACTAAAGTGCTGTTTGAATGAATGCTTATGAGCCTGCTGGTGCCTATCATCGCTCAGTCAGACTGCTCTATCAAATCATAGACTTAATTATAACATAATAACACACAGAAATGCAAGCCGTAGGTCATTAATATGGTCGAATCCGGAAACTATCATCTCGAAAACAAGACGTTTATTCTTTCAGTGAAATACGGAACTGTTCCGTATTTTATCTAATGAGTGGCATCCATCAGTCTAAATTTTCCTGTTACATTGCACAACCTTCAATGTTATGTCATAATTATGTAAAATTGTGGCAAATTAATTACGGTCTTTGTTAGGAAGTAACAGTTCGCAACGAGCCAGGCGGTCCAAACTGCTGCATTATACACTGACTCTGCTTGCACTGAACGCAAGAGAAGTGACACAATTTCCCTAGTTAATATTGCCTGCTAACATGAATCTTTTAACTAAATATGCAGGTTTAACCAGTTGCTCCTACCCTCTACTTTTTTGAACACTTTGTTAAAAATCACGCAACATTTCAGCGCCCTGCTACTCATGCCAGGAATATAGTACGTTCATATGGTTAGAATGTGTGGATAGGAAACCCTCGGACGTTTTTAAAACTGGTTAAATCACGACTGTGGCTATAACATAACGTGCGTTACATCGGAAAGCGCAGGAAAACCTGATCACAGAAAATTGAAATAAATATCCTTGCGCCACTTCCAGCAATTGTTAACAGTGAGCCGAATTAGATAAGACCGAGCATTCAACTCCCACAGCATCCCCATGTTGTCTAGAGTCTTGTGAATTGAATCATCTTTGATTCTTGGTTGAACCGAAACAGGGCACCACTTACCTCCAGTCTCCGCCCAGATCATTCTGGAAGAGCTCTCTCGTGAAATTTTTCCAAGACGACAGCTAATGATTTTTACATCGCCTACGGATGATTTTTATCGCTTATTAACGTTTACTAATACCTAAAGTAGCATTACAAACGTATTTCGAAGTGTTTTGTGAAAGTTTATCGTCTACTTTTTGAATTAAAAAAAATGACGTTACATTGTGAAATCGCTGTTTTTTCGTTTATCACACAGTCTACATATAACGATATCTTGGCTTTATATGGCCCGATTTAATCGAAATAAAGACCCAATAGTGTTTATGGGACATCTAGGAGTGCCAACAAAGAAGATGGTGAAAGGTAATGACTGTTTTCTATTTTATTGTGCGGTTTGTGTAACGCCGAAATGCTAATTATTTTGTTTATGTCCCCTGCTGTGCTTTTGTGTTGTAGTGTATTGGTGCATGCTATCAGATAATAGCTTCTCATGCTGTCGCCGAAAAGCATTTTAAAAATCTGACTTGTTGCCTGGATTCACAACGAGTGTAGCTTTAATTTGATACCCTGCATGTGTATTTTAATGAACTTTTGAGTTTTAACTAATACTATTAGCATTTAGCGTAGCGCATTTGCATTTCCAGAGCTCTAGTTGGGACGCAAGCGTCCCAAGTAGAAGCAAGAGGTTAAAGGTTTTAAAAAATATGCTTCTGTGTATTGATGTTTATGTGCTTTTTTTCACGAATGCGGTTTTGTTAAATCATCACGTTTGGCAAAGTTGAAGTAGGCTGTGATCCGCTTTGATTATATGCAACGCAGGACAAGCGGCAGGGTAGCCTAGTGGTTAGAGCATTGGACTTGTAACCGGAAGGTTGCAAGTTCAAACCCCCGAGCTGACAAGGTACAAATCTGTCGTTCTGCCCCTGAACAGGCAGTTAACCCACTAGGCCGTCATTGAAAATAAGAATTTGTTCTTAACTGACTTGCCTGGTTAAATAAAGGTTTAAAAAAATAAAAATAAAAATGGTTGATGATATTACTAGGTTAACTAGTGATTGTGAATATTTATTGTTTTTTATAATATAAGTTTAATGCTAGCTAGCAACTTACCTTGGCTCATTGCAGCCACAAGGTCCCTTTGACGCTGCACTCGCATAACAGGTGGTCAGCAATGTAATTGGCGTCCAAAAAGGCAGATTACCAATTGTTATGAAAAATTAGGGCCGATTAATCGGTGCACCTCTAGTTTGAACCACCATAAAATCCTGACCGGTTGCATCACCACCTAGTATGGCAACTGCTCAGCATCCGCCCGTAAAGCGCTACAGAGGGTAGTTTGTCCGGCCCAGTACATCACTGGGGCCAAGCTTCCTGTCATCCACGACCTCTATACCAGGCGATGTCAGAGAAATGCCCCAAAAATTGGCAAATGCTCCAGTTACCCAAGTCATAGACTGTTATTTCTGCTACCGCACAGCAAGTGGTACCAGAGTGCCAAGTCTAGGTCCAAAAGGTTCTTTAATAATAGCTTCTACCCCCAAAACATAAGACTGTTGAACAATTAATCAAATGGTCACCCGGACTATTTACATTGACACATCCCCTTTGTTTTTACATTGTTGCTACTCGCTGTTTATCTATTCATAGTCACTTTACCCCGACCTACATGTACAAATGACCTCGACTAACCTGTACCCCGCACATTGACTTTGTACCCTGTATATAGTATCGTTATTATTTAGTAAATATTTTCAAGAAACTCTTTCTTGAATTGCGTTTTTGGGCTTGTAAGTAAGCATTTCACGGTAAGGTCTGTTGTATTCGGCGCATGTGACAAGTAAAATTTGATTTTGATTTGACACAGAGGAACTTGACGCTCTCGACCTGCTCCACAAGGGATGTAACTGTTCACCAAACCCACGGTTTGGTACATATTGCGGTTTTGGGGTCTTGGTTCGGTTACAGTTACGGTACAGCGGGAAAATTAGTTACTCTAGTCAATTTGTTTATTTGACAAAATATGCAACAATTAAAGCACACTATTTGTGGCCGAAGTCCAGTTTCTGTGACATCACTCACAATGTTCCTGGCATTGTCTGTTGTGACAGGGATTGTTATGTTAAGCCTCTCAAGTAGATCTCTAAAAAGTTGGACCCGTTCCTAAATGAACCTGGGGCTTGCCCACCCAGACAAATATGCATAAATACGTTTTTCAATATAGAGACCGTTCCGAATGGACCCGAGGACGAACAGTTCTGTATAGACATGATTTGATCTGAGTGAGGGAAGCAGCAGAAAAGTGAATTTGTAAGCTACTTTATTAACCAGAGCTGATACAGTGTGGGGGAGAGCAGGCAGAGGGGCCTTGTGGTGTGTGCACTGTGAGCGATTGACACTGCATCAAGGAGAGGAGGAGAGACACAGTAACCAACCATAACAAGCCGTCTCATGCTAGAATACTAACTTTTAGCTTGTCATAGTTAGGTTTTTTATCATCCAATATGATTTTTTAGTACCCGTCTTGACTGCATCAAACCGGGAGAAGCTAGTTGGCTAAGATGCTGTAGCTAGCTAGCTAGGCTGCATGCACTTTCTTCCTGACCTACAGTTACAAATAACAACACCTCCATTAAGATTATTAAGTAACAGCCTACCTGTCAGGGATGAAATTATATATAATGTATCTACTTTGCTCGCTCTGCGCACTTCTCCAATTTATCAAATGTAACAACAGAAGACCGATCAGGGTCTCCATCCCCGCTCGCCATCAAGGCTAAATTATATTTAAAAAAATTGATGGATGAGTTGATGTGCAGGAAAAGTAAACAGAAAGAAGCTGGTGAGTGAGGGCTGGTATTGGATGTGGCTGGCTGATCAGCGCTGCCACACGTGATGTGCATATGAAAATCAAGTGGACATTATTGGACCATTTGCTGTTGCTAAAAACATTTACTGAACCTATAAACAACTGCCTTTCTAAACATTTGTTAACAGGTGATAAATAAAACAAATGCATTCTAAAAGCTTTAACAAGAGCAAGGTATTGTGTTTCTCTTTGTACTCCGTGATAGTTTGCAAGCCCTGCCACATCCGACGAGCATCAGAGCCCATGTAGTAAGATTTGATCTTAGTCTTGTATTGATGCTTTGCCTGTTTGATGGTTCGTCAGAGGGCATAGCGGGATTTCTTATAAGCTTCCGGGTTAGAGTCCTGCTCCTTGAAAGCGGCAGCTCTACCCTTTAGCTCAGTGCGGATGTTGCCTTTAATCCATAGCTTCTGGTTGGGATATGCACGTACAGTCACTGTGGAGACGATGTCGTCAATGCTCTTATTAATGAATCTGGTGACTGATGTGGTGAACTGCTCAATGCTATCGGATGAATCAGGGAACATAGACCGTCCTGTAGCTTAGCATCCACTTCATTGAACCACTTCCTTTTGAGCATGTCACTGGTACTTTCAATTAGAGTTTTTTGCTTGTAGCAGGAATCAGGAGGATACATTTATGGTCAGCTGGATGGTGAGGGAGAGCTTTGTCTTTTTGTGTATAGAGTAAAGGTGAACTATACATTTTTTCACCTCTAGTTGCATAGCTCACATGCTGGTAGAAATTAGGCATAAGACGTATTTCAGTTTTCCTGCATTAAAATCACCGGCCACTCTAGCAGCGCTGCTTCTGTATGAGCATTTTCTTGATGAATCCATTTTAGAATAAGGTTGTAATGAAACAAAATGTGGAAAAAATTAAGGTCTGAATACTTTCCGAATGCACTGTAGTTGAGTAGCTATATGGAGAGCTGTGATTGGGTTCAGATGGTAATCATGGCCAAGGAGTGCAAGCATTGACGGTATTCTCCAATTAACCAAAAATGTTCAGTCATTGTTTTCCTTTGAATACCTGAACCTGAGATTCAGTAATATTGTCAGTCAGAGCAGATTACTGAACAAGCAGCAGTTAAAGAGAGTAAGACTATTTTAATGTTTCTGTCATCAGCTGACACTGGAGTAATGTCAGATTTATGTCTGTGCAAGGGACTTATTGTCACAGCAACAAGTCCTATCTCTCTAGTCCAGGCCTGGGCAATGGCCGGCCCGGGGGAAGTATGCGGCCCCCGAACTGATTCAATAGGGCCCACGGAATCATGCTCAGATCACATAAAGAATTTGCGATCGTAAAGTTTTGAAAAACGTATTTGTTATTCAAATTAAAAGCCCAATATATTCTCCTTTGTGTAATGATTTAACTCCCACCGCTTGTGGGACATTTTATTTTGAAGACTTGTATAAATAACTGCACGAGGACAGACATTGACTGACACGTTGACAAATACGTCACAGTTACAAAATAGTAGCTAGCTAGAAATTGCTTAAATTTGTTTTTCAAAGAAAATGAATGTAGGCTGTTCCAGCAAGAGTGGACATCAAAGTAATTCTTTATTGAGGTATCAGGGAAAGCTGTGTACAAAGAGAGCATCACTGTCTTGAAAGACTGGAACTTGTCGCGACACTTCCAGACAAAGCATGCAGAGAAATGTAGGAATTTGTCTTCTGAACAGAGGGCAAGTGCATTGAAAGATATGCTTTCTCAGTTGCAAAAGCAGCAAGGACTTTTCACAAAACCATATTCAGGAAATTACGGAATTGCGAGAGCTAGCTATGTACTGTCCCACAGAATTGCTAAACACAGCAACCCGTTCACTGAGGGCAAATTAATTTAAATAATGTATAATTGACTCTGCAGTAATACTTTGCCCCGACAAGAAAGAGCTGATTGAAAATGTTTCCCTATCAAGACAAACAAGTGATATGGTGTGTTGAGGACATCGCAGAAAATATGCAACAACAGTTTGAAAGACAAGGTAAAGGATTTCACCTATTTCTCCGTGGCCCTGGATGAGAGCAGTGATGCACGTATGAGGCATAACCCCAGACTTTGAAATTACGGAGGAGCTTGCTTCAGTCCAGTCAATGAAGAGCACAACCACAGGTAAATATTTATTGGAGGTTAATAAGTGTTATCCAGTGTGACCACTGATGGGTGGTCAAACTTGACAGAAAAAAAGTTTGGCCTTTTGAAAAGGATACAAGATCAAGTAGTTGAGTTGAACCCAGATCAGAAAATGATTTTCCAGCATTGCATTATATTAATCAGGAGGTGCGCTGTAAATGTGTTCTGAAAATGAGCCATGTTGTGGATACAGTCACTAAAGTGGTAAACTTCATAAGAGAAAAATCTTTAAACCACAGGCAGTTTGTCTCACTGTTGGAAGAGACCGAGTCGGGTCATGCAGATCTCCCCTCCCACTCGAACGTGAGATGGCTGAGTTTGGGGAAGGTGCCTAAAAGGGTGTGGGACCTGAAGTCGGAGATTGCTGAGTTCTTGCAAATGAAAGGAAAATATGTGGATTTCTCTCAGCTGCAAGATAAAGAATGGTTGGCTGATTTTTGCCTTCACCGTGGACATGATATGATGGCCCTCATGAATGAACTGAATTCAAAACTACAAGGAAAGGGCTTTTTTGTACATCAGATGTCAAAGCCTTCAAGGGAAAATTACTCCTCCTGACCCGCCAAGTAGAAGCCAACAATCTCACTCACCTTCTGACACTTCTAGCCTGTTGCCTATAAGATGACCAGCAGGAGAAGTATACATCGCTGCTGTGTGCTTTGAACAGTGAGTTTTTTTAACCTGTTGCGACGAGCAATCCCGTATCCGGGAGCGTAATTATAGCCTCAAGCTCATTACCATAACGCAACGTTAACTATTCATGAAAATCGCAAATGAAATGAAATAAATATATTGGCTCACAAGCTTAGCCTTTTGTTAACAACACTGTCATCTCAGATTTTCAAAAAATGCTTTTCAACCATAGCTACACAAGCATTTGTGTAAGAGTATTGATAGCTAGCATAGCATTAAGCCTAGCATTCAGCAGGCAACATTTTCACAAAAACAAGAAAAGCATTCAAATAAAATAAATTACCTTTGAAGAACTTCGGATGTTTTCAATGAGGAGACTCTCAGTTAGATAGCAAATGTTCAGTTTTTCCAAAAAGATTATTTGTGTAAGGAGAAAAGGCTCCGTTTTGTTCATCACATTTGGCTAAGAAAACACCCCGAAAATTCAGTACAAACAACGTGAACTTTTTTCCAAATTAACTCCATAATATCGACAGAAACATGGCAAACGTTGTTTAGAATCAATCCTCAAGGTGTTTTTCACATATCTATTCGATGATAAGTCACTCGTGGCAGTTTGGTTTCTCCTCTGTTCAAAATGGAACAATGCACGCACCTGGAGATTACGCAATAGTTTCGACGGAGGACACAGACACCTGGTAAATGTAGTCTCTTATGGTCAATTTTCCAATGATATGCCTACAAATACGTCACAATGCTGCAAACACCTTGGGGAAAAGACAGAAAGTGTAGGCTCATTCCTTGCGCATTCACAGCCATATAAGGAGACATTGGAACACAGCGCCTCAAATCTGGCTCACTTCCTGTATGAAATTTCATCTTGGTTTCGCCTGTAGCATTAGTTCTGTGGCACTCACAGACAATATCTTTGCAGTTTTGGAAACGTCAGAGTGTTTTCTTTCCAAAGCTGTCAATTATATGCATAGTCAAGCATCTTTTCGTGACAAAATATCTTGTTTAAAACGGGAACGTTTTTCATCCAAAAATGAAATACTGCCCCCAGAGGTTCAAGAGGTTAAGGATTTCGTCATTTTGAGGATTTCAAAGCCTTGGAAAATGACATGCTGTTGGTTTCCTCTCCTTTCACCTTCAATGTGGATAACGCTCCCACTGACCTGCAACTTGAGCTTATCGATCTTCAATATGATGCAGTGATTGTTTTTAATAATTCTCCAATGTCACTGACGAGATTCTATGCATCTCTCGATGAACAGAACTTTCCAAAGATTAGGAGTCATGCACAGAAGATGTTTGGGTCAACATATGGATGTAAACAGACAATTATACGGACTCTCAGCAATCCTGCGCATAGCGACGTCAACCTATATCTGACTTCACTGCTCTAGTCAATGCCTGTCAGAGACTTCACTCCTCACACCGAGTAGTTTAAGTGTAATGTTGAGCTCTCTCTCTTGTGTTTTTGTGCATACCTGTTAAGAATTCTCTCCGTGGTGCTAAATGCAGTGTACTTTTCCCTCTGTGTAGTTCATTGCATGGTTAATAATGAAAATACAGATGTGTTTTGTTTCTGTGAATGTTAAAGTTAAACAAGTAGCATATCTGGATGTGATTTACTGTAGATATATCATACACATGTATAATCCTGTAATATGATTCTGACATGCGATGGCAAACATATATTCTAATGTGGCCCTCTTAGGAAAATAATTGCCCAGGCCTGTTATAGACAGAAGCGTGCTACATGGCAGACCAATCCGAACATTTTACGGAAAAACATTTTAACGTTCAAATGCCTCTCCTGTGAAGGAGTGACGCACGACATATGCCTAGTTTCCTGAAACTAGTCACAAATGTCACAGGACATCCTAAACAGATGTTCAGTATGCAGAATGTAGATGATCATATTTTAGTAATACTAGTTTTACAATTCTTTGTTTCTAGCCGTGTTCAGATACTTAAAGGGATTTTGGCAATGAAGCCCTTTATCTACTTTTTCAGAGTCTGATGAATTTGTGGATACCATTTTTGTGTCTCTGCATGCAGTTGCTAACTAGGAAGTTGCTAACTAGCATTAGCGCAATGACGAAGTCGATGTTAACTGCTAGCATGCTAGTAGATATCATAGACTTTATCGTTGCGCTAATGCTAGTTAGTGTTGTCTTGCAAAACTACCTCTAACATCCTTCATACTGGATGCAGAGACATAAAATGGTATCCATGACTTAATCTGTAGATAAAGAGCTTCATTGCCAAAATCCGGAAGTATCCCTTTAAGCAACAAACCAATGAATTATGAACACCAGCCATAATGGAATGTAGTAATATATTATGGATTGGGCAAAACCCTTTATGGCATATAAACACATGTTATGGTTGCTGTTTTCCAGAGGACTTCAGTGGCCTATTTTTATGCTTTGCCACAGATTTTATTCAGAGCAGAGATGAATAGGAACGGTGAGTTGTAGAAGATTGAGAGAAAAAATAAACAAAAATATTGACATGCAGTAGCTAGACATTGCTAGGATATTATCATGGGCAAACTATATTTACCGATCTCGGTTGTGCTCCAGTCCGACCACCTTAACCTAAGAGAACCCTTTGTCAACCAAGACCGCCTTAGCAATTATCTCCCTGTTTTTCAGTGGCAGATCTTGCTCGACCTCCAAGTTCCTTGATAATATCCATTGCTAAGTGCGTCCAACTTTAAGACCATTAGTAGCTTCGGAGATTCTTAAGCGGGAGCAGAAGTTCTCAAATCTGCTCAATCTGGATTTCCTAATCCCTTTATCATGGGGGTTTTTGCCTGCTCTTCACCACCTACTATGCTCAGACCAGACATGTTTGGGCTTCAGACACATGCACAGATGCAGTGGCCATCTGGATGTGCTTTTTTTTTTCTTTTTTTGGTCATAGGGATTTACCCTTGCATGGTAACAAGACAGAAGGGACAGATAGGATGGCTCCCCCATTCTGGGTCAAGAGAAGAGGAAATTGCTGTAGTTTGGGAAGATTACAGTACAGGACATGGTATGAGAGCGCCATGCAGAATGAACATGAATAGTAGGCTCTCCTATTCCCGCTCCCAAAATGTCTGCTTGCTCAGTAATGAGGTCTGGTCAATTTTGTAACAACAAAGGAATAAGTACTTTTAAATGAAAGATAATTTTATCATTCCACCAGGTCAAGAGAAAGGTCATTAAGAGTACATTATGTCCCAAAATGGGTAGTCCTAGGCTATGTTATGAGTTGTTTGTATACAGGATGAAGAGACATCCTAACCTTTTCTAAACTGTCTTCAAGTTAATCCAATGAGTCTACCTATCACACAGAGCATGCTAAAGGGGACCCACTCCTGGGTCAGCCCAGTTTGAGCTAATATACAGCGCTGTTAAAAAGTATTTCACGCCTTTCTTTTTTTTTACACTGCATGTTATATCTTCAACCAAAACCTAATATTAGAGGGAACCTGAGTGAACAAATAACACAAATATTCAATACTTATTTAGTTTATTTAATAAACAATGCAACATACAATGACCTTGTGGTAAAGTATTTCACCCTTTACACTCTAACTGGTTTTGACACATTAAGCTGCAATGACTGTAACATCTCTAACATCACTGTGGAGGAATTTTGGCCCACTCTTCCATGCAGAACTGCTGCATGACCCATCTGCGCTTCATCTTACAGATGGCCTGACATTCTCCAGTAAAATGTTCTGATACAAAACAGAAATCATGGTTCCTTCAGTAATGGATGGCATGTCGTCCAGATCCTGAGGCAGCAAAGCATCCTCAAACCATCACAATACCACCACCACCATGCTTAACCGTTGGTATGGGGTTCTTACTATGAATGCACAGGACCCAGTTTCTTCCAGGGGCATTTTGGCAAACTTTTTGGATGACGTGGGTCCTGTTATGTTGTGCAAAAACCAAACACA
The DNA here is from genome assembly GCF_034236695.1 of Oncorhynchus nerka. Taxonomy (NCBI): domain Eukaryota; kingdom Metazoa; phylum Chordata; class Actinopteri; order Salmoniformes; family Salmonidae; genus Oncorhynchus; species Oncorhynchus nerka. Next base: position 75,011,236 of record NC_088405.1, read on the forward strand.
GCATCTCACAGTAAAAACTTCATACCGACGGTCAAGCATAGTGGTGGCAATGTGATGGGTTTTGGATGCTTTGCTGCCTTAGGATCTGAACGACTTGCCATCATTGAAGCAACCATGAATTCTGCTCTGTATCAGAGAATTCTACAGGAAAATGTAAGGCCATCCGTCCATGAGCTGAAGCGCTGTTGGGTCATGCAGCAAGACAATGATCCAAAACGCACACGCAAGTCTACATCAGAATGGCTACAAAGCAACACACGTAAGGTTTTTGGAATGGATTAATCAAAGTCCAGACCTGAACCCGATTTGAGATGTTGTAGCAGGACCTGAAACGAGCAGTTCATGCTCGAAAACCCACATTCCGTTAAAGCAGTTCTGCATGGAAGAGTGGGCTAAAATTCCTCCACAATGATGTGAGCGACGGATCAACAACTACAGGAATCGTTTGGTTGCAGACATTGCAGTTAAAGGTGGCACAACCCGTTATTGAAAGTGAGGGGAATTACTTTTTCATAAAGGGGCATTGGGTGTTGCATAACTTCGTTTCTTTTTTTGCTGAGATTATATATAATAAACATTCTCTCACTGTCACCTTAACTTGTAAATATTTGTATGAACATAAGATTCAACAACTGAGACAAACTGAACAAGTTCCACAGACATGTAAACTAACAGAAATGGAATAATGTGTCCCTGAACAAAAGGGGGGTCAAAAGTAAGTCAGTATCTGGTGTGGCCACCAGCTGCATTAAGTACTGCAGTACATCTCTTCCTCCTCATGGACTGCACCAGATTTGCCAGTTCTTGCTGTGAGATGTTACCCCACTCTTCCAACAAGGCACCTGCAAGTTCCCGGACATTTCTGGAGGGAATGGCCCTAGCCCTCACCCTCCGATCCAACCGGTCCCAGACGTGCTCAATAGGATTGAGATCCGGGCTCTTCACTGGCCATGGCAGAACACTGACATTCCTGTCTTGCAGGAAATCAGGCACAGAACGAGCTGTATGGCTGGTGGCATTGTCATGCTGGAGGGTCATGTCAGGATGAGCCCGCAGGAAGGGTACCACATGAGGGAGGAGGATGTCTTCCCTCTAACGCATAGCGTTGAGATTGCCTGCAATGACAACAAGCTCAGTCCGATGATGCTGTAACACACCGCCCCAGACCACGACAGATCCTCCAAATCGATCCCGTTCCACAGGTGCATGTTCGTTAATTGTTTATGGTTCATTGAACAAGCATGGGAAACACTGTTGTCATGATGTTGACCCCTTTGGGTATAGCAATCCCCAACCCCCTCTCCCTGCCTCCCCCTTTCCTCCTTCAACTATGTTGCTGTGCTCAGAGAGACGTCGTAAATTCCTGAGGATCTCCTCATGGACACACGGTATAGAGGGAGTACATTTTCATAGAGAACAAAGCAATTCCTTCCACCTCACGGAACTTGAGGTACTAACAAATTTTATGTTCCGGAGAAAGTATAAAAGATCGGTGAAGAATCCTGCTACGAACTGGTCCGTTTGTCACAACTTGGGAAGCTCAATGGAGACGATGTGGCCACATTACCATAACGCTGTTTATAGAATAGCCTCATATGAGGTTTACATCTAATTGTTGTATAAGATGAATGAGTGAGTATGATACTGTTTGTAAAATGGTGTAATATGATTTTGGACTGTTTAATGAAGAAACTCAAAAAGGGGATTGGATTGAACTAAATCAGAGGACCGCCCCTGAGCCCAGTTAGGGTCAGACGTCCTGGGACAGCCCTTTTCTGCCTTACGAATAAAACCCCCACTCGGGTTTTTGATCAGCAGACCGAGCTTACCTCAATTACGAGATGGCTAAAGGTTGCAGACCATGTTTTTCTCCATTATGAGAGTACAAAGGTTGTAGACCATTGCTGAATCTTTAAACCATACCACGTTGTTAAACTCTTAGACTATCGATACCAACAGAATAAAAACAAGTCTTTGATATTAATTACTAGTCTGCAGCTAGGAATTCGGTATCATTGAATGCGAAGAACGACAACTGCTGAAACATCCATTCTATAACTAAACGAATGAATGTCAATCTGAAGTATCCACTATAATCTCGACAGAGAGGGAGAGAGACGGACAATTCTACAAAAGAAACAAACTTTTCACCAGCGATCAAGACGACACACTGAGCTTGAGTATATATATTGTTTGCATTTGTTCCCGAATGAGTGACAACAGGCCCTCCGATTTGACACACTGAACTCTGAGAAGTGGTTGGTGAACCAGGCGAGGCAGTCATTTGAGACAAAAGGCTATTAAGAATGCCGTGATTGACAGTCAAAAGCCTTGGCCAGGTTGATGAAGACGGCTGCACAGTACTGTCTTTTATCGATGAGGTTTATGATATTGTTTAAGACCTTGAGCGTGGCTGATGTGCACCTATGACCAGCTCGGAAACCAGATTGCATAGTGGAGAAGGTACGGTGGGATTCGAAATGGGCGGTGATCTGGTCGGTGATCTGTTAACTTGGCTTTCGAAGATTTTAGAAATGCAGGGCAGGATCGATACAGGTCTGTAGTAGTTTGGGTCTAGAGTGTCTCACTCTTTGAAGAGGGGGATGACCGCAGCACCTTTCCAATCTTTGGGTATCTCAGACGTTACGAAGGAGGTTGAACAGACTAGTAATAGGGTTTGCAAAAATTTTGGTGGATAATTTTCGAGCGAGAGGGTCCAGATTGTCTAGCCCAACTGATTTGTTGATTTCCAGATTTTGCAGCGCTTTCAGAAAATCAGCTGTCTTTGTTTGGGTGAAGGAGAGTGTGGGGGCTTCGGGCATGTTGCTGCAGGGGGTGTGGAGCTGTTGGTAGGGGTAGCCAGGTGGAAAGCATGGCTAGCCGTATTAAAATGTTTATTGAAATTATCGTAGATTTATCGGTGGTGAGTGTTTCCTAGCTTCAGTGCAGTGGGCAGCTGGGAGGAGGTGCTCTTATTTTCCGTGGACTTTATAGTGTCCCAAATTTTGGGGGAATTAGTGCTACAGGATGCAAGTTTCTGTTAGGAAAGCTAAGGCTTGCTATTCAATCTGACTGGGTATATTGGTTCCTGACTGATTACGGGGACCATTCGATGCTTATGCAGAACGCCACAGCATGGTTTTGTACTGTTCAAGGGCAGTCAAGTCTGGTGTGAACCAAGGGCTATATCTGTTTTTAGTTCTACATTTTATGAATGGGGCATCCTTATGTAGATGGTGAGGAAAGCACTTTTAACCTCTGGGATATGTGGGACGGTGGCGTCCCACCCCGCCAACACCCAGTGAAAGTGCAGGGTGCCAAATTCAAAACAAAAACTCATATTTAAAATTCCTCAAGCATACAAGTATTTTCCACCATTTTAAAGATTAAAATTCTCGTTAATCCAGCCACAGTGTCTGATTTCAAAAAGGCTTTACAGCGAAAGCACCACAAACGATTATGTTTGGTCACCACCAAGTCACAGAAAAACAGCAATTTTTCCAGCCAAAGAGAGGACTTACAAAAAGCACAAATAGAGAGAAAATTAATCACTAACCTTTGATATTCATCAGATGACACTCATAGGACTTCATGTTGCACAATACATGTATGTTTTGTTCGATGAAGTGTATATTTATATCAAAAAATCTAATTTTACAGTGGCACGTTACGTTCAGTCGTTCTAAAACATGCGGTGATCTTGCAGAGAGCCACATCAATTTACAGAAATACTCATAATAAATGTTGATGAAAATACAAGTGTTATACATGGAATTAGAGATATACTTCTCCTTAATGCAACCGCTGTGTCAGATAAAAAAAAAAAAAAAAAACATACAATAGCTGAGTACAGCGTTCAGACAACAAAGCAGCCAAAAAGATATCCACCATATTGGGTAGTCAAAATTAGTCAGAAATAGCATTATAAATATTCACTTACCTTTGATCTTCATCAGAATGCACCCCCAGAAATCCCAGTTCCACCATAAATGTTTGATTTGTTCGATAAAGTTAATAATTTATGTCCAAATAGCTTCTTTTGTTAGGGCGTTTGGTAAACACATCCAAACGCACGTTCAGGTCCAGCCGAACGTCGGACGAAAAGTTCAAAAAGTTATATAACAGGTCATAGAAACATGTCAAACTAAGTATAGAATCAATCTTTAGGATGTTTTTATCATAAATCTTCAATAATGTTCCATCCGGAGAATTCTTATGTCTGTAGAAAAGCAATGGAACGAGAGCTAGCTCTGTGGCCTGTGGCACTCTGCCAGACACCTGGCTCAATCCCCTCTCATTCTCTCCCCCATTCATAGTAGAAGCCTCAAACAAAGTTCTAAAGACTGTTGACATCTAGTGGAAGCTTTAGGAAGTGCAACAACCAATATCCCACTGTATCTACAATAGGGGCTGATTTGAAAAACTACAAGCCTCAGGTTTTCGCCTGCCATATGAGTTCTGTTATACACAGACATCATTCAAACAGTTTTAGAAAGTTCAGAGTGTCTTCTACCCAAATCTACTAATAATATGCATATATTAGCAACTGTGCCTGAGTAGCAGACAGTTTACTCTGGGCACCTTAACCTCTTGCTTCTACTCGGGACGCTTGCGTCCCAACTAGAGCTCTGGAAATGCAAATGCGCTACGCTAAATGCTAATAGTATTAGTTAAAACTCAAACGTTCATTAAAATACACATGCAGGGTATCGAATTAAAGCTACACTCGTTGTGAATCCAGGCAACAAGTCAGATTTTTAAAATGCTTTTCGGCGAAAGCATGAGAAGCTATTATCTGATAGCATGTAACACGCCAAAAGACCCGCAGGGGACGTAAACAAAATAATTAGCATTTCGGCGTTACACAAACCGCACAATAAAATAGAAAACATTCATTACCTTTCACCATCTTCTTTGTTGGCACTCCTAGATGTCCCATAAACACTATTGGGTCTTTATTTCGATTAAATCGGTCCATATAAAGCCTAGATATCGTTATATGTAGACTGTGTGATAAACGAAAAAAACATCGTTTCAAAACGTAACGTCATTTTTTTTTTATTCAAAAAGTCGACGATAAACTTTCACAAAACACTTCGAAATACGTTTGTAATGCAACTTTAGGTATTAGTAAACGTTAATAAGCGATAAAATTCATCAGGAGGCGATGTAAAGATCATTAGCTGTCCATCTGGAAAAATGTCCGGCTAGAAACTCAACGAAAATATCCGGTCCTAGACCTGAGGAAATACGGTGCCCTGCATGTGTTTGACCAAGAAAAAACTCGAAGGGAAATGACAAGACTCTAGACACCGTGTGGAAGCTGTAGGTACTGCAACCTCAGTCAATTAATTGTGGTTCACCTTTATCAATGGGTTCAAGTAGCGCATGGATATATTTTCCCATTTTCAGTGATCAGTTTTTCCTGTGCTTTTCGATGTAAATGCCGTTCTGGTAAAGCCACAGCAGTGATTTAACCAGTTTTATAAACGTCTGAGTGTTTTCTATCCACACAGACTAAGCAAATGCATATACTATATTCCTGGCATGAGTAGCAGGGCGCTGAAATGTTGCGCGATTTTTAACAGAATGTTCAAAAAAGTAGAGGGTAGAAGCAACAGGTTAATCATCTAAGCTACTCAATACTGCCCCCCTGTTACCAAGAAGTCAAAGGGCAACCAGGCATCCTCTACTGACAGGATGAGGTCGATATCCGTCCAGGATATCCTGGCCAGGTCAATTAGAAAGGCCTGCTCGCTGAAGTGTTTTAGGGAGCGTTTGACAGTGATGAGGGGTTGTCGTTTGACCGCAGACCCATTACGGATGCAAGCAATAAGGCAGTGATCGCTGAGATCTTTGTTGAAGACAGCAGAGGTGTATTTGGAGGGCAAGTTGGTCAGGATATCTATGAGGGTGCCTGTGGTTACGGATTTAGGGTTGTGTCTGGTAGGTTCCTTGATAATTTGTGTGAGATTTTAGGGCATCTTGCTTAGATTGTAGGATGGCCGGGGTGTTAAGCGTATCCCAGTTTCGGTCACCTAGCAGTACGTACTCTGCCCCCATCTATCTTCAATGTATTCACATATGGTGTCCAGGGCACAGCTGGGGGTAGGGGGTCTATATCAAGCGGTAACGGGGAGAGACTTGTTTCTGGGAAGGTGGATTTTGAAAAGTAGAAGGTCGAATTGTTAGGGCACAGACCTGGATAGTATGACAGAACTCCGCCCCCTTTGGCAGTTCCCACTCGTCGGAAAATGTTGTAGTTGGGGATGGAAATTTAAGGATTTTTTTTGGGCCTTCCTAAGCCAGGATTCAGACACTGCTAGGACATCAGGGTTGGCGGAGCAGTGAATAAAACAAACTTTGGGAGGAGGCTTCTGATGTTAACATGCATGAAACCAAGGCCTTTACGGTTACATAAGTCAACTAATGAGAGTGCCTGGGGAATGGGAGTGGTGCTGGGGGCTGCAGGGCCTGGGTTTACCTCTTCTTCACCAGAGGAACAGAGGAGGAGGAGTAGGATAAGGGTACGTCTAAAGGCTATTAAAAACTGGTCGTCTAGTGCGTTCGGAACAGAGAGTAAAAGGAGCAGATTTCTGGGCGTGGAAGAATAGATTCAAGGCATAATGTACAGACAAGAGTGTGGTAGGATGTGAGTACAGTGGAGGAAATCTTAGGCATTGAGTGACGATGAGAGAGGTTTTGTTTCTAGAGGCACCAGTTAAGCCAGCGGAGGTCACTGCATGTGTAGGGAGGTGGGACAAAAGGGCTATTTAAGGCATATTGGGCAGGGCTGGGGGCTCTACAGTGAAATAAGACAATGACTAACCAAACAGCAATAGACAAGGCATATTAACATTAGGGAGAGGGATGTGTAGCCGAATGGTCATAGGGTTCAATGAGTAGCAATAGGTGAGTTAGGGAGCCGATTCAGTAGTCTCTACTACTCTAAGCGAGCTGGAGACACTGCGATTCAGACAGCTAGCAGGCCGGGGATAGCAGATGGGCCTTCGCGTCATCTCAATGGACAGGACTGTTGAAACCACCTCGGACGATTACGTCGGCAGACCAGTTGTGATGGATTGGGGGGGGCTCCGCGTCAGCAGTAAAGGGTCTAGCTCGAGGCTATCTGGTGCTTGCTTCGGGACAGAGACATTAGCCAGGAGTAGCCACTCGGGTTACAGCTAGCTAGCTGCGATGATCCGGTGTAAAGGTTCAGCGCCTGGGGTTAGGAATCTGGAGATGTGGTAGAGGAAAAGCAGTCCAATATGCTTCTTGGTTGATATCGCACTATGCAGACTGGCTGGTAATTGTCCGGGCTGAGGCTGGCTGGTGTCCGAGTTGACGGTGAAGGCTGCTAGCAGTGGCTACCTGACTACTAGCTAGTAGCTAGTTAGCTGCTGATGGGGGTTCTGGTTCTAAAGTATAAAAATAGCAGATCCGTACCACATTGGGTGAGGCGGGTTGCAGGAGAGTATGTTCAGTCCTTTAGATGAAAATTTAGATTAAAATATACTAAATATATAAGGACAAAAACGAGAAAAACTATACTTACACGGGACTAGACAAAACACACGTCTGACTTCTACGCCATCTTGGATAATTTTGGCTGACCTTCATGTCTTAAAGTAATGATGGTCTGTCGTTTCTCTTTGGCAAAAACATCTTAAATAAGCATAATATGGTAAAATACCATCTTCTGTATACCACCCCTACCTTGTCACAACACAACTGATTGGCTCAAACGCATTAAGAAGGAAAGAAATCACATGACTACTAATGCAGGGTGTTTTTCTGTATTTTCTAAAACAGAATAAAAAATGGTTTTGTATCTATTACATTTGAATGGGCATGTATCAGCACAGTTGACCTGTGTATGAGTGTATCAAGTGCCGGCCAGCATGCATGCACCTGATGCAATGTGTGTAATGTTACGCATTCTAATCCAGCTCATGGTGAATTATGGATCATTTACAAAATGTGGAGTTTTGGGGCTGGGGACAGAAGCCCTTTACTCATTATGCATTCATTTTCCACTAGAATAATTTGATAACGTTACACTGGTATGTCTGTTTTCAATGTCAAAAGAGGACCTGTGCTTGAATATCAAGCAGCCCCATAGATAATGCATGTTTAATTTCCCCTAACCCACAATCCCTAGAGCCTAGGCACCTAACCTCGCCAGTTTCTTTTGAAGTTTGTGTTATCAAAGTTCCTGGACGGCGGTAAAATCCTCCCCTGTTGGAAACAAGGGGACTACAGTGCGCATGGGCTACTCTTTGTGAATAATCAGTCAAGCCTATGGAGAGGTAGGCCTGTGATCTTCCCTCTAAGCACAGCCAACAATATGGAATCAACATGGTCGTCGTGCTCAACGGAACACAAGTGCTGTATTGGCCCACCCAGCTTACAGACCCCCACTGTTTTCAGTTGGCCTATATCCGTTTGTGCGTATGCATAGCCCACAGCCATCAGTGACGATAAGGGAAGCATGTTGCCCAAAGCAATAATATTCTTTGAGAAAATGGCCAATTTCCCACCCATTTCTGAAGCAGCTATGCTATTACGGTAATAAGGTCTAAGTGTCATTCCATATTTAGGTGGCTTGAGCCTGTATCATAGCCTCAAGTTAGATATAATTGGACTAATTAAATAAACTGACTTGCTCTATAATGTCACATTATATAAGCAGAAAACTAAGGCAAGCCATTTAGTGTTGTCGCCATAAAGTTGATGAAAAAGAAAGGTAATAAAAGGTAGAATTAGGACATGCTATGTTTGCCTCAGCCTTGCATATCTCTAAAGCTGTTTTACAATGTATTGTTGTAGTGTGTGGGAAGTGGGTGTCTGATAAATGATGAAATCCTTTAGGATTTCTACAGAACCAAATGGCTTACCAGCCACCATTAAAATTGATGACTTGGCATGCTCTGATATCAAAATGTTCAGGTCATCAGGACAAGTCATCTTATATTTTCCTATCAGGGTTCTCGCACACAGTAAATCACTGCTGTGAGATGAATGCATGAATAGCCTATTTGCAAACATCATGACCAAGCATGTGTGCTTAACTTACATTACACATGTTTTGTGTTTGTATAGCCTACATATACTGTACATGTTTTGCTGCCTGTAAATTGCATAACATCACATTTCAAGATCTCTGCACTAGAGGTCGACCGATTAATTGGTATGGCCGATTTAATTAGGGCCAATTTCAAATTTTCATAACAATCGGAAATCTGTATTTTTGGACACCGATTTGGCCGTATTTAAAAAAATATATATATATTTTTAACACCTTTATTTAACTAGGCAAGTCAGTTAACACATCCCTTTTTTCAATGAAGGCCTAGGAATGGTGGCTTAACTGACTTGTTCAGGTCAGGGGCAGAACGACAGATTTGTACCTTGTCAGCTTGGGGATTCGTTTTTGCAACCTTCCGGTTACTCGTCCAACGCTCTAACCACTTGCCTTACATTGCACTCCACGAGGAGCCTGCATGGCAGGCTAACTACCTGTTACGCGAGGGCAGCAAGAAGCCCAGGTAAGCTGCTAGCTAGCATTAAACTTATCTTATAAAAAACAATCAATCTTAACATAATCACTAGTTAACTACACATGGTGGATATTACTAGTTTATCTAGCGTGTCCTCCGTTGCATATAATTGATGCGGTGCCTGTTAATTTCTCATCGATTCACAGCCTACTTCGCAAAAGGGTGATGATTTAGCACTGTCGTTGCACCAAACCTAACCATAAACATCAATGCCTTTCTTTAAAATCTACACACAAGTATATATTTTTTTAAACCTGCATATTTAGTTAATATTGCCTGCTAACATCAATTTCTTATAATTAGGGAAATTGTGTTGCTTCTCTTGCATTCCGTGCAAGCAGTCAGGGTATATGCAGCAGTTTGGGCCGCCTGGCTTGTTGCGAACTGTGTGAAGTCCATTTATTCCTAACAACAAAGACAATAATTAATTTGCCAGAATTGTACGTAATTATGACATAACATTGAAGGTTGTACAATGTAACAGCAATATTTAGACTTAGGGATGCCACCCGTTAGATAAATAACGGAACGGTTCCGTATTTCATTGAAAAAATAAACGTTTTGTTTTCAAAATGATAGTTTCCGGATTCGACCATATCATTAACCAAAGGCTCGTATTTCTGTGTGTTATTATGTTAGATGCTTCAAGCATTGAGCTGTTTATGACTTCAAGCCTATCACCTCCTGAGATTAGGCTGGTGTAACCGATGTGAAATGGCTAGCTAGTTAATAGCGTTTCAATTGGTGACGTCACTCGCTCTGAGACTTGGAGTAGTTGTTCCCCGTGCTCGGCAAGGGCCGCGGCTTTTGTGGAGTGATGGGTAACGATGCTTCGAGGGTGGCTATTGTCGATGTGTTCCTGGTTCGAGCCCAGGGAGGAGCGAGGAGAGGTACACTGGCAATACTAAAGTGCCTATAAGAACATCCAATAGTCAACGGTATATGAAATACAAATGGTATAGCGAGAAATAGTTCCTATAATATATAGTTCAATATAATACCCTAAAACTTCTTACCTGGGAATATTGAAGACTCATGTTAAAAGGAACCACCAGCTTTCATATGTTCTCATGTTCTGAGCAAGGAACTCTTAAACATTAGCTTTTTTACATGGCACATATTGCACTTTTACTTCTCTAACATTTTGTTTTTGCATTATTTAAACCAAATTGAACATGTTTCATTATTTATTTGAGGCTAAATTGATTTTATTGATGTATTATATTAAGGTAAAAGAAAACTGTTAATTCGGTATTGTTGTAATTGTCATTATTACAACTGCATTAAAAAAATAAATCATCCAATTTGAATCAGTGTTGTCTTTTTTTGGTCCTACAATCGGTATCGGCTTTTTTTGGTCCCCCAATCGGTATCGGCGTTGAAAAATCATAATCGGTCGACCTCTACTCTGCACTATTGAAAATGGGCAGACCATTTCATTCTATAGTTTGACATTTATTAGGCTCCCTACTGTTGCCAACTAATAAACTATTTTAAAGCCATTTGGGTTGTTTGCTAAATCATTGCAACAGTGATATACATCCCTTGTAAAATGTAATTTATAGATCATTAAATTCACACCCACATTTAATTACAAAATAATGCACAGCCTGGCATAATCCCTCATATTTTAACAAATGGTTGCAGGCCAGAAAAAACTAGGCTACTGGTTGCATTGGGTAAAAAAAAGATTTGGCTAATGCTTGGACTCAATCAGATATTTTCTGAAGGTGAATGTAAAATATACACTACATTGACAAAAGTATGTGGACACCTGCTCGTCGAACATCTCATTCCAAAATCATGGGCATTAATATGGAGTTGGTCCCCCGTTTGCTGCTGTAACAGCGTGAATTTTACAATTTTCCTGTCCTGCTAAGCATTCAAAATGTAATGAGTACTTTTGGGTGTCAAGGAAAATGTTTGGAGTAAAAAGTACAATATTTTCTCAAGGAATGCAGTGAAGTACAAGTAGTCAAAAATTAAAGTAAAGTAACCCCAAAAGCTACTTAAGTAGTTCCTTTAAGTATTTTTACTTATGGATTTTACACCAATGGCGGCGAGCTTTTTCACCAATTCCAATGGCGGCGAGCTTTACTCCACTCCAGCCGACGCTTGGCATTGCACATGGTGATATTAGTCGTTCTTTAAAAGTAATTTTCTCACCATCTTAAATAAGCATGCCCCTTTCAAAAAATATGTAACTAAGAACAGATATAGCCCTTGGTTCACTCCAGACCTGACTGCCCTTGACCAGCACAAAAACATCATGTGGCGGACTGCAATAGCATCGAATAGTCCCTGCGATATGCAACTGTTCAGGGAAGTCGGGAACCAATACACACAGTCAGTCAGGAAAGCAAAGGCTAGCTTCTTCAAACAGAAATTTGTTTTGCTTTTGAGACACTAAAGTCCATGGAGAATAAGAGCACCTCATCCCAGCTGCCCACTGCACTGAGGCTACGTAACACGGTCACCCCCGATAAATCCATGATAATCGAACATTTCAATAAACATTTCTCTATGGCTGGCCATGCTTTCCTCCTGGCTACACCGGCCAACAGCTCCGCACCCCCCGCAGCTACTTGACCAAGCCTCCCCAGCTTTTCTTTCACCCAAATCCAGATAGCTTATGTTCTGAAAGAGCTGCAAAACCTGGAGCTGTTCAAATCAGCTGGGCTAGACTAAAATTATCCACCGCCATTGTTGCAACCCGGCAGGCTAGCCTAGTGGTCAGAGCATTGGACTAGTAACTGGAAGGTTGCAAGTTCAACCCCCCGAGCTGACAAGGTACAAATCTGTCGTTCTGCCCCTGAACAGGCAGTTAACCCACTGTTCCTAGGCCGTCATTGAAAATAAGAATTTGTTCTTAACTGATTTGCCTAGTTAAATAAAGGTTAAAAAAGAAAAAAGAAAAAAAAAACCTATTACCAGTCTGTTCAACCTCTTTCATATCATCCGAATTCCCTAAAGATTGGAAAGCTGCCGTGGTCATCCCCCTCTTCAAAGGGAATGACACTCTAGACCCAAACTGTTACAGACCTATCCCATCCTGCCCTGCCTTTCTAAAGTCTTCGAAAGCCAAGTCAATAAACAGTTCACTGACCATTTTGAATCCCACTGTACCTTCTCTGCTGTGCAATCCGGTTTCCGAGCTGGTCACAGGTGCACCTCAGCCACGCTCAAGGTACTAAACGATATTATAACTTCCATCGATTAAAGACAGTACTGTGCAGCCGTCTTCATTGACCCGGCCAAGGCTTTCGATTCTGTCAATCACCGTATTCTTATTGGCAGACTCAACAGCCTTGGTTTCTCTAATGACCTGTTGTCCGGACCTCTGGCAGTCTCTATGTGGATTCCACAGGGTTCAATTCTCGGGCCGACTCTCTTCTCTGTATATATCAACGATGTCGCTCTTGCTGCGGGTGATTCCCTGTGCCACCTCTACGCAGATGATACCGTTCTGTGTACATCTAGCCCTTTTTTGGACACTGTGTTCACAAATCTCCAAACGAGCTTAAATGCCATACAACACTCCTTCCGTGTCCTCCAACTGCTCTTAAATGCTAGTAAAATGAAATGCATGCTCTTCAACCGATCGCTGCCCCCCCCCCCCCCCCCCCCGCCCGACTACCATCACTACTCTGTACGGTTCCGACTTAGAATATATGGACAACTACAAATACCTAGGTGTGTGGCTAGACTGTAAACTCTCTTTCCAGACTCACATTAAACATCTCCAATCCAAAATGAAATCGAGAATTGGCTTCCTATTTCGCAACAAAGCCTCCTTCACTCACGCTGCCAAACACACCCTCGTAAAACGGACTATCCTACCGATCCTAGACTTTGGCGATGTAATTTACAAAATAGCCTCCAACACTCTACTCTGCAAACTGGATGCAGTCTATCACAGTGCCATCCGTTTTGTCACCAAAGCACCATCCACCACTGCGACCGATATGCTATCGTCGGCTTGCCCTCGCTACATATTCGTCGCCAGACCCAGACCCTGGTTCCAGGTCATCTATAAGTCTTTGTTAGGTAAAGCTCTGCCTTATCTCAGCTCACTGGTCACGATAACAACACCCACCTGTAGCACGCTCTCCAGCAGGTATATCTCACTGGTCATCCCAAAAGCCATCAACTCGTTTGGCCGCGTTTCCTTCCCGTTCTCTGCTGCCAGTGACTGGAACATATTGCAAAAATCGCTGAAGCTGGAGACTTTAATTTCCCTCACTAACTTTAAACATCAGCTATCTGATCAGCTAACCAATTGCTGCAGCTGTACATAGTCCATCTGTAAATAGCCCATCCAATCTACCTACCTCATCCCCATATTGTTTTTATTTACTTTTCTGCTCTTTTGCAGACCAGTGTCTCTACTTGCACATCATCATCTGCTCATTTATCACTCCAGTGTTAATCTGCTAAATTGTAGTTATTTCGCTACTATGGCCTATTTATTGCCTTACCACCTCATGCCATTTGCACACACTGTATATAGACTCCTTTTTTCTATTGTTTTATTGTCTGTACGCTTGTTTATTCCATGTGTAACTCTGTTGTTTGTGTCGCACAGCTTTGCTTTATCTTGGCCAGGTTGCAGTTGTAAATGAGACCTTGTTCTCAACTGGCCTACCTGGTAAAATAAAGGTGAAATTAAAAATAAATTTAGAGCCTATTATAGGACATCTTCATCAAGTTATTTCATGGAAATAATAATAAATGTCCCCCCTCTTTGCAATCGTAGAGCGTGTTAAAAAAATGTAACCTACGTGTTTTTCCACCTAAAAGACTGGCAAAACAGACTTTTTATTCGATACACTGAACTGGAATGATAATAAAGCAAGGATGTTACTTAACATGTTAACCTTTCTGGCGCAGGCTTTCCGCTAGAGACCCACCTCGACAATATCCGGTGAAATTGCAGAGTGCCAAATTCAAAATACAGAAATAGTCATAATAAACATTCATAAAAAATACAAGTGTTAAACATCAGTTTAAAGATTAATTTCTTGTTAATCCAGCCTCTTTGTCAGATTTCAAAAAGGCTTTCCGGCGATTATCTGAGGACATCGCCCCGCTTACAAAAGCGCACAAACATTTTACAACCAAGTAAAGGATTTACAAAAGTCAGAAATAGCGATAAAATTAATCACTTACCTTTGAAGGTCTTCATATGGTTGCAGTCACAAGAGTCCCAGCTACACAATCAATGTTAGTTTTGTTCGATAAAGTCCCTCTTTAATCCTGTAATCCACTGGCTCCAAGGCGGTCAAAACATGCAGACGAATACACCCTAATAGTACCGGTAAAGTTCGTCAAAACATGTCAAACGATGTTTATAATTAATCCTCAGGATTTCAATTATCTAAATAATCAATAATATTTCAACCGGACAATAGCGTATTCAATAGAAAGGAAAAAGAACGAAGAGCGCGCACACAGTCACGCACGCAAACCAGTACTGCATGATTCCATAGACTACTTACCAAAAGGTCTTATTCTTTGTTGTTTTTCAAAAAGCAAGCCTGATACCATGTCTAAGGACTGTTGACATCTAGTGGAAGCCATAGAAACTGCAATCTGGGCGCTAAACCCATATATAGTCAATAGGCTTTCAATGGATAACAAAATAAATAAGTAATAATAAATCCTTGGTTTTTCTATCCAATGCAATGTTACTCAGGCCTTCTGGGCACGATAGTTATCCGAAATTCCGAATACTGCCCCCTTTCCATTAAAATAAAACAAAACTTTTTTGCTAAATAGTTTCTCAAGCAAGAATTTGGGTAAGACTGTCTGGGAGTGGTCTGAATTGGGAGGGGGAACTGAAAACTAGCTTGTTATTGGCAGATTTACCGCATGGTGATGTCACCCATGGAAAGCCGAAACTTCCACCCAAACACACCTGATTAGAAGGCCCTGTGTAGGAACTAGCAATGCTATGAACTGTTAACTCAAAATGACACAACGACAAGGTTCCAGTTTGCTGAAACCGTATTAGCACAATACATGGTTGCCATTTTCACTCCACTCAGGCCAGGTTAATCTCCGAGACTCCTGCGCAGGGGCACTAATAACAGACTGATAGCACCGTAATAGCAGAAATATAGGGATACTTAACATGAACCGCTAACACTTGACAAAAAAAACAATCTTGTATAAAGGCCACATACGCTTTAGTACGTGCTCCTTTGATACTACCAATCCCCTGACTCCCACAATGATGTTCAACATTTGAAAATTGACCTGCCAGGCACGAGCTCTCCATGTTCGCTTGTTACCAAGGCTATTTGATCAGTTATGATGGTAACCAGTAGTCTCTGTACCTCTTGCTTAGAGAAAGGCCATAAGAACAGGGGCTGAATACTGAGTAGCTGATATTTTCCCATACATTCTACCATTAGCCCCTGTCAGCCCCCCCAAGAGCCGAGGCAGGTGTTAATCAGCATCCTAATTGTAATATTGTGTTAATGCCTGATCTGCAAAATGGAAGGGGAGGGCGCTTTTACCCAAAAGAGTATGGAGAGTATATGCGTTTCACTGTCTGTGTATTTGGTGTGTATATACTGTATGCAAGTGTGTCTAAATAAGGATATTGTCCTGGGTGATGTTCCAGCCCCATCTTGATTATGACGCTCGTCATTCTGAGTTCAGTTATTACAGCAATTACTTCCTTCAACTCTGAACTTTTAGTAAGGTACGTACGAAGGTCACTGTAGCAAAATATGATACACCAGTCCTCCAGTTGAGTCTGTCCTCCCAGACACCCCTTCCTCTCCTGTGGCATTGGCTCATGCCAGGGCTGTAGCATTGGCTCATATCAGATAGGAGCCCTGGCTTCACTCCCATGCTGTGTCTTAACAGCCCATTGTGGATTTCATTCCTTGGAATCCTCTTAATCTGCCCTGATTTTAACATATTTTTTATCTTGCCAGTGTTATAAGATGCAATGTAGAGGAGGAGTGTAGAGAAAGGAGACAACAGGAGGAAGCTTGTTTAGACTTGAGACACACCCCTAGTTCTCATGCTCGCCTCTTTCACCCCCCTGCTTTCCCTATAGATGGGTAGTTGACAATGTCACAAAAAATGACGTGTGCGCCTCCATGGGGGAGAATGTTCTTGATACATGTATTGTTTTGATTGATTTCATGTCAATGCTAATATGGCTCAAATTTGCTAGCTAGCTAACCAACAACTGTAATGATGTATTTAAGACAAAAAGTGCTCATTGTGCAAATGTATTTTGTTTTCAATAAACATTTGAGACTAAATATAGCTTACATGTTGTCGACAATCTATGCCAAACCCGTCTGTTTTGCCCCATAGTTGTGCACAAGTCGGTTTTGTTGCTTAACAACCAACCCGTCTATTGCAATGAGCAATGAAGAGGTTTTGCCCAGCTAGATGAAACACTGTTTGGTGGTTACTATAGTCAATGTGCCACTAGTGGCCATTTTGAATTGAATAGTAAATGAAAGGGCCACGGCACATTGGTCTAATATTACTGCAACAGAAGTAGGCAGTCTAAATGGAGCGTAGAAAAGCAATGGCTCTCACTGGGATTGGCTTCACCATGCTTAGATTTCCACACTCACATTTCCACACTCATCAGTCTACAAAAGAAACAATGCAGTGATAATTTTTTTTCTTCCACTTTTTGCCTTGTCTCTACAGCCACATTTAGGATCTGTTTCATAATGTGTGACTCTGTGCCAGAGGTATTCATGTAGTTATTTCCCTGGCAACCTCAAGCACACGGTGAGGTAGAGGGAGTTATTAAGTCGACATGTTCCACACATGCTTACCTAGTTCCAGGGAATATCAGACTTCCCATATGTACCCGTTCAGCTCTTGATACATTAGTATTTGTAGCATATTGTCTTTCCTCTCACTGCTCTCTACTAATAACCTTCGTCTTATTGGATGCCTTTTTCTGGAGGGTAATCTTACAAAGGTTGAGCAACATTTAATTGCCATCCCCGCTCTTCCTTTATCTTCCATAGGAAGGAAGTGTTTAAAATCACAGCAGAGGAAATTAATGTTCTGTCATGTGGGAATTTGTCGAATAGTATAGCTGCTGTCCTATTAATTATGCCTAACAATGGTAGCAGGCTTATTGTGAAATTAACCCAAAGGCTTGACATAATCTGGGGCATGGACATATGATTGAGACAGCCTGATATTTTTGGTTAGGTAGTCCTGTTAGGATTGGGCAATTAATTCACTTTTTATTACTTTAACAATGAAAAAGCTTTGTCTAAATTAAATTATTTGTTACATAGGATAGGCCTACACCCTGCCATTTGAAATTATTACTTAATTTTTTTATTTAAAGATTTTCCCTTTCATGTTGTGTTTTACATGAAAATACATTTTACTATCATAGTGCATTTAGCCCTCCAGCCAGCACTGACAACAGTAGCCTATGCTATTTTCCCCCCACTTCAAATTGCGTTTACAGGCTTTCACCTAACTGAGATTCCACAGAACTGATTCCAATTAAAAATATCTATCATGGTGAACATCAGACTTCTCTTTCACTGTATCAGAACCAAGGTAAGGCCCAGATGCAGACTGTCGAAGTAAAAATGTTTATTGTAGCAACGGGCAGGCAAAGATCTGTCAAGGCAGGGGTCGATAATCCAGAGTATGGGGGCAAAGGTACAGGATGCAGGCAGAGGTCAGTAATCCAGAGGGGGGCAGAGGTACAGCTCAGCAGGCAGGCTCAGGGACAGGCAGAGTGGTCAGGCAGGTGGGCGCAGTCAGGACAGGCAAGGGTAAAAATCATGAGGAAAAGAGACTGGGGGGGAAAAAGCAGGAGCAGAGACCACAACCCACTGGTTGACTCGAATAAACAAGACGAACTGGCACAGACAGACAGAAAACACAGGTATAAATGCACGGGAAGATGGGCAACACCTGGAGTGGGGCGGAGACAATCACAAGGACAGGTGAAACAGATCAGGGTGTGACACACTCTTGCTGTTGGCCAAAAAACTACAGGAGAAGGGCAACCTGTCTGCTGTTTTGGCACCACTGCCCTCAGCATTTGATTTGGTCAAGAGACCATTTCTTTAGGATTTCTATTATCCAGATTTTGAAGAAATATCAATTTTATATCATTTGAATATTGAAATTATTTCAAATGCCCATCCCTATTAGCTAGGTATTCACCTAGTACAAGCTTTGAAACTTGCCTTAGAATTGTGGCATTGAATATTGACCTTCTTCATTGGCACTACCCTTTATGTTCTCAGTTAATTTCATTGAATGAACTCAACTCAATAGCTTCCTTCATATGGCCCACTTCTATACGGTTAACAGGGCCTTCAAAGTTTGAGTTCTAGTCTTGTTCTGATCTCGTGCTAATGAGTGAAGAAGAATGGAGAACATTTCAGTTTTTGAGGTGGAACACAGGGACGAGTCAAAGGTCGGGTTTGAGTTTGATTGGTTTGAGCGTTTTAATTCAGCATGGCAAATCGGACCTCATCCAGCAGCTTTGAGGGCGCAAAGGCTTTGAGTGGGTGCTTTTTTTTATTATCCCCAGCCTTTTGTCAAACTTGTTCATTTCAGCCCATTCAGATGGCCTCCATTGTGCTATCTGCTCATGCATTTAATTTGTTGGGCTTTTGTCTTGACTCCTCATTAGGGCTGGGCAATATGTCAAAAATATATATATTTTGTAATTAATATTTATTTAATTATGACTGTATATGTTTTTGAATAATAAATGTTCTAAATATGCTCTAAACATGATCCTAGGGTGGAAACACACATTGTGATTTCAATGGTGCTTTCGCCATTCTGATTGCACAAATGCTGTATCATGTAGGGCTGCATGACATGATTCTAGGCCTAATTAATTGATGAACTGTTGAAATCATGGAAATAAACTCAGCAAAAAAAGAAACGTCCTCTCACTGTCAACTGCGTTTATTTTCAGCAAACTTAACGTGTAAATATTAGTATGAACATAAAATTCAACAACTGAGACATAAACTGAACAAGTTCCACAGACATGTGACTAACACAAATGGAATAATGTGTCCCTGAACAAAGGGGGGGTCCAAATCAAAAGTAACAGTCAGTATCTGGTGTGGCCACCAGCTGCCTTAAGTACTGCAGTGCATCTCCTTGTCATGGACTGCACCAGATTTGCCAGTTCTTGCTGTGAGATGTTACCCCACTCTTCCACCAAGGCACCTGCAAGATCCCAGACATTTCTGAGGGGAATGGCCCTAGCCCTCACCCTCCGATCCAACAGGTCCCAGACATGCTCAATGGGATTGAGATCCGGGCTCTTCGCTGGCCATGGCAGAACACTGACATTCCTGTCTTGCAGGAAATCAGGCACAGAACGAGCAGTATGGCTGGTGGCATTGTCATGCAGGAGGGTCATGTCTGGATGAGCCTGCAGGAAAGGTACCACATGAGGGAGGAGGATGTCGTCCCTGTAACGCACAGTGTTGAGATTGCCTGCAATGACAACAAGCTCAGTTCGATGATGCTGTGACACACCGCCCCAGACCACGACAGACCCTTCCCCTCCAAATTGATCCCGCTCCAGAGTACAGGCCTTGGTGTAGCGCCCATTCCATCAACGATAAACGCGAATCCAACCATCACCCCCGGTGAGACGAAACTGCGACTTGTCAGTGAAGAGCTCTTTTTGCCAGTCCTGTCTGGCCCAGCGACGGTGACGTCAGTGACGATGTTGCCGGTGATGTCTGGTGAGGACCTGCCTTACAACAGGCCTACAAGCCCTCAGTCCAGCCTCTCTCAGCCTATTGCGGACAGTCTGGCGGGATTGTGGGTTCCTGGTGTAACTCGGGCAGTTGTTGTTGCCATCCTGTACCGATCCTGTGCAGGTGTTATACGTGGTCTGCCACTGCAAGGACGATCAGCTGTCTGTCCTGTCTCCCTGTAGCACTGTCTTAGGCGTCTCACAGTACGGACATTGCAATTTATTGCCCTGGCCACATCTGCAGTCCTCATGCCTCCTTGCAGCATGCCTAAGGCACGTTCACGCAGATGAGCAGGAACCTTGGTCATCTTTCTTTTGGTGTTTTTGCAGAGTCAGTAGAAAGGCCTCTTTAGTGTCCTCAGTTTTCATAACTGTGACATTAATTGCCTACTGTCTGTAAGCTGTTAGTGTCTTAACGACAGTTCCACAGGTGCATGTTTATGGTTCATTGAACAAGCATTGGAAACAGTGTTTTAAACCCTTTACAATCTGTGAAGATCTGTGGAGTTCATTCATAAAATTCAAATATATTTGAAAGACCTGAAAAAGAGACTTTTCTTTTTTTGCTGAGTTTATAATGATTATACTAAATCTGTGCAGTATTTTCACGTCCGGATAAAATGCATGCCCAAATTCAACTGCCTGCTACTCATCCCCAGTAGATAAGATATGCATATTATTAGAAATTTGAATAGAAAACACTCTTTTTGAATCATGTCTGTGAGTAGACCAGAACTTATTTAGCAGGCGAAAAAACCCAGAGGACAAACCATTCAGATTTTTTTTTTAGGTTCTCCTTTTTTCAATGGGTTTTCATTGGGAATCCAGATTTCTAAGGGACCTTCTTGCAGTTCCTATCGCTTCCACTGGATGTCACCAGTCTTTAGAAATTGGTTGAGGTTATTCCTTTGTGTAATGAAGAAGTACGGCCATCTTGAACGAGGGTACTGCTAGAGGCGCGTGACCAGAAAGCATGCTTCAGTTGAGCAAGTTGGAACCGGTGTTTTTCTGGATCAAACGCGCCAAATAAATGGACATTTTGGATATATATCGACGGAATTAATCGAACAAAAGGACCATTTGTGATGTTTATGGGACATATTGGAGTGCCAACAAAAGAACCTTGTCAAAGGTAAGGCATGAATTATATTTTTTATTTCTGCCTTTTGTGTCGCGCCTGCAGGGTTGAAATATGGTTTCTCTCTTTGTTTACGGAGGTGCTATCCTCAGATAATAGCATCGTTTGCTTTCGACTGAAAAGCCTTTTGAAATCTGACATGTTGGCTGGATTCACAACAAATGTAGCTTTAATTTGCTATCTTGCATGTGTGATTTTAACGAAAGTTAGATTTTTATAGTAATTCATTTGAATTTGGCACTCTGCATTTCCCTGGCCCAGAGAGGTTAAATAGCGAAATTGTTGCAGAAATCAGCTTTGTTTGCATAGCAATGATGAAAAGGAGATCATTTAGGCTGTAATGAACAAAAAATCTGATCATTAGGTCATCACACCGTTGATATAGCAATGGACGCTAATAGTTTATCGAATCCCATTGTGACGTAGAGGGGGACACTATTTGGCTGGGGGACATTATTTGGTATATGACAGGCCGATTGTTCATTGCCGACACCATTAGTGTCTGCTGCTCAGTTAATTAATGTCCTTCAAGTGAAAGTCTTAAATAGAAGTGGCGGAGCCTTCTGTGGTCGGCGTGGTGTAGACAGCAAGCATGAACCTTAACCCCTATACCTGGCAGCCAAGCAAGGAGCGGATGGAAGGGAGGAAAATGAGAGCTCATGCTTGAATTAGTGAAGGTCCCCATTCACCCTTGAGAGCGCCGGAGCCACGGATGCGCTGCAGAGATAGGGTTACGGCCAAGCAAGTTTAAGCGGGTCCTTTTAAACGCAGAAACACACGCACACAAAGACGTGCTCAGTACAATAGAGAGCCACACACTCACAGGCACACACTATTCTGTACTAAAGAAGCAGGACACACACACACCAAAAGAAGCATGAACAGACACACATCAGCTCTTTGCTCCCTTTACCCTGCGCTTTCTCCCCT
The DNA here is from genome assembly GCF_034236695.1 of Oncorhynchus nerka. Lineage (NCBI taxonomy): Eukaryota > Metazoa > Chordata > Actinopteri > Salmoniformes > Salmonidae > Oncorhynchus > Oncorhynchus nerka. The sequence goes on from NC_088405.1 coordinate 75,033,620, forward strand.
CTCCAAAATGAAGAAAAAATGTTATGCAACTCCAGCTGTTTCCCCCAATCAGTTAATACTGTGTCAGAGAGAGAGTGAAGCTAGGCCAGGGGCAAATCTCCCCACACATAACCAAGGACCCTTTGAAAAAAAATAAAAAAATAATGCGTATTCCAAGGCTGTTGGATGGTAAGGATTTATGTTCTCTCTGCTAGTAGACAGTGGTTTCTTAACTAGTTGCTCCTACCCTCTACTTTTTTGAACATTTTGTTAAAAATCGCGCAACATTTCAGCGCCCTGCTACTCATGCCAGGAATATAGTACGTTCATATGGTTAGAATGTGTGTATAGGAAACCCTCGGACGTTTTTAAAACTGGTTAAATCACGACTGTGGCTATTACATAACGTGCGTTACATCGGAAAGCGCAGGAAAACCTGATCACAGAAAATGGAAATAAATATAATTGCGCCACTTCCAGCAATTGTTAACAGTGAGCCGAATTAGATAAGACCGAGCATTCAACTCCCACAGCATCCCCATGCAGTCGAGTATCTTGTGAATTTAATCCTCTTTGATTCTTGGTTGAACCGAAAGAGGGGCACGACGTACCTCCGGTCTCCGCCCAGATCATTCCGGGAAGAGCTCTCTCCTGAAATTTTTTCCAAGACGACAGCTAATGATATGTACATCGCCTACGGATGATTTTTATCGCTTATTAACGTTTACTAATACCTAAAGTAGCATTACAAACGTATTTCGAAGTGTTTTGTGAAAGTTTATCGTCTACTTTTTGAATTTTAAAAAATGACGTTACGTTGTGAAATCGCTGTTTTTTTAGTTTATCACACAGTCTACATATAACGATATCTTGGCTTTATATGGCCCGATTTAATCGAAATAAAGACCCAATAGTGTTTATGGGACATCTAGGAGTGCCAACAAAGAAGATGGTGAAAGGTAATGACTGTTTTCTATTTTATTGTGCGGTTTGTGTAACGCCGAAATGCTAATTATTTTGTTTACGTCCCCTGCTGTGCTTTTCTGTTGTAGTGTATTGGTGCATGCTATCAGATAATAGCTTCTCATGCTGTCGCCGAAAAGCATTTTAAAAATCTGACTTGTTGCCTGGATTCACAACGAGTGTAGCTTTAATTTGATACCCTGCATGTGTATTTTAATGAACTTTTGAGTTTTAACTAATACTATTAGCATTTAGCGTAGCGCATTTCCAGAGCTCTAGTTGGGACGCAAGCGTCCCAAGTAGAGGCAAGAGGTTAAGAGAGATTTCCTGTATGGACAAAAGGCATATGTGATTCTCTGTGACAACACAGACTCGTTAGGGTGTTCACAAATCATAGCTGCCACGTTTCTGGTGTTGTACCCTCTCTGCCACTAAAAGAAAAGTCGGATAACAAAGTAAAGGTAGAGTGCCTTTTCATTTGTTGTTAAAACAGCATCATGAATCTTCCAAATTAGTGATTTAATTGACCTTCTAAAACAAAATAAAGTGGATGATCATCTAGAATCGATCAGAGTGGCCCGACGGTCTCAAGTGGCATTTCCTCTGCCGATTGTTTCATCTTTCATCGCCTTTCATTGTTTTCCTGTTCTGTTTTCAGGCCTACAGCTGAGTAAGAGCATGGAGGAGGCTAACAAGGCCATGCTAATGCAAACCTTCATCTTCTAACCAAAGCCTTGTTTTTGTGTCAGCAAATTTTCCTTGCAAATGGAAAAAGGCACAGAATGAGAACTGGAGCCTGCCGACAAAGCCCAGGCCCTGGAAGTTAAGTGCTTGGTACTTTGCAGATTAGGAGATCAGTCACCCCCCCCCCCCCCCCCCCCCCTCTGGACTGAGCAAAAGGGAGCCATGAAGAGGACCTTCTAGTCGGGAAGCAATTCCTGCAGTGTTTTCTATACCAGAGCAGCAGATTTCTAACCTTGTCCCAAGTTTGATGAATAAATACGTGTTTTTCAGCTTCGGAATATTTTGTTTTTCAGGGGTGGATCACAGTAGGAAAGGGAAGACTATTTACTATTTTCTACATTGTAGAATAATCGTGTAGACATCAAAACTATGCAATAACACATACTGAATCATATAGTAACCAAAACAGTTAAACAAACCAAAATATCTTCAATATTTTTCATTCTTCAAAGTAGCAACCCTTTACCTTGACTGCTTTGCACAATCTTGGCATTCTCTCAACCAGCTTCACCTGGAAAGCTTTTCCAACAGTCTTGAAGGAGTTCCCACATATGCTGAGCACCTGTTGGCTGCTTTTCCTTCATCTCAAATTGGGTTGAGGTCGAGTGATTGTGGATGCCAGGTCAAATCAAATCAAAGTTTATTTGTCACGTGCGCCAAATACAAAAGGTGTAGACCTTAGTGAAATGCTTACTTCCAGGCTCTAACCAATAGTGCAAAAAAGGTGTTAGGTGAACAATAGGTAAGTAAAGAAATAAAACAGGAGCAAGGCTATAAAAGTAGCGAGGCTACACACAGACACCGGTTAGTCAGGCTGATTGAGGTAGTATGTACATGTAGATATGGTTAAAGTGACAATGCATATATGATGAACAGAGAGTAGCAGAAGCATAAAAGAGGGGTTGGCGGGTGGTGGGACACAATGCAGATAGTGAATATAATGAATATAGTCCGGGTAGCCATTTGATTACCTGATCAGGAGTCTTATGGCTTGGGGGTAAAAACTGTTGGGAAGCCTTTGTCCTAGGGGCTTCTCAACAGTTTTTAACCCCAAGTCATAAGACTGCTGAACAGGTAATCAAATGGCTACCCGGACTATTTTCATTGTGTGCCCCCACCCCCCAACCTCCACAGGAACGGTGCAGCACACCATCACCATCCTTCTTGGTCAGATAGCCCTTACACAGCCTGGAGGTGTCTTTTGGGTCATTGTCCTGTTGAAAAATAAATTATAACCTCATGGCTACCACAGCATTGTGGGACTAAGTGTGTCTTGAATTCTAAATAAATCACTAACACCAGCAAAGCACCCTTACACCATCACACCTTCTCCATGCTTGACGGTTGGAACCACACATGCGTAGAACTGTTCACCTACTCTGCGTCTCACAAAGACACCGGTTAGAACCAAACATCTCATATTTGGACTCTAGACCAAAGGACAGATTTCCACTGGTCTAATGTCCATTCCTTGTGTTTTTTGGCCCAAGCAAGTCTCTTCTTCTTATTGGTGTCCCTTAGTAGTGGTTTCTTTACAGAAATTCGACCATGAAGACCTGATTCACGCAGTCTCCTCTTAACCTCTCTGGGATATGTTATATTTTTTCCCAGAGAGGCCAGGGAAAATGCAGAACACCATATTCAAATAAATTACTATAAAAATCAAACTTTCATTAAATCACACATGCAAGATAGCAAATTAAAGCTACACTTGTTGTGAATCCAGCCAACATGTCAGATTTCAAAAAGGCTTTTCAATCGAAAGCAAACGATGCTATTATCTGAGGATAGCACCTCCGTAAACAAAGAGAGAAACCATATTTCAACCCTGCAGGCGCGACACAAAAGGCAGAAATAAAAAATATAATTCATGCCTTACCTTTGACAAGGTTCTTTTGTTGGCACTCCAATATGTCCCATAAACATCACAAATGGTCCTTTTGTTCGATTTAATTACGTCTAGATATATCCAAAATGTCCATTTATGTGGCGCGTTTGATCCAGAAAAACACCGGTTCCAACTTCCAAAACATTTAAATTTTTTAAACGTAAATCGATAAAATTGAAGACTGGATGATCTGTGTTCAATACCGGAGGAAAACAAACTGTAGCTAGCTTTCTGGTCACGCGCTTCTATCTAACAGTACACTACAAGTGACCCTCGTTCAGGGCTACTTCTTCATTACACAATGGAAAAACCTCAAACAATTTCTAAAGACTGGTGACATCCAGTGGAAGCGGTAGGAACTGCAAGAAGGTCCCTTAGGAATATGGATTCCCAATGAAAACTCATTGAAAAGAGTGACCTAAAAAAAAAAATCTGAATGGTTTGTCCTCAAGGTTTCGCCTACTAAATAAGTTCTGTTAAACTCACAGATATGATTCAATAAGTTTTAGAAACTTCTGAGTGTTTTCTATCCAAATATACTAATAATATGCATATCTTATCTTCTGGGGATGAGTAGCAGGCAGTTGAATTTGGGCATGCATTTCATCCGGACGTGAAAATACTGCCCCCTGTCACCAAGAATTTAAACAAGTTTTGTTTAGCTAGTAAAATTAAAACATTATTTCAAATGACTTTTGGGGACCTTTTGTTAAGATTGTGAACATGAAATCCATATTTTTGTCTATTGGGCTTCACTGAAGTGTAGGGCGTCAGTGCTTCCAGTGGTCGACCGTCCAACTGCTCCAACTGTAGAAGATTGTTGGCTTCTACTGAGGTAACCCTAGGAAGACAGAGAAAAATATCAGTGTTAGGGAAACTAAAACTAGCTTCACATTATTTTTGGTCCAAATGCTAATCGTTATTATCTGAGATTTTTATATTCACTTTAACAGATGGTGACCGCAGCTAGGAGCAAAAGAGCAGCGAGGTTTCCCAGGTCTCGCCTTCCTTTCGTCCTTCTTCCAAACCAAGTAATTTGCCTTGATGTCATAGCACATGGTCCCTTTCTTGATTCTGCTCTGGTAGCTCTCCTTCTGTTTCTCCTGCGCCTTGTCCATGTTCTGTCTCACCTTGATGATTGATAACAGCTTTGCCATTCCTGGATTTTGTGAATGGTCCAATGAGGTCCACCCCTAACATTTATAGTGTTTGTGAGAAGATTACTTTATTCTTACCCGTATCTGTGTCATACAGTATGCAGATTTTCATATTTGTGAGGATACTGACACACACACACTCATATTGAACTCTGCTGTGGTCAAATAAAGAAACCATTACAGAACAACTTATCAGGGCAAATGTGCCATGGTGAAACAACTTTGATGGGCTTTAACTCCAGCGCCACAGTCTTCGCCCTCTCAAACTTCTGGCAGACTAGACATGGTACTGACCTTTATGCAAAAAGTGACACATTTAGATGTTGTGTGCTCTCTAATATAACATTAATTGAAATCATAATATCTTCACATATAATTGAATGTGATTGATAAACGAAATATTATTTCACTTGCCCAGCTGTCCACCTCCTTGACACTTCCCCGTCAGAAGAAGTGTACGTTGATTTTGGCAATCATGCGCTTCACTCCGAAATTGCCAGCATGCATCTCGGTCAGCACGGCCTCCTTTTCCTCAGTAAAATCACCCTCCCGTGTGGTTGGCCATCCTTCCCCCGTAGGTAGATGTGATTGCCTAAAAGTTGGAAGAGAAGTTGTTCAAATACTCAAGTGTAAGTACATTTGCACTGCTGTCTTTCACTCTCTGTTTCTCTCACTCTCTCCCTCTGTCCTCCCCCTCTCTGTCTAGCGAAGACACCTAATTAAGGCCATTTGGAATTACCATAATTGCTTACACATATCCATTTTATTGATCAGGTTTAACTTATAGCTAGACACCTCAATATGACAGACGTATAACTATATCCGTGGAGGCTGCTGAGGGGAGGACTGCTCAATGTAATGGCTGGAATGGAGTCAATTGAATGGTATCAACCACATGGAATCCACGTATTTTATTCCATTTACTCCATTCCAGACATTATGAGTCATCCTCCCCTCAGCAGCCTCTACTGAACTATATGTATAGCTAGCAACTGGCTAACATTAGATGGAAAATGGTTGCGACGTTACGTATCTAAATCTGTCCGTTAACTGCTTAACGTTACCCTGAATTGTGAATTCCTTTGAATGTTGCGGCTCTTGTCGAGTTCAGTGGTGTCTTCATAGTACTTCGCCTGGTTGGAAAGATAAAGAAAATCTCCTCGAGGGATGCCGTTGAAGTGCACACTACATACAAACAGAACTGCAATAACAGTTACAGTAGCTAGCTAGCGTTAGCTAAATAAAACCGGCTGGTTAGCTAGCTCGCTGGTTGATTAGCTAGCGTTAGCTAAATAAAACTTTCTGACTGGTTAGCCACCTCTGGCCTGCTCGCCTCCCTACCACTGAGGAAGTACAGTTCCCGCTCAGCCCAGTCAAAACTGTTCGCTGCTCTGGCCCCCCAATGGTGGAACAAACTCCCTCACGACGCCAGGACAGCGGAGTCAATCACCACCTTCCGGAGACACCTGAAACCCCACCTCTTTAAGGAATACCTAGGATAGGATAAAGTCATCCCTCTCACCCCCCCCCCCTTAAAAGATTTAGATGCACTATTGTAAAGTGGCTGCTCCACTGGATGTCATAAGGTGAATGCACCAATTTGTAAGTCGCTCTGGATAAGAGCGTCTGCTAAATGACTTAAATGTAATGTAAATGTTAGCTGGTTAGCTGGCTAGCTAATGTAAACTCACCCCATTCCGTACTACTGTGTGCAACCGCAACATTCAAACGAGGCTACAAAGAAAACTAATGGGACTGTAGCGACTTCAAAATCGGGGGTGTGAACTAGGTTTCTATTCAAGCGTTGATCGACATGGTAATGTCTCTATAGTATTGGAGAAAAGTTTTAAAAAACTGACCCTCCGTTACATCTTGACGTGTCATGTCATAACGTACAGCACGCATAAAGTAACTCTTTCTGTCTTACAATCTCTCCACCAGGTGTAGCACTTCTATCATCCTTTAAAAACAAGAAATTAACAGTGACGGGGGTAAGGGGGGATACCTAGTCATTTTTTGCGTCATCGTTGCATGTGATCATCATTCTTAAAGCCGCTGTTTACTTCTAAAATCACTTTAGCATCGCCCTAAAAACCCATTAAAAAAATTCAAATAGGTATGACTCATTATATAAACTCTTTATAGTGTTTTATTTACATTTTAGAGGCAATAAGGTGATAAGTTGGACAGATCGAGTGAAAAAAAGCAATTTTCCCAGACATCTCTTCTCACTATCACGCATTAGTTTCGCTTCCCCACCCGCCATTTTTAAAAAGACCGGACGGGGCTCATTGCCTGCTTGAATTATGCAGAAACGGGCAGCGTTTAGGTCATGTAATTGATTCTGTTGGAAAGGGGAGAAATTGTGCTTTACAGAAATTTACATTACAGTTGATCTGGACGTATTAAGTTTTTGGGGTGCTAAAATAAGGGCAATTGTACGGACCAAGGCGTTGTACGAGTTTACGTTACTGTAGCTGGCTAGGCATGCTGAGGTATATAAGTAAAGTAGCTAGCAACATCAATCTAAAAACAGCTTAATGATTTATTTATTTTTAACTATGTCCTTATATAAAAGACAAGTACATCGTAAAGAAAGTGTTCTCTTTCCAGTCTTTTCGGTCCTCTGAAGCAGTAGGTAGTCAGCAGGTTGTCACCGTCAACACTGTCCTTGGAGAGCAATTCTTAGGTAATAGAACTAAAACTGCCCACATCCTCCTTCCTTCACATCTGCTAAGAGGTAACATAGAGCCAAGCAACCAGCATAGCAATGGACGCTTTGGTTCATTATGTAATCATGTCAGAATGTTGCAAGTTAAAGCAACTCCCTAGCAACAGAAGCTAGAACTCTTTGAATACCATTGTAATTTCCAGCTGTAGTCTAGAGGTCATGTACACAATGTTTTTATTACATTTTCTCTGTAATGAAACGTAGTGACTGTCTTTGCTTTGCCTCTTGTCTACGGCGTCTGGCAGTGTGTGGGTGTTCATTCTGATTTTTCGTTCAGACCTGGAGTTGGGGACTGGATTTGATGACTCTGTCTTACCACTGAGATGAATCGTCATCCTCCAGCTTACGCCATGACAATGAAGGAAAGAACGGCGTGATGTACCAAGGGTCAAAAAATTTGCCGCAGTACGCAGCCTCAGCTGGCAAACAAGGTGTTGTGTTGGAGGCACTTTAGTTTCCGAGACCTCTGTAGGGACCTTGCTCATTCACTCTGCGATGAAAGACTTACCTTTGCATTGTTCAAGCCCACTCTTTATTTCGCAAAAGTACAACTTCAATAGCCCGCACACAATTTAGTTGGGAATTCAGTTCGCAACAGTATAGCGGGTCAAGGTCGCAGATACACCCATGAAGGGACCTGTCTTTTCTAACAACCTGTTTCTTTAAAGCAAAATGAGAGCGATGGGGTTGTAAGATGCGCCCCCGGAATGTCTGACTGTGACGGTAATAAAAATGACGAAGGAGAGCACTCTCTGTAGAAAAAAAAACACAGACAAGGCCTGGTAGAAGGTTGAGGTAAGTGAGCAATTATTAGCGGGCAAGGGATGGTGGAACGGACCCTCACAGACTGACAAATAATGGTCTCCATTCATGCCAGGTCAGTGCTAATGAGAGAGATATGCGGGAGATAGCTTGGGAGAGAGGGTGATGAATGGGGGACTATGACATTGTTTCCCACCATGCCCAAGTTTTTTTTCTGGAACACTGTTCATTGTCTGAATTGCAGCATGGTAGGATGACGTCAGGCTTTGGGCGCGGCAGCCAGAGGGTGGGAACACAAGGGTCAGACAATTCTCGCAGCCAGTACTGTACCCCATTCGGAAAAGTCTACTGTACCCATTCTATGAGCGTCAAGTCTAATTTGTGCCTGTCACTTAATGGATGAATGCAGAAGGTCTGTCTCTTCAAGTAGCAACCATACAATAGTATCCTATTTTATACAGTAGAAATATCTAGCAATATCTTTCAATAAAAGCCCTTTTGAAATGTTTCAATATTTTTGGTGCTTTTCTGCCACTACGATAACTGGCCTACATTCCTGCGGAGACTTGGTTCGCCGTGTCTTTAACCTGATTTGTAACTGTCAAAGATTTTTTTTCTCAATTCCCTCACTTGTTGCTCCTCTTTCCTTTATAGATTATAAATTAATCTGCCAAGGGAGCAGAGAAGTGGATTGCCAAGCAGCAGGCAATTTGCACATTTTTGAACTTGAAATGGTGTTTTTTACATTGGATAAATGTAGAGACTCGGCTACAAAATGGTTAATCATCAGTTGTGGAAAAGTACACATTTGTCATGCTTGAGTAAAAGTGAAGATACCTTAATAGAAAATGACTCGAGTAAAACTGAAAATCACCCAGTAAAATACAGCTTGAGTAAGTCTAAAAGTATTTGTTTTTAAATATACTTAAGTATCAAAAGTAAATGAAATTGCTAAAATGTACTTACAGTGGGGCAAAAAAGTATTTAGTCAGCCACCAATTGTGCAAGTTCTCCCACTTAAAAAGATGAGGCCTGTAATTTTCATCATAGGTACACTTCAACTATGACAGACAAAAAAAAAAAAAAAATCCAGAAAATCACATTGTAGGATTTTTAATGAATTTATTTGCAAAATAAGTATTTGGTCAATAACAAAAGTTTATCTCAATACTGTTATATACCCTTTGTTGGCAATGACAGAGGTCAAATGTTTTCTGTAAGTCTTCACGAGGTTTTCACACACTGTTGCTGGTATTTTGGCCCATTGCTCCATGCAGATCTCCTCTAGAGCATTGATGTTTTGGGGCTGTTGCTTGGAAACACGGACTTTCAACTCCCTCCAAAGATGTTCTATGGGGTTGAGATCTGGAGACTGGCTAGGCCACTCCAGGACCTTGAAATGCTTCTTACGAAGCCACTCCTTCATTGCCCGGGCGGTGTGTTTGGGATCATTGTCATGCTGAAAGACCCAGCCACGTTTCATCTTCAATGCCCTTGCCGATGGAAGGCTTTGTTACTTTGAAACTACACTTAAACTATACCGAAACAAATTTCACATAATAAAAGCTAGCCTGGACACAATATTAAATTGACAATAGTCTGATGAGTGACAGTATTATCAGTTGTCAAATTGTACAAGAGATTGGTGCGTCTTGTAATCGTCAGATGCAGAGAAAGGAGCATCACTTGATCAACTCATCCTTCAGAGTCACATGCAGGTAAAACATTTTTATTTTAGTGCCTTCAAAAAGTATTCAACCGCTTGACTTATTCCACATTTTGTTATGTTACAGCATTATTCTAAAATTGATTAAATAAAACAATTCTTAGCAATCTACACACAATACCTCATGGATTGGTTTTTGATCTGACATACACTGTCAACTGTGGGACCTTGTATAGACTGGTGTGTATCTTTCCAAATCATGTCCAATCAATTGAATTTTTGTAAAATTTTAAAAACATCACGGATGATCAATGGAAACAGGATGCACCTGAGCTCAAAGTCTCATAGCAAAGGGTGTGAATATTTATGTAAATATGGTATTTCTGTTTATGTCTTTATAAATTGGATAATTTTCCAAAAACCTGTTTTCACTTTCATTATGGGGTAGTGTCCAGATTGCTGCGTTTCAAAAAAACGTAACAAATGTGGAAACAAAATGTGGAAGTCAAGGGGTCTGAATACTTTCCTGAAGGCACGGTCTAACTTAAATATGCTTGGAAATACTTTTTTTGGGGGGGTCAACTAATATCAACCCCGTAGTCTTGAGTGGGTTTGTTCGCCCGCAATTGCTAATAACCCATCCTCAACCACCCAACTATAAGTGATAAAGTGAAAATCCCAACCCTAGATATGGTTCTGCTAAAATTACTGACATTTTGGTAGGCTATTTGTTAGTCAATTTGTCTACCATACAGCGTCCCAGAGGTTTTTCATGCTCACGACCGAGAGCGCACCTTTCTTGTTTACCTTTTATATTGACGACGTTATTGTCCGGTTGAAATATTATCGATTATTTAGGCTAAAAACAACCTGAGGATTGATTATAAACATCGTTTGACATGTTTCTACGAACTTTACGGATACTATTTGGATTTTTCATCTGCCTGTTGTGACTGCATTTGAGCCTGTGGATTACTGAACAAAACTGAGGTTTTTGGATATAAAGAGGGACTTTATTGAACAAAACAAACATTTATTGAGTAAATGGGAGTCTTGTGAGTGAAACCATATGAAGATCAAAGGAAAGTGATTCATTTTATCGCTATTTCTGACTTGTGTAACTCCTCTACTTGGCTGGTAACTGTTTGTAATGATTTGTCTGTCAGATAATCGCATGGTATGCTTTCGCCGTAAAATCTGACACGGTGGTTGGATTAACAAGAAGTTCATCTTTAAACCGATGTCTAACACTTGTATGTTTTAGGAATTTTTATAATTAGTATTTCTGTTTTTGAATTTGGCGCTCTGCAATTTCACTGGATGTTGGCCAGGTGGGATGCTAGCGTCCCACGTACCCTAGTGAGGTGAAATATATCAAAATATATTTTAGATTATCAAAGTAGCCACCCTTTGCCTTGATGACAGCTTTGCACACTCTTGGCATTCTCTCAACCAGCTTAATGAGGTAGTCACCTGGAATACATTTGAATTAACAGGTGTGCCTTGTTAAATGTGAATTTGTAGAATTTATTTCCTTCTTAATGCATTTGAGCCAATCAGTTGTGTTGTGACAAAGTAGGGGTGGTGTACAGAACATGGCCCTATTTGGTAAAAGACCAAGCCCATATTATGTCAAGAACAGCTCAAATACGCAAAGAGAAGCGACAGTCCATTACTTTGACTGACCTTCATGTCTTAATCTGGAAAAGTTCAAGAACTTTAAAAGTTTCGTCGCAAGAACCTATGATGAAACTGGCTCTCATGAGGACTGCCAAAGGAAGGGAAGACCCATAATTACCTCTGCTGCAGAGGATGAGTTTATTAGAGTTATCTGCACCTCAGATTGCAGCCCAAATAAATGCTTCAGGGTTCAAGTAACAGACATCTCAACATCAACTGTTCAGAGGAGACTACGTGAATCAGGCCTTCATGGTCAAATTGCTGCAAAGAAACCACTACTGAAGGACACCAATAATAATAAGAGTCTTGCTTGGGTCAAGAAACATGAGCAATGGACATTAGACCAGTGGAAATCTGTCCTTTTGGTCTGATGAGTCCAAATTTGACATTTGTGGTTCTAACCACTGTGTCTTTGTGAGACTGAGTAGGTGAACGGATGATCTCCGTAGGTGTGGTTCCCACGGTGAAGCATGGAGGAGGCGGTGTGATGTGTGGGGGTGCTTTGCTGGTGACACTTTCTGTGAGTTACTTAGAATTCTGCAGCGATACGCCATCCCATCTGGTTTGTGCTTAGTCCCACGATCATTTGTTTTCAACAGGACCCAACACACCTCCAAGCTGTGTAAGGGCTATTTGACCTAGGAGAGTGATGGAGTGTTGCATCAGATGACCTGGCCTCCACAATCACCTGACCTAAACCCATTTGAGATGGTTTGGGATGAGTTTGACCGCCGAGTGAAGGAAAAGCAGCCAACAAGTGCTCAGCATATGTGGGAACTCCTGTTGAAAAGCATTCCTCATGACGCTGTATGATAGTGTGCAAAGCTGTCATCAAGGCGAAGGCTGGCTACTAGAATGTTTGTTTAACATATTTTTGATTACTACATGATTCCATATGTGTTATTTCATCGTTTTGATGTCTTCACTATTATTCCTCAATGTAGAAAATAGTATGAATATAGAGAAACCCTTGAATGAGTAGGTGTGTCAACTTTTGACTGGTACGGTACGTATTCACTGAACTTCAATAGGCTAGTAAACAAACACTCAAACAGAAGCAAAAGCTGTCTTATTTCTGTCGATTATATATGGATGATTTATAAAGCCAGGCACATTTAACAGTTATGCTATTGATTATAGACCTAATTGAGTTGGGATTTCCTCTCGCCTCAATTTTCTTAGACAATAAGGCTAAGGCAAGGGCTGTTTCCTCGTCGCTGCTGCCTCCGCATTGTTCTCAATATGCTGGTTAACTTTGTTATTATGCACATAGCAACATAGGGAAAGCGCCAATTCTATGGTGCACTGAAGATTGTTTCAGAACCGCGGACAGTGGCCGTATCCAACGCCGGAGAAAGTGCATTTGTTATAGAATTTGATTTATTAGTCTTGCACCATTATTTGTACACAATATAACCATATACAATTTAGTATCACATGTCTTAGTGATGGACTGTGCTATCCCCGTGGCAATGGATTAATCCACTGAGGCAGGCGCAAATCAGACAGGTGTTTTTCACCGTGAAAAAAGATTGCTCGACTAAAGAAATCTCGGTCGACCAACAGCTTATCGACCAGTTTACTAAATGGGGTCAGCCCTATAAAATACTATTTTATTTACAAATCAAATGCCATAGGCCCACGTAGAACCGCCATAGAACCAAAATACCATGAGGATTGATTATAAAAACCGTTTGACATTTTCTGTGAATTTTTGTTTGCGTTGTTGTGACCGCTCTTTCCGGTGGATTCCTGGGCATAACGCACCAAACTAACAGGTATTTGGATATAAAAAATATCTTTATGGAACAAAAGGAACATTTGTTGTCTAACTGGGAGTCTCATGAGTGAAATCATCTGAGGTAAACGATTGCTTTTCAGATTTTCGTGACCAAGTTACCTGATGCTAAGTGTACTTATTGTTTTGTCGAGCGATCGATAAACTTACACAAATGCTTGTATTGCTTTCACTGTAAAGCATTTTTTCAAAATCTGAGATGACAAGTGGGTTAACAAAAGGCTAAGCTGTGTTTTGCAATATTGCACTTGTGATTTCATGAATATGAATATTTTCTAGTAATATTATTTGACTATGCTATTCAGCGTTGCTGCTGACAATTATACCGGATCCGGGATGGGTGGTTCAGAGAGGTTAAAGGACTTTTAAGCTTTGAGACAATTGCGACATGGATTGTGTATGTGCACCATTCAGAGGGTGAATGGGCAAGACAAAATATTTATGTGGCTTTGAATGGGGAACGGTAGTAGGTGCCAGGCGCACTTGTTTGAGTGCCAAGAACTGCAACGCTGCTGGGTTTTTCACGCTTAACTGTTTCCCATGTGCATCAAGAATGGTCCACCACCCAAAGGACATCCAGCCAACTTAACACAACTGTGGAAAGCATTGGAGTCATCCTGGGCCAGCATCCCTGTGGAATGCTTTTGACGCCTTGTAAAGTCCATGTCCCGACAAATTGAGGCAGTTCTGAGGGCAAAAAAGGGGGGGTTAACCCAATATTAGGAAGGTGTCCTTAATATTTTGTATACTTGTTAATTTGCTAAAATGATGATCTAGGAACTGTTTGTTGGAGCTTTCACATATTTCCCCCCCAATATTTTCATTTACTAGAATACTAAAATATGAAATCTCTTGTGTTTTACGTTAGTGCTATACGTATTCCACACATCAGAAATTACTGACTGAAGCCAAAGCTGAGTTTAGGGTCTGTGACTCCAATGGGGTTTATTCTGAATTTTCCAGTACATTTAGTTCAGTTATAATTGACATTTATGAGTTTGGGGGTCTACAGACCATGAAAATTACCCTTACTTGTAATTATGCATTTATTTTCAAATGTAGCAGAAGGATTGGGAAAAATAAATGTAATTAGTGATGTAACAGTGGATTTGTATTTGCGGGGGCCTATGCTGTGTACTGCCGGGTTTTCTGCTAGACGTCCTGTCAGTAAGTACAAAAGCCTGATCATTATAATTCCGGTATGCTTAGATTTAGATTTCATTGCTTCAGCCAAAAGGAAAGGCAGTTGTTCCTGCAGGTTAATTTAACTGTTCAAATTTCTGAGTCCGCTCTGTTTTATGTTTGCACCCCTGACGGGTGTCCTACGAAGCAGGTTTGAAGAGATAGCGAGGTAACTTTTGTCAACTCGGGATAACAAAAAACAAAGTGGGTCACCTTTTAGCCAGAAATGTATTTGGCAAACAAATCCTTCAGAACTAACTTGCAATGGGGCAGGTTAACTCACTGCTAACTCCACCTACTCTGAATGAAATGACTGAGCCATGAATTGAGGACCAATGAAATCAGATTCCCTCCCTCTCGCAAAGATTGCATCATCATCCCCTTCATTTAAGGAAGACGACTGATTTTAAATATTTATAATCACATTATGATAAAAAATATTAATGTTAGTGTGTCTGTGTGTATATGTGTGTGTATACGTTTCTCATTTTGTCTGTCATAGTTGAAGTGTACCTATGATGAAAATTACAGGCCTCTCTCATCTTTTTAAGTGGGAGAACTTGCACAATTGGTGTCTGACTAAATACTTTTTTACCCCACTGTATTTATACATATATATGTGTGTGTGTGCATTTATTTATTTAACCTTTATTTAACCATGAAGGGCTCATTGAGATTTTAAATATAATTTAAGAGCGTCCTGGCCAAGATAGGCAGCACCAAGTAATTACACAATTACAGACAGACAACTTGAAAAACTACACGTAATCTAGTAAAAACCATAGAAATCATCAGAGCATAACGAAATCATAAAACTGCAAATTAAAAACAATGACAGGTTATGGAATCGGCCTCAAAATCCTTAATAATTTAAATACACCAATCGGTACAAGTTCTTCCAGTTTAAAACTATTTTGTAAGGCGTTCCAATTGGAGATCGACCGACTCTGATTTTTCAATGCCGAAACCGATTATTGGAGGACCAAAAAAAGCCAATACAGATTAATTGGCCGATTTTTATACATTTTGTAATAATGATGTAATAATGACAATTACAACAATACTGAATGAACAATTAACACTTTTATTTTAACTTGATATGATACATCAATAAAATCTATTTAGTGTCAAATTATTAAACATGTTCAATTTGGTTTAAATAAGGCAAAAACACATTGTTGGAGAAGAAAGTAAAAGTGCAATATGTGCCATGTAAAAAAATCTAAGGTTTAAATTCCTTGCTCAGAACATAGGAAAGCTGGTGGTTCCTTTTAACATGAGTCTTCCATATTCCCAGTTAAGAAGTTTTAAATTGCAGTTATTATAGGAATTATGACACGTTGACTATTTCTCTCTTTGTATTTCATATACCTTTGACTATTGGATTTTCTTATAGGCACTAGTATTGCCAGCCTAATCTCGGGAGTTGATATGCTTGAAGTCATAAACAGCGCTGTACTTCAAGCATTGCTAAGAGCTGCTGGCAAACACAGTAAATTGCTGTTTGAATTAATGCTTACGAGCCTGCTGCTGCCTACCTCCGCTCAGACTGCTCTATCAAATATCAAATCATAGACTTAATTATAGTATAATAACACACAGATACGAGCCTTTGGTCATTAATATGGTCAAATCCAGAAACTATCATTTCGAAAACAAAACGTTTATTCTTTCAGTGAAATACGGAATCATTCCGTATTTTATCGAACGGGTGGCAACCCTAAGTTGCTGTTACATTGCACAACCTTCAATGTTATGTCATAATTATGTAAAATTCTGGCAAATTCATTCTGGTCTTTGTTAGGAAGAAATGGTCTTCACACAGTTCGCAACGAGCCAGGCGGCCCAAACGGCTGCATATACCCTGACTCATAGTTCATATTGCCTACTAACATGCATTTCTTTTAACTAAATATGCAGGTTTAAAAATATATACTTCTGTGTATTGATTTTAAGAAAGGCATTGATGTTTATGGTTAATTTTTCGTGAATGTGCTTTTGTTAAATCATCACCCGTTTGGCAAAGTTGAACTAGGCTGTGATTCGATAAATGAACAGGCACCGCTTTGTTTATATGCAACGCAGGACAAGCTAGCTAACCTAGTAATATCATCAACCATATGTAGTTAACTAGTGATTATGTGAAGATTGATTGTTTTTTTATACAATAAGTTTAATGCTAGCTAGCAACTTATCTTGGCTCTTTGCAGCCACAAGATCCTTTTGATGCCACTGAAATAAGATAAAGACGGGACTTCTAAAGCCTATTTCACACTACAGCCTGCTGAATATACAAGAAGTTGTATTTCTCATGATTTTGGCACAAATTAAAATGTGGCACTGACTTGCCCATGCATTGATGTTTCGGCGTTACCTCAATGAAGAGTTTGGTGTTTGAATAGCCATGTGCGACATGCACGCACAGTTACAAGCCTGCCAGAGTTGGCAGCAGGCGGAAAAGCAATATCCACCGTTGTATTATGGATGAATCCTGACCTGGAATGTGAAGCTAACCGAAGCTGGTCTTTACTGTTATTTTTGCAGTTCTAGCAAGATGGACGTCTCCATGAGCCTTGTTTGCCAGGATCTGTGCAATGACAGCTGCAGTGGAGGTTGCATTTACTGCATGGCTTTGCATGTGAGTGAGTGGCTGGGAGAGAGACAGTCCAAAACTTTCGATTAACAAGCCAGTAGAACAGACTGAGGGCTGGGGGTGTGGAGTTAAATCATGCTCTGAGCCAACTTGCATTTTTTAGGTGTGTCAGTTAACCTGAGGAGAGGAGTTGATGCTGATTGGGAATCTTGTGAAGCTAGCGCAGACCGACAGATGTTGATGTGCAAGCTTTTCTGAAGAGTAGCACCTCCCCTTTATGAGCCACCATCTGTAAGCCTACTGAAGGTGTGCATGTGTCTTTCTCCTCTCACTGTCCTCCCACAGTCCTCCCACATCCGCACACAACTCTCCAAGGTAATGAGTTAATCTGCTGTGAAGAGTTGCACTGGGTCTGTTATAATGCACGTATGAGCATTAGGGTAGCCTAGTGGGGCGGCAGGGTAGCCTAGTGGTTAGAGAGTTGGACTAGGAACCGAAAGGTTGCAAGTTCAAACCCCCGAGCTGACAAGGTACTAATCTGTCGTTCTGCCCCTGAACAGGCAGTTAACCCACTGTTCCTAGGCCGTCATTGAAAATAAGAATTTGTTCTTAAACTGACTTGCCTGGTTAAATAAAGGTAAAAAAATACAAAAATAAAAATCTATGGAAAGTAAACAAATAGTGCCAGTTTCTCTGGTGTTTGAATAGCAACTCATCAGGGTATATATACAAAAGTACGTGGACACCCCATCAAATTAGTGGGTAAGGCTATTTCAGCCACACCCGTTGATGACAGGTGAAGAACATTGAGCACGCCGTCATGCAATCTCCATAGACAAACATTGGTAGTATAATGGCCTTACTGAAGAGCTCAGTGACTTTCAACGTGGCACCGTCATAGGATGCCACCTTTCCAACTAGTCAGTTTGTCAAATTTCTGCCCTGCAAGAGCTGCCCCGGTCAACTGTAAGTGCTGTTATTGTGAAGTGGAAACGTCTAGGAGCAACAACGGCTCTGCCATGAATTGGTAGACCACACAAGCTCACAGAATGGCGCTGCTGAAGTGCGTAGCATGTAAAAGTTGTTTGTCCTAAGTTGCAACACTCACTATCGAGTTCCAAACTGACTCTGGAAGCAAGGTCAGCACAATAACTGTTCATCGAGAGCTTCATGAAATGGGTTTCCAATGCAGAGTAGCCACACACAATCCTAAGATCACCATGCCCAATGCCAAGCGTCGCCTGGAGTGGTGTAAAGCTCACCGCAATTGGACTCTGGAGCAGTAGAAATGCATTCTCTGGAATGATGAATCATGCTTCACCATTTGGCAGTTTGACGAATGAATCTGGGTTTGGCGGATGCCAGGAAGAACGCTACCTGCCTCAATGCATAGTGACAACTGTTGGGTGTACGAGGAATTAATGGTCTGGGGCTGTTTTTCCTGGTTCGGGCTAGGCCCTTAGTTCCAGTGAAGGGAAATCTTAATGCATACCGTACAATGACATTCTAGACGATTCTGTGCTTCCAACTTTGTGGCAACAGTTTGGGGGAAGGCCCTTTCCTATTTCTGCATGACAATGCCCCCATGCATAAATCGAAGTCCATACAGAAATAGTTTTGTCGAGATCGGTGTAGAAGATCTTGACTGGCGTGCACAGAGCCCTGACATTAACCCATCGAACGCCTTTGAGATAATTTGGAACGCCGACTGGGAGCCAGGCCTAATCGCCCAACATCAGTGCCCGACCTCACTAATGCTCTTGTGGCTGTCATCGCAGCAATGTTCTAGTGGAAAGCCTTCCCAGAAGATTGGAGGCTGTCATAGCAGCAAAGGGGGGACCAACTCCATATTAATGCCTGTGATTTTGAAAAGCAGGTGTCCACATACTTTTGGTCATGTAGTGTAAGATTGGAGTTGCATAGTTTTCATCCACACTGAACTGCATTGGAATGTTATGATAGTTGTGTTATTTATACTCTCTATATAAACTCACCAATAAAAGGAACGTCCTCTCACTGTCAACTGCGTTAAGTTTGCTGAAAATAAACATGTGTAAATATTTGTATGAACATAACAAGATTCAACAACTGAGACAAACTGAACAAGTTCCACAGACATGTGAATAACAAATGGAATAATGTGTCCCTGAACAAAAGGTGGGTCAAATCAAAAGTAACAGTCAGTATCTGGTGTGTCTCCTTGTCATGGACTGCACCATATTTTCCAGTTCTTGCTGTGAGATGTTACCCCACTCTTCCACCAAGGCACCTGCAAGTTCCTGGACATTTCTGGGGGGAATGGCCCTAGCCCTCACCCTCCGATCCAACAGTTCCCAGATGTGCTACATGGAATTGAGATCCGGGGTGTTCGCTGGCCATGGCAGAACACTGACATTCCTGCCTTGCAGGAAATCACACACAGAACGAGCAGTATGGCTGGTGGCATTGTCATGCTGGAGGGCCATGTCAGGATGAGCCTACAGGAAGGGTACCACATGAGGGAGAAGGATGTTTTCCCTGTAACGCACTGCGTTGAGATTGCCTGCAATGACAACAAGCCCAGTACAAAGATGCTGTGACACACCGCCCCCAGACCACGATTCACCCTCCACATCGATCCTGCTCCAGAGTACAGGCCTCGGTGTAACGCTCATTCCTTCGACCTTAAACGCGAATCCGACCATCACCCCCGATGAGACAGTGAGTGAAGAGCACTTTTTTCCCAGTTCTGTTTGGTGTTTGGTGTTTTTCAGAGTCAGTAGAAAGGCCTCTTTAGTGTCCCAAGTTTTCATAACTGACCTTAATTGCCTACGCCTAAGCTGTTAGTGTCTTAACGACCGTTCCACAGGTGCATGTTTATGGTTCATTGAACAAGCATGGGAAACAGTGTTTAAACCCTTAACAATGAAGATCTGTGAAGTTATTTAGATTTTTGCGAATTCTTTTTCTTTTGCTGATTTTAGTTGCATGCTATGGCTCGGAATCAGATTTTTTTTTTTTTACTCTGCACTGCTTATTAAGAAAACAGAAGTCTCTCCTCAGTCAATTAAATCTTGCTCAGCATTTTGTGTTCTACCTTAGATGTATTTATGGGTACATTTAACAAGTACAGCAGGAAGGAAATGCCTTGTAATGATATGTAAAATTAAAGTCTCGGGACAATGCACTCCGAGCTCTTACCCACAGAATTAATATTTCATGTGGAGCCATCACTAGCGTATTGGGAATTGTGCAGCCTTGAAATGAATGCAAGGGAAAAGGTGGGTCTCTTGAGGCCTTGTGATTGTATTGAAAGCTCCTAATCCGACCATTTTAAAACTTGAGGCTACTTTTGGGAACATGGGAAGTTCCAGGCAAATAAGAAGCTTTATTTAGCTCACTTGTTGTGTGTTTTCCCCAGTCAGTAATCTACTGGCTATTCATACAGACTGACTGTGGCACCCTTAGGAACACCATATTGAAAATGTACCACTAAGTGCATGTACCTCTCCCTCATTATTCTAATGTCAGTGACATAAGTAGGGTGCCATGAATATTCCCATTTCAATATCATTTCTGCACCTTTTCTGTTTGTCAGTAATTGTTTTCTAGCAATGTATACCGTGCTAAAGTTATTTAGCACGGTGAAAGGTTATTTTTGGATAACAGAAAGCAGTGTTTTTGGAAGGCATAGTGCCTTTACTTAATTTGACATAAATGTGATGCTAGCAGGCAGTAGAGCTGTAAACTCTCATCTTAAACTGTAATTCTTCTGTCTGTAGTGGCACAGTCTTCCAACTGTCCTCTCCGCTCCCCTACTGCTTTTGTGAAATGTCTTCTCCTATGGCCACTTTGTTTTTATCAATGTCCTACCGTTTTATGTGTAGCCTTCAATCTCTGTGAGACGATGGTATTTTGATGTCAATGAATTGTGACGAGTGTGTAGGCTGCGTGGCGCACATCTGTGGAATCCTGAAGGAGCACTTTTCTCATATCGAGGTGCCATCTTTCCTCCAATTGAGAATTATTCTTCTCATATGAGCGGGGCTCTATTATTTATTAAGTCAGTCTTTTTCCAGGAGTGGATTTTTCTTGTTCTTAGCGGTGTATCACTTTCCCATTTTTGAATAATTTGCATGATATTGGCGATGCTGTTGCAAGTCGTGCTCCCTTAATATCTCTTAGCGCTGAGATGGTTACAGTTCCTCAGTTTTTTTATTTATTTTATCTTTATTTAACTAGGCAAGTCAGTTAAGAACAAATTCTTATTTTCAATGACGGCCTAGGAACAGTGGGTTAACTGCCTGTTCAGAGGCAGAACGACAGATTTGTACCTTGTCAGCTCGGGGATTTGAACTTGCAACCTTACGGTTACTAGCCCAACACTCTAACCACTAGGCTACCCTGCTGCCCCAAAGTGTTATCATGTATGTAATGCCCTGTTGCATTGTCTCTCTCAACATACTATAAATCAGAATTAGGTTTTTGAATTAGTAGAACTTGCAGCACTGTATTAAGCAAGAATATTTTCATGCAAGGACAGGCTTTTCATCAAATTGAGGGATTAGTGTACGTGCTTCGATCACCTACTCTTTGCCAGGATAAATGTTCCCTGTTGTGCAAAAGATTTCGCTCTCTGAGATGCTGCTGGGGCTTCTACCAAGTAATTACCGCAATGATGTTGAAAGTTATGCAGAGAGAGAATAGACTAGTCTTCATAAGAGAACTGTGTAAGCCTACAGGACGAAGCAAGTTTATTCCAGGTCATTTGCTTGGGCTGTTTAACATACGAGTCGTTACTTTGGCTTACTTTAACAATCTTAATTGCCCTGCCACTGAACCCCCCAACCCCCAAATGTTATCTTCAGCAGAGTCTGCAGAGTGCAACCCAAGCAATAATACCACTTCACCCAAACCAGTAGCCTATCGATCGGTGCCCATGGTAAGGGACATCTCAGTGAATGTAATGGGGTGATAAAGCTGCATTGTAAAGGGAAGGCACCTAATCCTTTTTTCTCATCCACTGCTCTTTTATATTTCCCAGCTAATGTTAATCGAAGGCAAAGGTTCCTGCTGCACACTCTTAATTGCCCTCATGTTGGGACTTGAATGGGCCAAGAGCAGCAATTTATTGGACAAAACAGCGACAGGAAAAAAGGGCCAAGGACTGCCAAGCCGCTGAGGCCCTCTGACTGGGAGCCTCGTACTTAGTCAATACTTCTGATGACACAACATTCATGCCCTCTCAGTGGGGAAGTTATGCAAAAAACCTATCTGATGTGACTACCAGCTGACATTGTCACACAGATGTTGCCTGCTGTGGGACTTTTAAATATATATATATATATTATATATATATATTTTTTTAAATATGTCTGTGCAGATGAGAGGCCAGGACTGATGTGTGTTTTGTGTATCCTGAAAAATTAAGCATGAGAAATGACATACAGTATGTTAAATCGAGGCTATAGAGAATGCTTGGTTTTGGTCACTTAGTCTTTAGGGATGGAGCAAGTACATTGAGGCACCAGTTGAGTTTAGAGGCCTTCTCTCTTGTTAACATGATCACTGCCACAGATCAATAGCAATTTGGTTGTTGTAGGTCAGACGTTCAATGTCAGTGATGTGTGTATATATACTGAGTGTACAACACATTATGAACACCTGCTCTTTCCATGACAGACTGACCAGATGAATCCAGGTGAAAGCTATGATCCCTTATTGATATCACTTGTTAAATCCACTTCAATCAGTGTAGATGAAGGGGAGGAGACAGGTAAAAACATGATTTTAAGCCTTGATACAATTGAGACATGGATTTTGTATGTGTGCCATTCAGAGGGTGAATGGGCAAGACAAAATATTTAAGTGCCTTTGAGGGGTATGGTAGGTGTCAGGCACAGCGGTTTGAGTGTGTCAAGTGCAAACACTGCTGGGTTTTTCACGCTCAACAGTTTCCATTGTGTATCAAGAATGGTCCACCAGCCAACTTGACACAACTGTGGGAAGCATTTAAGTCAACATGGGTTAGCATCCCTGCGGAACGCTTTCGACACCTTGTGGAGTCCATGCCTCGACAAATTGATGCTGTTCTGAGGGCAAAATAGGTGCAACTCTATATTTGCAAGGTGTTCTTAATGTTTTATACACAGAGTATGTATGATTCCCCTTATTGTACTGAACCTTAAATGGAAAAAAGTGTCCATGAATATCAGATGGAAGCTGGTTTCAATGTTGTTGCAAGGTATTATCTTGGTTGACCGTCATCACACCTCAACCTCAAGGGCCATGCTCAAATTGTTTTATAGTGCCTATGTGGAAGTTGGACATTTCTTTTCTCTTGCCATGGTCTAGTCTGGGCTCTCATACATTTTATTAGGCCTATGCCTACAGCATATTTACTCTTTACTATTTTCACAGTTACAGTATGCCTACTTGTGTTTATCAGGGACTGCATTGAGTGTGAAATAAATGTACCATTCCTAATTGTACAGTTATGCAAGAAATATGAATGTGCTTTTTTTGTCAGCAAAAGAGGACATAGAACGTTGACATAATTGAAACCACCAAGTAAGAGGTCATCCATTTCTGCACCTTTTCGTCGTTCAACACTAGCAAACACGTAGAGGGTCATGACTTTTCAGCACTAGTCTGAGCTCAAGCCATGATTTGTATTTTCAGGCATCATTAAAACTCAGTTAGCTTAAAGAAATATAATTGGAAAATGTGTTTTTTTAAATACTAATTTGCCCATGTGCTTCTATAATTGAAAATGCAGGCTGTATATTGTATGAGAAGCACATTAGAATATAGTAATATGAAATTAAACTGTTCATTGAAACTGCACAGCGTCATTTGGCTTTCGATCTCCCTGAAACATTCTATTCACCACCCCCCCCCCCCACTACTTCTACTCGCTGAGGAGAGGCTGGCATACTGAAGAAAACACGATCACGTTAGTATTTTGGTGAGCAAGGTCAGTTGCCAGCCTGGGAGAGACAGAAGCATGCTGGTGTGTCTGGAAAGCGTTATAATTGATCATGTGGGAGTCGCTCCTCCTCGTTATTCCCGGCAGCCCCCTGCAAAGTACAGAAGCTGCTGACCAATCTGGAAAAATATGGCATTGACAGCAATCCTTTCAACCTGGTGAGTGTTCCCTAAGGACCAACATTTCTCTGCTGCCATTAGATTTTCTGTTGTATCTTCGAGATCTTGTTGTCCAAATTTAACAGGTCTGTAAAATCTGCCTTAAGGATTTTTCTTGCAGGATAGGTGGAAACTTGAACTGAACTGGAGAAAGTTTTGTAAAGTAAAATACATCAGCCTTCATCAGGTCATGAGACCAACACCTGGTGTTGAAGCATTTAATCTGTTTACGGCCGTGTAGCATGACGCTGAAAAACTGAGTTTGGCAGCATTGATTTTTGCATAGCAGTGCCCTCCTGGGTCCACGAAACTTCACTATCAATTATCAACCTGGTGTAGAGCTTTCCTTTCCTTCCATTCATAACATACCTTGTCTGCAAACCTGACAAACTACAAATTAAGCTTAAGCACTTAATGCTACAGAGACGTGTTCATTTAGTGATCGACTTGCAGAGTTGACAACCTCAGAGGTAAGGTTGTAGTGTATAACATTTTATTTGTCACATGCGCCGAATACAACATCCAGTGAAATGCTTACTTACAAGCCCCTAACCAACATTGCAGTATAAAAAATAGGAATAAGAACTAAACGTAACAAGTAGTTAAAGAGCAGCAGTAAAATAACAATAGCAAGACTATATGCATGGGGTACTGGTACAGAGCCAAAGTGCTAGTCGAGGTAATATGTACATGTAGGTGAAGTTATTAAAGTGGCTATGCATAGATAATAGAGTAGCAGCGGTGTAAGAGGGGGGTGGTGGGGGGGGGGAGAGAACAGTCTATGACTAGGGTGGCTGGGGTCTTTGACAATTGTTAGGGCTTTCATCTGACACCGCCTGTTATAGAGGTCCTGGATGGCAGGAAGCTTGTTCCCAGTGATGTACCGGGCCATACGCATTACCCTCAGCGGCCGAGCAGTGGCCATACCAGGCAGGGATGCAACCCATCAGGATGCTCTCGATGGTGTAGCTGTAAAACCTTTTGAGGATCTGAAAACGCATGCCAAATCCTTTCAGTCTCCTTTGGGGGAATAGGTTTGTCGTGCCCTCTTCACGACTGTCTTGGTGTGATTGGACTGTGATAGTTTGTTGGTGATGTGGCCACCAAGGAACTTGAAGCTCTCAATCTGCTCCACTCCAGCCCCGTCGATGAGAGCGTGCTCGGTCCTCCTTTTCCTGTAGTCCAATCATCTCCTTTTGTCTTGATCACGTTGAGGGAGAGGTTGTCCTGGCACCACACGGCCAGTTCACTGACCTCCTCCCTATATAGGCGGTCTCGTCGTTGTAGGTGATCAGGCCTACCACTGGTGTGTCATCGGCAAAGTTAACATTGGTGTTGGAGTCATGCCTGGCCGTGTAGTCATGAGTGAACAGGGAGTACAGGAAGGGACTGAGCAAGCACCCCTGAGGGGCTCCTGTGTTGAGGATCAGTGTAGCGGATGTGTTATCTGTCCTTACCACACAGGGGGCAGGATGCAGTTGCAGATGGAGGTGTTTAGTCCCAGGGTCCTTAGCTTATTGATGAGCTTTGAGGGCAGCAGTCGCCTCTTCACTGTTGACGTTGAGATGGGTGTTTTGCGGGTAATATTTAATGAAGCTGCCAGCTGAGGACTTGTGAGGCGTCTGTTTCTCAAACTAGACACACTAATGTACTTGTCCTCTTGCTCAGTTGTGCACCGGTGCCTCCCACTCTTTCTATTCTGGTTCGAGCCAGTTTGCTCTGTTCTGTGAAAGTAGCAGTACACAGCGTTGTATGAGATCTTCAGTTTCTTGGCAATTTCTCGCAAGGAATAGCCTTCATTTCTCAGAACAAGAATAGACTGACGAGTTTCAGAAGAAAGGTCTTTGTTTCTGGCCATTTTGAGCCTGTATTCGAAGCCAACAATGCTGATGCTCCAGATACTCAACTAGTCTAACGAAGGCCAGTTTTATTGCTTCTTTAATCAGAACAACCGTTTTCAGCTGTGTTAACATAATTGCAAAAGGGTTTTCTAATAATCAATTAGCCTTTTTAAAATGACAAACTTGGATTAGCCAACACAACGTGCCATTGGAAAACAGGAGAGATGGTTGCTGATAATGGGCCTCTACGCCTATGTAGATGTTCGAGTTTATTTTTACAGGGACAGTGCACATTAATAAACATTTCAGTAAAGGTCAGGTTTTAGTCAGCCGTCTAATTTTCAATCGCAGTTCCTGGGTAGGTTATTAAAAACAAATACAATACCAATACAGACATTCAATGAGCAGTGAGCACACACAGAGCCACATAGGACAAGCAAGTTGTAGCATGCAGACAGAGCAAAATAGCACAAAAAGCAACAAGACAAAATCCATAAAAGCAACAGTGTTTCCACACCTCACAAGCTACAGACAACATGGAAAGCGGCAATACACAACTAGGGATTATGTTCACAAGTCTGATGGGCCTTTAGCCATTTCTTCATGTTTTTTGTGAAAGTGTGATAGGTGGTGCAGTTGTGTGTGTGTGTCTGATGGCAGTGTATTCTGGATGTCATAAGGTGAATGCACCAATTTGTAAGTCGCTCTGGATAATAGCGTCTGCTAAATGACTTAAATGTAAATGTATTCCAAACATGGGAAGCTCTCACAGAGAAAGCAGATTGACTAAAGGTGCTTTTCCTTAACCTGTTTGGGGTAGGGGGTAGCATTTTCACTTTTGGATAAATTGCGTGCCCTAACGGAACTGCCTCCTATTCTGTCCCAGATCCTAATATATGCATATTATTATTAGTATTGGATAGAAAACACTCTGAAGTTTCTAAAACTATTTGAATCATGTCTGAGTATAACAGAACTGATTTATTAGGCAAAACCCAGAGGACAAACCATTCAGACTTTTTTTTTTGAGGTCCCTGTCTTTTTCAATAGTTTTTCATGGGGAATCCAGAGTTCTCATCGACTTTCCTGCAGTTCCTACCGCTTCCACTGGATGTCTCCAGTTTGTAGAAATTGGTTGAGGTTTTTCCTTTGTGTAATGAAGAAGTACCATAGCTCAGAACGAAAGTCACTTCATGTGTACCTTTTTGATAGAGGCGCATAACCAGAAAAGAAGCGTCAGTTTGTTTTGCTCCTGTATTGAACACAGATCATCCCATCTTCTATTTGATCGATTATATACGTTTAGAAATACCTAAAGTTGTATTACAAAAGTAGTTTGAAATGTTTTGGCAAAGTTTACAGATAACTTTTGAGATATTTTGTAGCGACATTGCGTAAGTTGGAAGCTGTGTTTTTCTGGATCAAACGCGCCAAATAAATCAACATTTTGGATATATATCGACATAATTAATCGAACAAAAGGACCATTTGTGATGTTTATGGGACATATTGGAGTGCCAACAAAAGAAGCTTGTCAAAGGTGTAAAGGCATGATTTGTATTTTATTTCTGCGTTTTGTGTTGCGCCTGCAGAGTTGAAATATGCTACGGCAGGGTAGCCTAGTGGTTAGAGCGTTGGACTAGTATCCGAAAGGTTGCAAGTTCGAATCCCCGAGCTGACAAGGTACAAATCTGTCGTTCTGCCCCTGAACAGGCAGTTAACCCACTGTTCCTAGGCCGTCATTGAAAATAAGAATGAGTTCTTAACTGACTTGCCTAGTAAAATAAAAAAAATAAAAAATAAAAGTTTACTGTTGTGCTATCATCACTTAAGCTTATGCCGAAAAACCTTTTTGAAATCTGACATGTTGGCTGGATTCACAACGAGTGTATCTTTAATTTGCTATCTTGCATGTGTAATTTAATGAAAGTTTGATTTTTATAGAAATGTATTTGAATTTGGCGCACTGCATTTCCCCTGGCTATTGGCCAGAGGTTAAGGGAACTATACAGTCACCTCTCATGGCAGACCTTGTGGATCTGCTGCCATATGTTTGGGTTTTCTGTTTAACAAAAGTACTGAGTGGAGGGGGAGCCAGGCCATTTATGTTCTGGAATACAGGACATGTGTTGGTGTATTGCACAAGATTTTTCCAACTCAGGAGCTCATGCTTTCTGAGGATGTAACAGTGATGATGGCTATTGGGCTTCCTATCAAGCACTTTGAGAGCCTGTTTGTAGACAGACTGAATGGTTTTTAATGTTGTACAGCAAGCTTGGGCCCAACTAGTCAAGCAGTATGTTAAGTGGGGGAGTATCATAGATTTGAAGTACAGTTTTGCTACCTCTAGTCAAACAACTTAGTATAAATCTGAAATTATCTAGGTTGAATTTGGTTATTTGAGTTACCTTATTCACCTGCTTTTTAAAAGAGAGGTTGGAATCAAGTGTAATGCCAACGTACTTTAAAATCAGATACCATGAGCTTCTCCCCTGACACACAGACATCTGGCTCAGTAGCATGTTGCCCTCTTTGTGAATTTTTTTCACATTGAGACTCAAACATGAGTCACTGAGCCACTTTGTAACCTGGACCATTACAGTAGTGAGTTCTTGTGCAGCTTGTTGTTTGCTCTTTGCATGCACATATCACTGTCATCTGCATACATTTTAACTTCAGACCAGGTACAGACAGAAGGCAGATCATTAATGTACAGGCGTAAAAGGAGGGGCCCCAGTATTGACCCATTATAACTAAGAGTGGGCGACGGCTCATCGCTCATTCTGACACACTGAGTGCTGCTTTCAAGCAGACAAGTTGGCCGTTTCTGTGGAGTGTTTTGCTCTGAAGCCAAACTGCATGTGTGTAATGTGAAGGGGCTGCCGTTGAGGTTTGCAATCATTTCTTCTGCTCCACACTTTTCAACAATCTTTGACAACACAGGGAGTATACTAGTGGGCCTGTAGTTACTCACGTCAGCAGGGTCACCCGATTTAAAGATGGCCGTTATTATGGCTGACTTCCAGACCCTTGGAAACACTCCCGGACCAATAGATGTGTTGGTGACCTGAGTAATGGGGCCAATGAGTGACTCTGGTAGTTTTTAAGAAAGGTAGAGTCCAGCCCAAACACATCTTTGGCTTTAGAGTTCTTTAGTGAGCGAATCACCTTCACCTCTGACTCGGAAACCTCCCTTATGATGAAGACGGGTTGAGTGTCATTCTCTACTGAGCCAAATAAACCAGTGGAGGGGTTCTGTGTCAGTACCCTGAAAGAGTCAACAAAGTGAGAATTGAAGGCTACTGCTATTTCGACGACATTCTGTGTTAGATTGTCATTCACCATGATTTCTAGTCTTTTTGCAGTGTTACTATGGTCTTCCCCTGTAACTTTTTTTAGATTCTCCCAGATCAACTTAGAATTTCCATTTGCTTCACCAATTATGTTAATTAAAAAGTTTGCCTTGGCCTGTCTGATTTCTTTCATCACATTATTTCTCAACATGTTAAACCTGTGTCTGTCATGCTCTAATTTGGACTTTAGGGATGGTTTTAGAGCATGATCTCGTTTTTTCATCAGTTTCCAGATGTATCCATTTAGCCAAGGAAGAGTGCTCCTTTGGCCAGGTTTGGATTTAATTTTCTTTAGGAATCCATTTATTGTAGTCTGGATTGTGGATCAATATCAGCTTCCACGTCTGTATAGGACTATAGATCATTCCAGATAATTCTCTTAATTGCGTTTTCAAAATAATTTAATTCACTTAGGTATTCTGAGTTGATCAGGCCTTCTAACAGTAGAGGTTAAACCTGTTCTTAGAAAGCTTTCTGGCAATAAGTGTCAGATTATGATACGATAGTCCAGTAACCATATTGAATGATTTAGTCACTCTCTCTGGTTTATTACTCAACACCAGATCAATCTGTGTTTAGAGCAAGAAGTTACCCTGGTTGGCCCTTTAACTAGCTGTGTAAGTTCAAAGGTATTATTGATCCGTTTGAGGGTTTTCCTGCAAGACTTGTCTTCATAATTACTGTTAAAATTTCCCGTTAAGATGACCTCTTTCCCAGGATCACATTCCCTAAGCATGTTATTAAACGGATCAAAAAACTATGGTATATACGTTCCAATAAGGGTGAAAGATATTTCGGGAGACAGTAACGTTTAGGCTAATACATTCTAGTTCATTATCACATGACCACTCAATTTGTTTACATCGGCTATGTTCTTTAATGTAAATCATCAGACCCCCTCTTCCTTCAATCCTGTCTCTCCTGAAGACATTGTAGCCAGGCACAATAAAAGCAGCATGTGGAGAGTTTTTATGGAGCCATGTCTCTGAGATGCAGAGGAAGTCTAGGTTGAAGTCTGTGAGAAGATGTTGAATTGTATCACTTTTTGGTATGACGCTGCGAATGTTCAAGTGCCCCCCTGGTAGTCCCTTGGGTTTAGCTCGTGGGTCCCAGATAACTTGAGAGTGATGACTCGAGAGAAACCGGGTGACCATGGGGCCATAGCACTCACCCACTTCCACAGCGGCGACGATCTGTGGAAAAGGCCATCCACTGCTTTCCACTCCGGTGAGTATCGCTGGCTCGGTGATTTAGGCCCAGGGTTGAGTTGTACATCCCCGGAGAGCAGGAGGGTAGTGAACAGGTAGTTTAACAGTTTCCGATAAATGTTGGACTAGTGTTTGTTACTCCTAAGCGGTTCAGTGGAATAGGGAGTGAGGTAGACCATTATTCAGAACATTATGGTATGCTCCGGTCCCGTAAAACAGTGAACCAATGTGTTTGGTGTTGGTATTCTCCAGCAGTAGATTGATTGTGTCATCCCAGCAAGGATGCACAGATTATCAGTAGAGCAGCTGACAACTGACAATTGTGGCAATGTACTGTAAAATAAGATGCATAATTGCGCTTTAAATCTTTGCATGACTTAGCTGGGGTCAGCGTACACCTGATGTTTGAGATAAAATAACAGCATCTGTAGGAGAAGTGGCACCTGCTGCACCATCCTCCCTTCCGTCTGCCATCTTCCACATCATTCCATTAAAAATCAGCCATTTCCAGCAACAATAGTCATCTACAACATTAACCATGTCTACACTGTATTTCTGAACAATTTGATGTTATTTGTCTTTCAAAAACAAGGACATTTATAAGTGACTCCAAACTTTTGAACGGTAGTGTATATCACCAGGGAAATGTACGAGAGCATGTTGCCCATGGTGACATGTTTCCAGTGCTTCTTCTCCCCTTCCGTGCTGCTTCTTGTCTACATACTTGTTGGTATTGGAAACTAGTGTCCCCAGCACAGAGGGTGGTGAAGTAGAGCTGAAACAGCTGGAAGGGGGTATATGTTTGTGTACTGTCCAACTGTGGGCCTACAGGTCATTTGGGTCTGAACATAATCTCCACAATCTTCAATGATTGTATGCTGTCTGTTTTGGGGTGGCAGGAAGCCAAGTGGTTAGAGCGTTGGGCCAGTAACAGAAAGGTTGCTAGATCGAATCCCAGAGGTGACAAGGTAAAAATCTGTCAGTCTGCCAGTTTTTAAATGTTTTTAATTTCACCTTTATTTAACAAGGTAAGCTAGTTGAGAACACGTTCTCATTTACAGGCCAAGATAAAGCAAAGCAGTGCGACACAAACAACAACACAGAGTTACACATGGAATAAACAAGCGTACAGTCAATCTAACAATAGAAAAAAGGAGTCTATATACAGTGTGTGCAAATGGCGTGAGGAGGTAGGCAATAAATAGGCCATAGTAGCGAAATAACTACAATTTAGCAGATTAACACTGGAGTGATAAATGAGCAGATGATGATGTGCAAGTAGAGACACTGGTCTGCAAAAGAACAGAAAAGTAAATTAAAACAATATGGGGATGAGGTAGATGGATTGGATGGGCTATTTACAGATGAACTATGTACAGCTGCAGCGATTGGTTAGCTGCTCAGATGGCTGATGTTTAAAGTTAGTGAGGGAATATAAGTCTCCAGCTTCAGCGATTTTTGCAATTCGTTCCTGTCACTGGCAGCAGAGAACTGGGATGAAAGGCGGCCAAAGTAGGTGTTGGCTTTGGGGATGACCAGTGAGATATACCTGCTGGAGTGCGTACTACGTGTGGGTGTTGCTATCGTGACCAGTGAGTTGAGATAAGGCGGAGCTTTACCTAGCATTGACTTATAGATGACCTGGAGCCAGTGGGTCTGGTGACGAATATGTATCGAGGGCCAGCTGACTAGAACATACAGGTCGCAGTGGTGGGTGGTATAAGGAGCTTTGGTAACAAAACAGATGGCACTGTGATAGACTGCATCCAGTTTGCTGAGAAGAGTATTGGAAGCTATTTTGTAGATGACATTGCCGAAGTCGAGGATTGGTAGGACAGTCAGTTTTACTAGGGTAAGTTTGGCGGCGTGACTGAAGGGGGCTTTGTTGCGAAATAGGATGCCGATTCTCAATTTCATTTTGGATTGGAGATGTTTAATATGAGTCTCGAAGGAGAGTTTACAGTCTAGCCAGACACCTAGGTATTTGTAGTTGTCCACATATTCTAAGTCAGAACCGTCCAGGGTAGTGATGGTAGTCGGGCGGGCAGGTGCGGGCAGCGAACAGTTGAAAAGCATGCATTTGTTTTTACTAGGATTTAAGAGCAGTTGGAGGCCACGGAAGGAGTGTTGTATGGCATTGAAGCTCGTTTTGAGATTAGATAGCACAGTGTCCAAGGAAGGGCCAGAAGTATACAGAATGGTGTTGTCTGCGTAGAGGTGGATCAGGGAATCGCCCGCAGCAAGAGCAATATCATTGATATATACAGAGAAAAGAGTCGGCCCGAGAATTGAACCCTGTGCCACCCCCATAGAGACTGCCAGAGGTCCTGACAACAGGCCTTCCGATTTGACACACTGAACTCTGTCTGCGAAGTAGTTGGTGAACCAGGCGAGGCAGTCATTTGAGAAACCAAGGCTATTGAGTCTGCTGATAAGGATGCGGTGATTGACAGAGTCAAAAGCCTTTGCTTATCGATGACGGTTATGATATCGTTTAGTACCTTGAGCGTGGCTGATGTGTACCCGTGACCAGCTCGGAAACCAGATTGCACAGCGGAGAAGGTACGGTGGGATTCTAAATGGTCAGTGATCTGTTTATTAACTTGGCTTTCGAAGACTTTAGAGAGGCAGGGCAGGGTGGATATAGGTCTATAACAGTTTCGGTCTAGTGTCACCCCCATTGAAGAGGGGGATGACCGTGGAAGCTTTCCAATCTTTAGGGATCTCGGACGATAGAAAAGAGATGTTGAACAAACTGGTAATAGGGGTTGCAACAATGGCGGTAGATTGTTTTAGAAACAGAGGGACCAGATTGTCTAGCCCAGCTGATTTGTACTGGTCCAGGTTTTGCAGCTCTTTCAGAACATCTGCAATCTGGATTTTGGTGAAGGAGAAGCTGGGGAGGCTCGGGCAAGTAGCCGTGTGGAGCTGTTGGTTGGGGTAGCCAGGAGGAGATTATGGCCAGCCGTATAGAGATGCTTATTGAAATGTTCGATTATCATGGATTTATCGGTGGTGACCGTGTTACCTAGCCGCAGAGCAGTGGGCAGCTGGGAGGAGGTGCTCTTGTTCTCCATGGACTTTACTGTCTCAAAACATTTTTGAGTTAGAGCTACAGGATGCAAATTTCTGTTTGAAGAAGCCTGCCTTTGCTTTCCTGACTGGCTGCGTGTTTTGTTTCCTGACTTCCCTGAACAGTTGCATATCGCGGGGACTATCCGATGCTATTGCAGTCCGCCACAGGATGTTTTTGTGCTGGTCAAGGGCAGTCAAGTCTGGAGTGAACCAAGGGCTATATCTGTTCTTAGTTCTACATTTTTTGAAAGGAGCATGCTTATTTAAGATGGTGAGTAAATTACTTTTAAAGAACGGCCAGGCATCCTTCGACTGACATGATGAGGTCAATATCCTTCCAGGATACCCGGGTCAGGTCGATTAGAAATGACTGCTCGCTGTTTTAGGGAGTGTTTGACAGTGATGAGGGGTGGTCGTTTGACCGATTACCCATAGCGGATGCAGGCTATGAGGCAGTGATCACTGAGATCCCGATTGAAAGTAGCAGGTGTCTATTTGGAGGGCAAGTTGGTCAGGAAAGTATCTATGAGGTTGCCCATGTTTACGGATTTAGTGTTGTACCTGATGGGTTCCTTGATGATTTGTGTGAGTTTGAGTGCATCTTGCTTTGATTGTAGGACTGCCGGGGTGTTAAGCATTTCCCAGTTTAGGTCACCTAACAGAACTAAATCTGATATTAGATGAGGGGCAATCAATTTACATATGGTGACCAGGGCACAGTTGGGAGCTGAGGGGGTTCTATAACAGGTGGCAACAGTGAGACTTTTCTGGAGAGATTAATTTTTAAATTTAGAAGCTCAAACTATTTGGGCATAGACCTGGAAAGTATGACAGAACTTTGCAAGCTATCTCTGTAGTATATGATATTGCAACTCCTCCCCCTTTGGCAGTTATATCTTGATGGAAAATGTTGTAGTTGGGAATGGGAATCTCAGAATTTTTGGTGGCCTTCCTAAGTCAGGATTCAGACACGGCATGGACATCAGGGTTGGCGGAGTGTGCCAAAAGCAGTGAGTAAAACAAACTTAGGTAGGAGGCTTCTGATGTTAACATGCATGAAACCAAGGCTTTTTCGATTACAGAAGTCAACAAATGGCGGGGCCTGGGTTAACCTCTACATCACCCAAGGAACAGAGGAGGAGTAGGATCAGGGTATGGCTAAAGGCTATCAAAACTGGTCATCTAGTACGTTGGGGACATAGAATAAAAGGAGCAGATTTCTGGGCGTGGTAGAATAGATTCAGGGCATAATGTGCAGACAGGGGTATGGTGGGGGTACAGTGGAGGTAAGCCCAGGCACTGAGTTATAAGAGAGGTTGCATCTCTGGATGTGCTGGTTATACTGGGAGCGGTCACTGGTAGAGAGGGTCGGTTAACTACACACAGGGCCTGAGTTCGAGGCTAGGGCCGCGAGATAAACAAAATTAAAGTAGACAAAATGGAGTACCGTGATAAATGAACAGTCCAGCCGGCATCAGCTATGTAGCCAAGTGATCATATTGTCCAGTGAACAGCAATAGATGGAGCAGGGAAGCCGTGGCGTAGTCGTTACTACGCTAGCACACGTGAGACACGGCGTTTAAAGTTACCAGGCCGGGGTAAGTAGAAGCGTCTGCTCCGATGTCCGGCATTGGCCGGTTGAGGGCACAGCGGATGGAATTACGTCTGCGGACCAGTCGTGGTGGTACGGCAGGGCGTCGTGTCTACAAAAGGTTCGAGCCAGATGGCGAAAGAGATATTGTAGTTCTAGTAATTTCGTTTGCCAGCCGGGAGATGCGCCTGGCTCACGGCTAACTGGTGCTAGCTTTTGGGCAGGGGCGTTAGCCACTATAGCCACTCAGTACCAGCTAGCTAGCAGCGATGATCCGCTGCAAAGGTCCAGAGCATACGGCAAGTATCCGGTAGGAGTAGTGGATTCTAGCCGTGTCCGGGAGGCATCGGCTGGATAGCCGGGTGATCAGAGTGGGCCGGGATGTGGGCCTCGCTCAGCGCTAGCTTCGAGGCTGGGTCACTCGGTGGCAGCTAGCTAGCTGTGATGATCAGGAGTAATGGTCCAGGGTTTACGGTAGGATTCCTGCGTTCTAGTGGAGAAAAACAGTCCGGGGCTGGTAGGTATTATTCAGGCTAAAAAAATATATGGTTGGTGCCTGTGCAGAAGGTAAAGGACGCTAGCAGTGGCTAACAATGACTAAAAAGCTAGTAGCTAATTAGCTGGTTAGCTTCTGATGGTTAGCTTCTGAAGGAGGTCCTGGCTTATAAGGTCTAAAACAAAATTGCAGATCCGTGTCACATTGAGTGAGGCGGTTTACTGGAAGTTATATTTAATTTAAAAATAGAAAATAAATTGAAATTTATTTAAAAAAAAGATGAAAAATAAAAAGTAAGCGAGAGGACGACTAACCACGTCTGCATCTCTGCGTAGGAGTGCTGATCGAGAAGCAGTTTTACTTTTTTGGTCATAATGAATAAGATTAATTGGACACTGTCTGAAGAGTGCCTCACATAGAGGTGTGAAACACACACCAACACACAACTCACAATGCAAACAGTGGAACACATAAGAGACAAAGGAGCAATGGTCACGAGTTTGATAGCCTCCCAGGGGTGCAGGCAGAAATTCGTTGGTGGGCGGGTCTGCAGAAATATGGATGGGCCAATGGGGAGGGGGGTTGTTCAGTATTTTTGTAGTAATAATGGTTTGTTTTTGTTCAATCTGATGCCTACACGCCTGCCAGTGGAAAACTAATTTCAAATATTGCATAAACGAGACACAGTTACATAGGCCTATACTGGGTGTAAGCTATACATACAGTCCAAAACACAAAAAAAGCTGACCACAACTATAGCATAATTACATTACTGTAATGTTAAAATAATATACTAGCCTATACAATGCAAACAGTGGGATGCAGTTTAACATTGGCCATGATGATTTGTTGGCCTCTTGAAGGTTACACAGAATATATGCAACTTTTACCAGCAAACTAATGTGAAATATATGTAATATGTAACTACTTTAGAATGATAGACAGGATATAACCTACACACACAAAAAATTCTCCACCCAAGTCATCTTGGTCCAGGACGCTCCCATCATCTGTCTGACTCACTAAGAATTTCTTCCAAATACTCTTCCTCTGTATACCTGGCTTGACGTCTTTAGACTCCCCGTTGGGTACTTTGCTTGGTTTTTCGCTTTCTTTTTACATCCCTAATAAGCCATTTTTATGCCAAAGCGATGAAAGAATCTGTTCAAAATACTATGATGCGTTCTGAGAGTCCTTTCACAATGCTGGTAGCAATGGACCATATTACTCAAAAGACATACTCAAGTCCTACATGATCCCACCCAGGTCATCGGATATGACTGTAAAGCTTAATGTGTATTGGCGACATGGCTGTCCATCTTTAACTTTACCCACTCCCCAGTCTAACGCTATACCACAGGTCGAAAGATAACACCCCACTTTTTGTGCACAAAGATGTCGTCATTGGGTGCACATTTTGATGTTCTATTTCAGCCATGTATTATCGGAGAACATTGACAATAGACTACTGTTGTTTGAAAGAACCTATCAATCATTTATCTCTAGCTCAAACACAGACCAAATCAAAGCTTACCTTGTAAGATGTTAGTGAAAATGAAGTATAACATGAACAGGTCACAGGCCGACCAATAACATATCATTATTATCTGTATAGTCTTCACTTTCACCACATATCAATGTTGTTCAAGATTTCTATAGTTTTAGCTTCTCCACACTAACGGACTGTGAGTCATAGCCATCTTGAAATGGGCTCATGGGTGTGACCATATATGGTACTAAGTTACGCCAAAGATTGTATGGTACGGCTGGAAAGCCAAGGTCCCCAGCTTTCAGGGGACACTGTATTCACGGATAGGAGCTATCATTATCATTTTAGACAACATTGAATAAAAAATTGATTGAAGGTCCCCTATCTTCAATTTAAGACATTGGCTGGAATCTAACGTGTACCTTTTTAGATTTCAAGAACACTTCACTTCTTTCATTGACTTCTCCATCCCAAACACCTGCCTGGTCTGTTTCGCAAGCTTTCTTGCAAGTCTCGCGATGTTGTGCCTTTGGATTTAGAAACTTTGTGACCAGAGTAGCAATTAAAGCCTACTGTCGAATGGCTATGTGAGGACAGCTAGGCTACACTGCAGAAACCTCTCATTCGCTTGTGTAATGTATGCCATCAATTCACCTGTCTAGAGCAATTGCAGGGTAATACATTTTGTATTTGATGTGGTCATTCAATTAGCCTTTTCCACTTTACATAGCCAGTGATGCTTGGACCTGTGATGTATTAAAGCAGACATTCATGGGCAAAACCTGCATCATGATCCCCAAGAATTAGGTTGAAATGGGTTCTGTATAAAAGCAGTTGTTCTGCTCAATGGAATAGCCTGAACTTGTTTCACATTTGAAACTAATATTCTTTAGACCTAGGCTATATGATCATGTGTACATTTGTGGTTTGTTTTTCTGACTGACATACATCCCTCCCTCTTTGTGACTCATGTCAGGAAACTAAGCGCAAGTCGCGCGCCACTACTTCACAGGAGAGCCATTTGAATGTAAACTTTTTAAAATGATATAAATGGGTTTTTTGGCAGAAATGCCTTCTGGAACATGTGAACTTTCATGTGCCTTAATAACAAACTTGTATGCCATCTGTAAATTCAATTGTTAAATTACGAGTCTAGTTGGTTTAGCCACAGAAAAAGTCAAGAACCTTCCCGGTAGCCATGATTGGCTGAGGTTATGAGTGAGCTGGACATGCTGAGAGATTAGTTCGGATTGGTCTGCCATATAGATCTATAACATGAGCTGTTCAGTATATGTCGGTAATCCTTTCTAACGCAGCTTTAAAAAAAAAAGAAGCTATCACGAAGTAAAATTTCAAAGGTGTTGCTCTCCACTTTCTGGAGGACCGAGTTTTGAAATCAGTGCAATTAGAGTATGATAGCTAAGGAGATGGAGAAAATGTTGGCGTTTGATTGCAAATATGCAGAGGGAGTTGAAAAGAGAACACACAGAAGGCTGTTGTAATCCGGATACAGGGGTTTTATACATCTTCAAAACTAAGGGCAACCATGGCATCCGTGACAGGGAGAAGCTAGTTACATTTTCAGATATTACACGTTTCTAATTTTGTCACAGTTGTTTCCATTTCAAGTTTAAGTGTACTGCTAGCTTGCTAGCTAGCTAGCTAGCTAACGTTACATGTATGAGCTGTGTAGTATTATTATTAGTATCTCAGAGCCATTTGCATTTCTAGTTATAGCCTAATGTTAGCTAGCTAACTACCAACCTGGTTGGTTAGCTACCTGCATATTCATGCAGAATAGTAACGCTATGGATTGTGATTATAGTTAATTGTTTAGCTAGCTAGTTACATGTCTAAACAAGACTCCACTATGCAAGTAACCATTTCAATAGAATGTTCATGATGTCACTGCGACAACAGTCACCAACGCTCTGAATAGCATAAAATGGTCAGAGTTCCCTAATTTGTGTCTGGGAGTAGCTAGCAAGCTAGCCAACGTTAGCTTGGGTGCCTGACTGCTGCTGTTTGATCAGAACGCTTGGATAAACCCTTCTCCTCGGCCAGAGCATCAAGTGTGCGCCCTGAACGCTCCGAGTTTACCAACGCCCAGAGTGCACACTCTGGCAATCCAGATTGAATTTATGAACATACCTGTAGTATAAACCATCCTTTAGTCTTGAAATCTTTGGTTGTTTTAGTACATGTTCTCGCATGTGAATCCTTAGAAGAAGAGCTCTCCAGTAGGTCTACCAAAACATTGAAGGTCCATTTTCTCAAAAGTGAGGTTACAAGTTTATCAACTTTCAAAGCAGAGTTACTTTCCCATTGTTCCTCAACTGTAGTGTATGATATACCATTTTCTAACTGTGAGTCTCTGCTTTTATCCAATGTAAAAAAAAAAAAACACAATTTAAAATGTTGCTACATAAGACCGAATTGAGCCAGGCGGTCACATTTATTGTCCCTGTACTCATTCAATTCTAGCTCACTGCATGGCAGATGCTTTTAGTCTCTGTCACTTGTAGCTCCAGCAGGCCTTTTTGCATTTGAACTGTATCACCACTTTATCTCAACTTTGATGTCATTTGCCTGGTTCCATTACCCTTTGTTTGCCAGTGCTGATGTCTGAATTCATATCTTGTTCTCCCATTGTTGTCGCTCAGTGTTGCCAAATGAGTATGCCTCGCTGTTTGACAATGCGCAGCATTATTCTTACCATTATGCACATTCGGTCTTCTCAATTAAAGTATAACACAGCTCTTGCCACTTGCATGCTGACTCTTAGTGCAGCAGTCTTCCCATTGTCTCCCAGTTTGTCACTGTGTGCTGTATCTATCCATCAACAATCACCAGAACCCTCCTCTGCAAAGCACATAAAAATATGCTAAATAAGGTGTTGAGAAAATAAGAACACTCCTACTGGCTTTTTCGGTATTGAAATTTGCGACAGGCAAAAAGGATAGGCCTATCCAAGACTGATGTTAATTCTGCTGCTTTCACATGTATAGCATAACACATTCCTTATGTTCTGTGATTACAATGTTATGACTCAAGTGTTCCAGACCTGAATAACACAGGTGCTCACAAATTCCTGTTACATCTTGGCTACACACTGCACTGGCGTTTAAAGGCAAATGCACTTCTTTCAAATCACTGTGTTTTTCCAGAAAACTCACATTTCATTCTTGACATAGTGATTCATTACGGAAGCTCACAAATCATACTGTACTTTTTGTTTTCTGTTTCACAGTATGTAAAAAATTAAATGATTAAAATTAACGGTCCAATGGTTTATGATAGTAACAGCAGTTACATTCCCCTGATTGTGGCCTACCAGTTCTATTATCATGGCAGTGTGTCAAGTTGATTTTTATCCCCGGGCGGCAGGTAGCCTAGCGGTAAGAGTGGCGAGCCAGCAACCAGAGGGTTGCCGGTTTGAATATCGTGTCCAACAGGAAAAATCGGGCTGGAAGTGAGCTGGAAACCCAAGGGTTGCTTGTATAAAAACCTAAATGCCTATGCCTGCCATTGTGCCCTTGAGCAAGGCACTTAACCCCCCGAAACAACAGGTCCTCGGTTGCCCAGTGTGGCAGCCCCCTGCACCTCTCCAAAACCTGTATATGTATGCATGTGTCTCTTTTGGAGGGGTTGGGTTAAAAGCAGTAGTCAAATTTCAGTTGGAATTGCCCAATAAAGGATTCTTCATCTTAATGCCAGGAGGGCAATTTGATTTAGTTTAATACCACTTAATTATGTGGTCAGCACTGGCTGACATTTGTGGTAGCTTTAGAATAAAGAAATTCATGGCTGGTAAAGGCACATGGCAGCCTCCTTACGATGATGGTAGCAGAAAAAGTAGACTTGCATTCTCCTGCATTGCCTTAGACATTATCATTCCAGTTACAAGTCTTCTTTAACGCGACATCATGAGAACCTACTCATTTGAATTCAGTGATATGCAGTGGAATCTGCTTCTTAAAATGCAAAGTTATTGTTTCTATAGAGTAAAGCATTATACACTTAATGTTAATTAAGCCCATAAATTAAGCTGTTTAAGTGGTCTTTGACAGAGGAAGAAAACACACACACCAGTGTTTCCCCGATATTCAGTTAGCAACGGTGAGTTCCACTCCCAAAAATCTGGTAAAAATCTAAATTGGTATGGTTAAACATTTTCAGTATACAGTGCCTTGCGAAAGTATTCGGCCCCCTTGAACTTTGCGACCTTTTGCCACATTTCAGGCTTCAAACATAAAGATATAAAACTGTATTTTTTTGTGAAGAATCAACAACAAGTGGGACACAATCATGAAGTGGAACGACATTTATTGGATATTTCAAACTTTTTTAACAAATCAAAAACTGAAAAATTGGGCGTGCAAAATTATTCAGCCCCTTTACTTTCAGTGCAGCAAACTCTTTCCAGAAGTTCAGTGAGGATCTCTGAATGGTCCAATGTTGACCTAAATGACTAATGATGATAAATACAATCCACCTGTGTGTAATCAAGTCTCCGTATAAATGCATCTGCACTGTGATAGTCTCAGAGGTCCGTTAAAAGCGCAGAGAGCATCATGAAGAACAAGGAACACACCAGGCAGGTCCGAGATACTGTTGTGAAGAAGTTTAAAGCCGGATTTGGATACAAAAAGATTTCCCAAGCTTTAAACATCCCAAGGAGCACTGTGCAAGCGATAATATTGAAATGGAAGGAGTATCAGACCACTGCAAATCTACCAAGACCTGGCCGTCCCTCTAAACTTTCAGCTCATACAAGGAGAAGACTGATCAGAGATGCAGCCAAGAGGCCCATGATCACTCTGGATGAACTGCAGAGATCTACAGCTGAGGTGGGAGACTCTGTCCATAGGACAACAATCAAGAACACTTCACTTCTTTCATTGACTTCTCAATCCCAAACACCTGCCTGGTCTGTTTCGCAAGCTTTCTTGCAAGTCTCGCGATGTTGTGCCTTTGGATTTAGAAACTTTGTGACCAGAGTATTGCACAAATCTGGCCTTTATGGAAGAGTCGCAAGAAGAAAGCCATTTCTTAAAGATATCCATAAAAAGTGTCGTTTAAAGTTTGCCACAAGCCACCTGGGAGACACACCAAACATGTGGAAGAAGGTGCTCTGGTCAGATGAAACCAAAATTGAACTTTTTGGCAACAATGCAAAACG
This sequence comes from Oncorhynchus nerka, assembly GCF_034236695.1. NCBI lineage: Eukaryota > Metazoa > Chordata > Actinopteri > Salmoniformes > Salmonidae > Oncorhynchus > Oncorhynchus nerka. The sequence goes on from NC_088405.1 coordinate 75,076,123, forward strand.
TTATGTTTGGCGTAAAAGCAACACAGCTCATCACCCTGAACACACCATCCCCACTGTCAAACATGGTGGTGGCAGCATCATGGTTTGGGCCTGCTTTTCTTCAGCAGGGACAGGGAAGATGGTTAAAATTGGTGGGAAGATGGATGGAGCCAAATACAGGACCATTCTGGAAGAAAACCTGATGGAGTCTGCGAAAGACCTGAGACTGGGACGGAGATTTGTCTTCCAACAAGACAATGATCCAAAACATAAAGCAAAATCTACAATGGAATGGTTCAAAAATAAACATATCCAGGTGTTAGAATGGCCAAGTCAAAGTCCAGACCTGAATCCAATCGAGAATCTGTGGAAAGAACTGAAAACTGCTGTTCACAAATGCTCTCCATCCAACCTCACTGAGCTCGAGCTGTTTTGCAAGGAGGAATGGGAAAAAATGGCAGTCTCTCGATGTGCAAAACTGATAGAGACATACCCCAAGCGACTTACAGCTGTAATCGCAGCAAAAGGTGGCGCTACAAAGTATTAACTTAAGGGGGCTGAATAATTTTGCACGCCCAATATTTCAGTTTTTGATTTGTTAAAAAAGTTTGAAATATCCAATAAATGTCGTTCCACTTCATGATTGTGTCCCACTTGTTGTTGATTCTTCACAAAAAAATACAGTTTTATATCTTTATGTTTGAAGCCTGAAATGTGGCAAAAGGTCGCAAAGTTCAAGGGGGCCGAATACTTTCGCAAGGCACTGTATATAAAAGATAATGGCGCTATATATTTTTTTGTAAGATTGTCTTTGAGAACTGAGAACCACAAGAAGGAAAAACTAAACCTTCATGGAGAATCTAAAATTCCCATTAATTTTGTTAATGTTTGAGTTACTCAGACAACATAAGAATATGGCATAAGCCATTGCAAAATTTTGCTTTAAAAGTTATTTTCTTTCCTTTTTTATTTTTACCTTTATTTTCAATGACGGCCTAGGAACAGCGGGTTAACTGCCTGTTTAGGGGCAGAACGACAGATTTGTACCTTGTCAGCTTAGGGATTTGAACTTGCAACCTTTCGGTTACTAGTCCAACACTCTAACCACTAGGCTACCCTGCCTCCCCTCTCAGCCCCATGACAAAATGTGTTAGAATTGCAGGGAATTACGCAACATTTTGTCTGTGCGGCCAAGTGGAAGGCCTCAAAAGGAAGGCCTCAAAAAGGCCTCAAAAAAGCCCCCCCCATACTCAAACTTTCCTACCGCTGCTGAAAACTCCTAGGGGCAACACTACACACACAAATAAAGCAGCAGCTTCTTTTCCATACTTATTCATTTCACCGTGCCTCTTTGGAGGCCGTCCAATTATGGCTGTTCAGCATAACGGCGCTTGACAAACGGACAAGATGGATGAGTTTACATATCTGGCTTGGTAAATTTATCTACAACTGTTTGGCTAAGAGCCCGCAAGGCCCCCAGAGTCCTCAGGTCTGTTTAACCTTGAGCAGGGTGCTGGACCGATACAATAAGCTGCAGGAATCTCATTGAAGGCCAGCCACTTATAAACAAAACCACACACAATAGCCACAGAGTAAGGCTTCAGCTTTCACTGGCTGTGCTACAATAAGTGGTCATTTTTGTGACTGAATAGTTTTTTAAAAAGGCAAGCATGCAGTGTGCACTTTATGTATTGGTGGCGTGTGTAGAAGTGCAGAATCTGCAACAGGGACGGACAGCTAGACAGACACGTGGCCATGAACGCATGTGCGCACACTTATATTATACGCAATATCTAATATTGTATTGCTTATCTTCAAATTCTCTATTAACCCGATTTAATGTAAAGTTTGCATTCTATCTTGGCTCCTTCATTGAAGTTCATTTCTTGCCAGGGCTGCCGTGCCGTTCCCAATCTTGTAACATCCCACTGGGCACATACGTCAATTCAACGTCTATTCCACGTCGGTTCAATGTAATTTCATTGAAATGATGTGAAAACAACGTTGATTCAACCAGTGTGTGCCCAGTGGGATATTTGCAGAGAGACACCATAAATCGTTTACCCTGGCATCAGGGGAGTACTTTGTGCTGAAACATTTGGTTGGTTAGCCATCTCTAACAGTGAGTTAATTGAAATAGAAACATTGGCTTACGTGCTTGAGATGCTCTTTATTGGAAAGCATGTGTAGACTATATTGATGGATTCTGTCAAAATATAACATGTTTCAAGTTCAACTGTAGTTTGTATCCTGTTTAGTGAATGATTACTGTGAGTATTAATGGAGTTTAGGCTAATTAGAAAGGTTGACGTAATCAGATGAGAGGAAATTGCCTAGGATCAGAGACCAGTGTCAGGTCCAGGACAATGAAGATGGATGGGTTGTGATTCTGACATCTGGCTAAACAAAGAGAGGAGCATGGACATTCCACAGGGGAAAGGAGGGAAACTGGGGTCATAAAATGTATAGCTGGGGAGGTGACACCTATAAGAGGGAAGGGACCAAAAGGAGGGAAGAGTATAAGATGTTTTGTGATCTTTCTAAATGTATTCACTCTGACTGTATCCTTGGTATTAAAACACTTGAAACATCTCTTGAGCGTTTGGGCTCAAGTCCTTATTGCAAAGAGGTTGCATTAGCATTTTTCTTTATGACAATATTAAAGTTGAAATCAATTGTGATTACTCCAGTGAACTTCCTTTTTGTCACCAAGGAGAAATAAAAGCTTGACGAAAGCTGGGATGAGGGAAGCGTCTTGGCAAATCACATCTTGATTAAGATGAAGTTGTCAACTTTCTAGCTGGATTTGACTCTTTAGTGTGATCTACTAATCTAGAGTGAATGTCATTAAATGTATCCTCACCGTTATGTGTTTATGGCCTCCAGCCTTGTTCTGGTAGAGACAGAAAATGTCCCCCAAACAAAGCATAAATCACAAAGTTAGTGGAAGTGAAGCAGGAGGAATAAATCAAAGCTCTTCGCTCGCAGCCCCAAGTTTGGCACGACAACAAGACCTAGTCATCGTCATAGCAGTGTGACTTATAGCCCTGAGGCAGAGCGATGACATTTATCACTTAAAGATAGAGAGAAAAATGCAAATGAATTGCTGGATGAGAAATGTCACTTATATTTTTAAAGCATGGTCTGTCTGTGGAGAGTGTGGCATGTTTGGGTGCATAGAAAGAAGGCATTTATTTTGTGTGTGTTGGGGGAGGGGCTGCTGAAAGTCACTAAGGATGACTTTTGACTTCCCAGAGGCCTGGTGAAAAAGGCTGAGCTACAACACAATGGTCGCTTCTTCCTGCCTGGAAAAAGAAGGGGGTTATCTTCGTCATGGTAATTGGTTTGCCGGTGTGGAAGTGGGATAATTTGTAAAAGTTTATTCAGTCTCAACTCCCTTGCATTTATCTGTCTGGAAGAACAGGGGGCTGGGGAGAGAGGTGGAAGAGGGAGAAAAAAGTGCTGCAGAGAGAGAAATGAGAGGCATTTCCATAAAAAGGCTGAGAAGGTGAAGGAGTGTGTCTGAGGGCTCAATCTGATGGCAGCCAGAATGAAGGATCCCTTTGGCAATCCGATGCATTTAACCCACATTTTAACCCATACAAGCACCTCTCCTGAACTGCCTTTTAACCAATGCAAGCGCTTCTCCTGAACTCCTATCTCCAGAGAAAGCGATCCCTTTTAGGACCAATGCAGCAAATATAATATGTTTTGTGAGTATGTGGTAGATGGAGAGGGTTACCAGTGCAGAAGCACAGAGGTGGGGTTGTGGGGTGGTAGTAGTATCATCAAATAATTTCACAATTTTCAGTTTATATGAATGACAGTGGTAATTGCGTCCCCTTCTCCGACTACTATCGTCTGGCTGGGCTGTGCTTGAAACTAAATACAAGGTTTCTCGCATAGCTCCATAATACATAGGCCTATTTACAGATTATCATAACAAACCTGAGAGAGTTACGAGCGGGAGCTTCATGGTGCTCCAGTCCTCAACGCCGCTCTACCTACCCCAGCACTGCAGACCCAAGTTTAATCAAATGGAACTGCAATTGACTGGCAATTGCTTACGTGGATGATGGAAACGTCTTGACTTGTTTAGATGCACCTCCACTGCTTACCAGACTCTAATTTAATCAGGCAAATGTGCAGGCTGCCTGCTTCAGAGCATCTTGACTGATCACTTTTCCAGGTGATCAGACGTGTTCAACCAACCCTTCCTTCTCTAAGGTCTCTTTCATACTCCTCCCTATCTATCTTTCTCTCCCTGTCGGTCTCACTTTCTCTCTCTCTCTGTTCTGTTACCCTCCATCTTCCCTCTCCCTCAAATATCTTCACTCTGCCTCAATCTCTATTCCCTTCCTGTTTGACATGGATTGTGAACAGGGGCCCTACCCCTGGCAAAGTGTGTCTTACCCCTGGCAAAATTGAGGTGGTGGGGTGCTGGTGGGAGGGGAAATGTGTCTCTGGTTGTCTCAGTGCTGTTGCTAGGGTAACGCCTAGCCTCCCACAGTGATGTATCACTCAGCCTAAAGGCAGAATCATTGAGAAGAGGAGGAGAGGGAAAGAGAGGGCTTGATCAACTGGTAGTCAACACTGTTGTGGCAGCTCTGCAGCACACACACACACGCTGCTTCCTAGCCCAATTCATCCACATTTCTTGAACTCTCCTGTTATTGTTAATAGCTATGCTGTTTTTAACGGGGGCTTGGAGACAAACGATGCCTAGGCTTATCTCGAGCCTACATATAGCCTTTTCTCAGACCAGTACCATTTGATCTGGTGAGATGTCAGATATGCAGAGTTGTTTGTGCTGAAATATAGGCCTAGCTGTTTTCTCTTGTATGCCAGCCCTTATAAATAGCTTTCCACGTGATTTCCAACAGACCGTGGATGAGACATAATTTATAGATCGGCATGTAAGGGTGCTCTCGAGCGGCTAAATGGTCTTTACCATTCTGCCATCAGATTCACCACCAATGCTCCTTATTGGAAACATCACTGCACTCTATAATCCTCTGTAAACTGGTCATCTGGTTGCTTATTTATAAAACCTTCTTAGGCCTCACTCCCCCCTATCTGAGATATCTACTGCAGCCCTCGTCCTCCACATACAACACCCAGTCACATTCTGTTAAAGGTCCCCAAAGCGCACACATCCCTGGGTCACTCCTCTTTTCAGTTCGCTGCAGCTAGCGAAGGAACGAGCTGCAACAAACACTCAAACTGAACAGTTTTATCTCAATCTCTTCATTAAAAGACTCAATCATGGACACACTTACTGACCGTTGTGTCTGCTTTGTGTGATGTATTGTTGTCTCTACCTTCTTGCCCTTTGTGCTGGTGACTGTGACCAATAATGTTTGTACCATGTTTTTTGTTGCTACCATGCTGTGTTGTCATGTGTTGCTGCCTTGCTATGTTGTGTTAGGTCTCTCTTTATGTGGTGTTGTCCCTCTTGTTGTGATGTGTATTTTGTCCTATATTTATATTTTATTTATTTTTTATCCCAGGCCCCCGTCCCCGCAGGAGCCCTTTTGCCTTTTTGTAGTCCGTCATTGTAAATAAGAATTTGTTCTTAAATAAAGGTTAAATAAAAAATGTGATACTTCATCTTCCTATTGGATATTGTCTGTCCTGTCAATCCAAGTTACCAACATAATTGGGTTTAGTAATTTGGTTAACTTGGGGTGGCAGGGTAATCTAGTGGTTAGAGCGTTGGACTAGTAACTGGAAGGTTGCAAGTTCAAACCCCCGAGCTGACAAGGTACAGATCTGTCGTTCTGCCCCTGAACAGGCAGTTAACCCGCTGTTTCTAGGCCGTCATTGAAAATAAGAATTTGTAACTGACTTGCCTAGTTAAAAAAATAAAAACTAGAAGGTCAGAAAGTATCTCCGGGGTTGATATTTTGTACAAAGATCCCACAGTGGAGCTTATATTGGCACAGTTCTCAGCTGTATTGGCTTATAGAAATCTCTTTAAAGTTGGAAAGGGGTGGAGTTGTCGTGGCATACAGTACGAGAGCCAAAAGCCAGCCACCTTAGTGTTAGCCTATGGATACTGTAAAGTCTGTATCGCCACCAAACAACGCAGGACAATGAATCATATCAGGGGCTATTGTATGCCGTACACTACACCCTGAGCCACATCGAATGTGCATTGCGTATCACAAATATACCAGCACACAATTTGCTGTGTCAGCAACACTGGCCGCCCGGTTCCTCACTCTCTGTCCATCACCACAGTTATTCATAGAACACATCAATGATTTATTGAATAACAAATCATGAATAATGGGACCCCAATCCATCATCCTCCCTCCCTAACCCTCACAGCTATAAGACACTTCCTTTGATTTATTTCATTTGCTTGGATTTCCAAATTACATTTCGCAATTGCCAATGGTTTAATTTGATTTTAGGAAATGAAATTGGGGTGGAGGGAGAATAAGGAAAAAAACAAGACAAGAAAGGGACCCTTGTGGAAATCAGGATCTTATTTCATTTAGTCTTTCTATTGCGTTGAACATGGCCACCTGTTTTTTTATTTATTTTATTTTATGGCCACCATATCATTAGCATAACTGGCTGATTTTCACTGTAATTACAGCGGGTTGTCAGGCTGGTGGAAAGCACTTAACATCCTGGCCTGTTTAGACATGGCGTCCCTTACAGCAGTGGTGTAAAGTACTTGTGTAAAAATAATTCAAAGAAATCAAGTCGTTTTTTGGCGTATCTGTACTTTAGTACTCTATTTATATTTTTCCAACGTTTACTTCACTACATTCCTAAACAAAATAATGTACTTTTTACTACTTACATTTTCCCTGACACCCTTAAGTACTCGTTACTTTTTGACAGGAAAATGGTCCAATTCACACACTTATCAGGAGAATATCTCTGGTCATCCCTACTACCTCTGATCTGGCGGACTCACTAAACACATTCTTCTTTTGTAAATGATGTCTGAGTGTTGGAGTGTGCCCCTGGCTAGCCGTCCCCAAAAATTTAGTTTGCTTAATATAAGGAATTTGAAATTATTTATGCTTTTACTTTTGATACTTAAGTATATTTTAGCAATCGCAATGACTTTTGATACATAATTATGTTTAAAACCAAATACTTTTAGACTTTTACTCAAGTAGTATTTTACTGGGTGACTTTCACTTGAGTCATTTTCTATTAAGGTATCTTTTACTTTTACTCAGGTATGACAATTGAGTACTTTTCCCACTGCCTTACAGTTCGTACAGGCAGCGACTGTCTGAGAGAAACCTTCTGTTTGAATAAGGAATGCTGATTTAAGCCTTTTATTACTCCGCATTCTTAGATCAACCTTATCAGTCCCGAGACCCCAGCAAAAATCGTCTTTTCATTTAACTGCATGTTCAGGCTTTATATTTAACCTAACAATGGAGTGTTTTACCATTTTCTTTACAGGACAAACAGGGCGACAAGTAGAACACAAAACAATGGCAAACAGTTGCATTCATGAGTTTTATTGACAAATGTCTGCCAAAGCCAAAACCTGATAAAAATGAATATATATGATTTCTGTAAGTACAGAAATTCTTTGCTCACTGTGAAATTAATATCCAACTAGTCAGTGACAGCAACTATGTGAGCTTATTACAGTATTTTAGGCACTTTGTCCTGGGATTTCCTATGTTCTATGTAGATGAACAGAGCAAAACGTGCGTGTTTGTCTCAGATTTTCATAGATGGCTTTTAATAGTTTGTAGGTCAAACTAGGGATGCACCGATATGACAGTTTTGGCCAATACGATATCCAATATTTTCCTTGACAAAACAAACGATACTGATAACCGATATTTACAATTTTAGCGGCCTTTTAAGCAGTCTAATACATTTAAATAGTTAACACACACGGACGCAACGGTCTAAGGCACTGCATCACCATGCAAGAGGCATCACTACAGTCCCTGGTTTGAATCCAGGCTGTATCATGTCCGGCCGTGATTGGAAGTCCCATAGAGTGGCGCACAATTGGCCCAGCGTCGTCCGGGTTGGGCCGGTGTAGGCCGTCATTGTAAATAAGAATTTGTTATTCAGGCGCCAGCGTAGCCTAGTGGTTAGAGCGTTGGACTAGTAACCGGACTAGTAACCGGAAGGTTGCAAGTTCAAACCCCCGAGCTGACAAGGTACAAATCTGTCGTTCTGCCCCTGAACAGGCAGTTAACCCACTGTTCCCAGGCCGTCATTGAAAATAAGAATGTGTTCTTAACTGACTTGCCTGGTTAAATAAAGGTAAAAAAAAAAATAAAAAAAAAAAATTCACTGACTTGCCTCGTTAAATTAAGGTTACACACACAATGACCAAAAAGTTATTTTGTTGGCATTTACATATGTCCCCATTACCAGTATAATCTAATAATAATAATGATAAAAACCTATTTTTTTCACTTACTTGCTGTGCTGTTTTGTTGTTCAGTCGTTTCATTCTCAACCAGGATTTCTATGGAATGCCGTTTTAGTCTGTGTGTCAAAAAAGATGTGTCAAATAAGCTTGTTGACCAATCAGGACCTGAATATGACTGCACATCACACAATTTAACGCATTCATAATTTTTTATGTAGTTAGTGCAATCAATGTGTAATATCTCTCGTGTTACGATTCATCGATACGTATGCTATGCTGCTGGTAAAGTTGTCTCGTGCACCTACAGTGCTGGTCATAAAAAAAGCTAGCTAGCTCATGGATGCAAACAATGTTTTTCCCCAAAAACAGAGCAAAATTACAATCTGCTTCAGTAGCTATAGTTAGCTATATAGCTAGGTGTTATCTAAAATAACCCTAATTTATAAGACAGTTCTTATTTGATTAATGGTGGTCGGACCCATCTATGTGAAGCTAGCCACAATAAGAATTAGCCACACTAGTGGACTTTGCGGTTAGCCTTCAAAATAAAGGTATGTCATCGACAGTGATGCAAATGAATACCAATAAGAGAATCATGCCATAATTAAATAGATCATGCTAAACAAGGTTGGAATGTTATATAAAATCAACAAAAGACAATTTGTTAATTTGACAAATCTTTTGAAATCACACTGGATGTATTATACTTTAGAATTATATTTGGGGCATACCTATTTCACTGTACAGCCTTACTTATGGATTTTGGATCAATGACATGGGGTATCAGTCTACTCAGTGACACCCAGAGAACATTAGCATTGTAGCTCTTATTGCGGGACTCTGAAACAACTGTGAATTGAGCCACATTTATTGTCAACCTATGTGTATTGAACACTATTCCCAATGAAAAAACAATACTGCGTGGATATTTGAGTCTGATAACTCTGAGGAGGATGTTGAGGGAAAATACCTTCGGTATTGTCTAGACTGATACCCCATGTAATTGATCCCCAATCCTTAGATAAAGCTGTACAGTGCAATATGAATGTCAAAGCACACAATAGGCCGACTGGGGAGGTGATTTCACATGGTCACAGTCCCGCGATAAGAGCTACAACGCTAATATTTGCATAAACTCTTCACAGTTGTGTTCTGTGGGTGTGATGCCCCATTTCATTGCTGCACATTCCAACCTTGTTTAACATTATCTAGTCTAAATATGGCATGATTCCCCTTCTGCATCACTTTCAAATAGGTACTTTTATTTTGAAGGGAAACCGCAAATACCTAATCCTTATTTTGGCTAGCTTCATAACACGGTCCGGTCGAGCCACATTAGCCAGATGAAGCTAGCTGGCTGCTTATAACGTTAGCTTTGAGCAACAGGGTTAAGTGGCTAGCTAGCTATTTATTTTCATGCACTGAAGTTTAATTTCATTAGGCGAACAACAAGTGGCTACCTAGCTAATACTTACACTCAAGGATTCCTAAATCATTGCTAAGAATAATGAAAATGACTGTAGTTTCTACTGGTCATTGTTTTCAGGCTGGTTGTATTGGTGCTAGCTAGGTACCAAGCTAAAGCTGGCTAGCTACCCCAGAAGTTGCAGTCGAACAAATAATGCATTATTACAAACACGGTATTGTAAACACATCGTACGTGGCCGGTGTTTGCTTGTTTGCAGACTTTTTGTACAGCCTTGACAGTGCTACTGATAGTAGTGGTGGAGCTTGGCTTGCACGTGCAAATTCAGAACACACAACATTCTATAATAGAACTGTGTTATTTGACATGTCAAATTGAAAGCTTATTTAACTTATCTTTTTTGACACGCGAAGACCCAAACTGCGTTCCATATTATGTGAAGCTAATAGCAGTGATGCTATTACTGTGTAACTCCGGTAGATTCAACATCTGAAAAATAGCGCACTTGGTAATGTGTACCGGTGCTCGACCAGTTGGGAAAGCCAACATCGCCCACGACAGAGAACGGTTGATTGTCAAGGGCAATGAATTCCATTATCTTGGCGTTAATGGATTTTGCCTTTGAGATGTCTCGCTGAAATGTTCTTGCTCTTTAAAATGACTGATTGACTTGTTGATTGCTCGATCCACACAGCAGACATTGTGTGCTAGGTTAGGAATGCTGTGTTGCACGTGTAGCGCAACATTTTACGTGGCGTCGTGTACCTACGTTATATAGGTATGCACGTCAGCTTTGACATCGGGCCGACACCATTGTTGGCATTTTTAGCTATTATCGTCCAATTCTGTATGTTCACCGATATATCTTGCATCCTTAGTTAAAACCATTCGGACATTTTTGTACAGAAGACCTGGCGCTGGGCCCCATCGGGACACCTCTCTAGCTCATGCTCCCGTTAATCACATAGACTAATGGTTGGTATCTACGGATGCAGAATAAATAAACAAATCCAATAGTACAACTCAGAAGGCTGTAGCTCAAACACACTCATTGGGTTAATCCCTAAAACCTGTGCAATTTGGCAAACCAAGGCCTGAAACAAGGGACTATGGATTATTAATATTTTAATGGGTCCCCGAGGGCATTTGAAAGGAAAAGAGACAAGTCTGACTCGGTAGGTATCTGAGTTATGTAAATTATAGAACAGAATTCTAGGACTTAATTTAAAAGTGCTAAACATGAAGCCTTGCTTAATATGAGACCGCAGACCAGTACAATTCATTTTACAGTGGATGAATGTGTGTAGGATAACAGGCCTTGCGCCACCAAATTTCAACATTAGTCACACACTCCAATACAGTCACAAAGATAAACACTTAAGCAGATGTTGTTCGAGCAAGGACGAGTAGAGGTAGAATCTGAGATGGTCCACATTTGGGGGAAGTCCTTCCCGGATTCGTTCAGTTTTTTTGTTTTAGGGTTGGAAGAGGTCATCCAGCCGATCCCAAGTTTGTTTGCAACGAATTGTGATTTATTTTCCATGCTTAGGGGTTACCCAGGTGTGGGTAACACGTTGATATGCAAATTGCCTCCGCATCACTAACCTCCACTTGAAATGACTGACTGTGTGTTGGATGTGCCGATCTGTTTACATTTCGGCATCGGCCTAAGTGCATTTAACCTCTTGAAGCAAGGGGGCAGTATTTTGATGTTTGGATAAAAAAAACGTTCCTGCCTATTTCTCAAGCCCAGAATCTAGAATATGCATATAATTGTCAGATTAGGATAGAAAACAAAGACGGACAGGCGAAAATTCCAAATAGTAACCGTAACCGCGATGTGATCATTCTGGGGACACCTAGCTATCCACTGACGCGATGTGATCATTCTCGCTCATTTTTCTGTATAAAAGCCTGAAACTATGTCTAAAGACTGTTCACACCCTGTGGAAGCCTTTGGGAATCTGGTTGATATCCCTTTAAATGGAGGATAGGCTTGCAATGGAACAGAGTAGTTACAGAAAAACAGCACTTCCTGGTTTGATTTTCCTCAGGGTTTCGCCTGCAATATCAGTTCTGTTATACTCACAGACAATATATTGACAGTTTTGGAAACTTAAGATTTTTTTATCCAATACTAATAATATGCATATATTAGCAACTGAGACTGAGGAGCTGGCCATTTACAATGGGCACCTTTTCATCCAAGCTACTCAATACTGCCCCTGCAGCCATAAGAAGTTAACTGACTTGCCTGGTTAAATAAAAAATAGTCACACTATCTGCCGTCATCAGCTCATGTTTCAGCATGACAATGCACCGCCCCATGATGCAAGATCTGTACCCAATTCCTGGAAGCTGAAAATGTTCCAGGTCTTCCATGGCCTACATACTCACTAGACATATCACCCATTGAGCGTGTTTGGAATGCTCTGGATAAGACGTCGACCGATTATGATTTTTCAACGCCGATACCGATTATTGGAGGACCCAAAAAAAAGCCGATACCGATTTAAATCGGCCGATTTAAACATAAAATAAAAAAAAGTGATAACATATTGTATGTAATACTGTATGTAACAGTATTGTTGTAATACTTATTTTCCACCATAATTTGCAAATAAATTCATAAAAAATCTTACAATGTGATTTTCTGGATTTCTTTTCTCATTTTGTCTGCCATAGTTGAAGTGTACCAATGATGAAAATTACAGGCCTCTCTCATTTCTTTAAGTGGGAGAACTTGCACAATTGGTGGCTGATTAAATACTTTTTTGCCCCACTGTATGTTTGTCTGTTACTTTTCCCAAGTTTTCTCCGTATTTCCAGCATAAGGCGCTCGCAGATTCAGGCGCGGCTGGGAACTTCATTGATAGAGCGTTAGCTTAGACCCCCATTTTCCCCATGGATGTGCCTTTCCCCGTTCACGCCTTAGATAGTCAACCATTAGGGTCAGGGATAATTAGGGAGGTCACTGCTCCGTTGGGTATTTTGACGCAGGGGGGGTCATACGAAGAGAATTAGTCTCTTCCTCATTGACTCTCCTGTTTTTTCCCGTGGTGCTGGGCATACCCTGGTTAGCTTTTCATAACCCCACCGTTTCTTGGCCACAGAGGGCTCTCACGGGGTGGTCGCGAGAGTGCTCAGGTAGGTGTTTAGGGGTTTCTGTTGGTGCTACAACGGTGGAGAGTCCAGACTAAGTTTCCACCGTGCGCAAGTGCAGTCTCAGTGCTATGATGGGGTCTAAAACCAGACTGAAACGTTTCGTGTACATCGTTTGTCTTCAGGAAGGCAGTGAGTTGCTTCGCAACAGCTTTTTCTAACATTTTTGAGAAGAATGTGAGATTCGAAATAGGTCGATTTAGTTTTTTATATTTTCTGGGTCAAGGTTTGGCTTTTTCGAGAGAGGCTATATTACTGCCACTTTTAGTGAGTTTGGTACACATAGAGAGACGTTTATTATGTTCAACATAGGAGGGCCAAGCACAGGAAGTAGCTCTTTCAGTAGTTTAGTTGGAATATGGTCCAGTATGCAGCTTGAAGGTTGAGGCCATGGTTATTTTCGTCATTGTGTCAAGAGATATAGTACTAAACTTGATTGTCTTACTTGATCCTAGGTCCTGGCAGAGTTGTGCAGACTCAGGACTGAGTTTTGGAGGAATACGCAGGTTTAAATATTTGCTTTCTAATGATCATGATCTTTTCCTCAAAGAAGTTCATGAATTTATCACTGCTGAAGTGAAAGCCATTGTAACGGCGTTCTTCGTTTGTGGAAGAAAGAGAGTCGGACCGAAATGCAGCGTGTAGGTTACTCATGACTTTAATGAAAGAATACGTAACGATACATGAAAATACTGAGAGTACAAAACAACAAACGGAACGTGAAACTAATTACAGCCTATCTGGTGACTACAACACAGAGACAGGACAATCACCCACAAATTACAAAGCGAAACCAAGCTGCCTAAATACGGTTCCCAATCCGAGACAACGAGAAACACCTGACTCTTAATTGAGAACCGCCTCAGGCAGCCAAACCTATACCACACCCCTAATCAGCCGCAATCCCAAATAATACAAACCCCAATACAAAACACAACATATAAACCCATATCACACCCTGGCCTACCCAAACTTATAACAAAAACACAAAATACAATGACCAAGGCGTGACAGAACCCCCCCCCTAAGGTGCGGACTCCCGGACGCACCTCAAAAGCATAGGGAGGGTCCGGGTGGGCGTCTGTCCATGGTGGCGGTTCCGGCTCGGGACGTGGACCCCACTCCATTAATGTCCTTGTTCCTCTCCTTCGCGTCCTGGGATAATCCACTTTCTCCGCCGACCATGGCCTAATAGTCCTCACCCTGATCCCCACATAACTGAGGGACAGCTCGGGACAGAGGGGCAGCTCGGGACAGAGGGGCAGCTCGGGACAGAGGGGCAGCTCGGGACAGAGGGGCGGGCAGCTCGGGACAGAGGGGCAGCTCGGGACAGAGGGGCAGCTCGGGACAGAGGGGCAGCTCGGGACAGAGGGGAAGCCCGGGACCGAGGGGAAGCCCGGGACTGAGGGGAAGCCCGGGACTGAGAGGAATCCCAGTACTGAGAGGAAGCTCAGTACTGAGATGAAGCTCAGACAGGTAGTAGGCTCCGGTAACTCCTGGCTGGCGGAACTGGAAGAGACTGGTTGTCTGGCCGATCTAGAAGATCATGGCTGACTGGCACTTTTGGCGGATCCTGGCAGACTGGCACTTCTGGCGGATCCTGGCAGACTGGCACTTCTGGCGGATCCTGGCAGACTGGCACTTCTGGCGGATCCTGGCAGACTGGCACTTCTGGCGGATCCTGGCAGACTGGCACTTCTGGCGGATCCTGGCAGACTGGCACTTCTGGCGGATCCTGGCAGACTGGCACTTCTGGCGGATCCTGGCAGACTGGCACTTCTGGCGGATCCTGGCAGACTGGCACTTCTGGCAGACTGGCACCTCTGGTGGATCCTGGCAGACTGGCACTTCTGGGGGATCCTGGCAGACTGGCACTTCTGGCGTATCCTGGCAGACTGGCGGCGCTGGGCAGACTGGCGGCGCTGGGCAGACTGGCGGCACTGGCGGCGCTGGGAGCACTGGCGGCGCTGAGAGCACTGGCGGCGCTGGGAGCACTGGCTGCGCTGGGCAGACTGGGAGCACTGGCTGCGCTGGGCAGACTGGGAGCACTGGCTGCGCTGGGCAGACTGGGAGCACTGGCTGCGCTGGGCAGACTGGGAGCACTGGCTGCGCTGGGCAGACTGGGAGCACTGGCTGCGCTGGGCAGACTGGGAGCACTGGCTGCGCTGGGCAGACTGGGAGCACTGGCTGCGCTGGGCAGACTGGGAGCACTGGCTGCGCTGGGCAGACTGGGAGCACTGGCTGCGCTGGGCAGACTGGGAGCACTGGCTGCGCTGGGCAGACTGGGAGCACTGGCTGCGCTGGGCAGACTGGGAGCACTGGCGCTGGGCAGACTGGGAGCACTGGCAGCACTGGCGGCGCTGGGCAGACGGGGAGCACTGGCGGCGTAGGAGGGAAGGAAGGCTCTGGCTGTGCTGAACAGGCGGGAGACTCCGACAGCGTAGGAGGGAAGGAAGGCTCTGGCTGTGTTGAACAGGCAAGGCGCACTGAAGGCCTGGTGCGTGGTGCTGGAACTGGTGGTATTTGATCGAGGACACGCACAGGAAGCCTGGTGCGGGGAGCTGCTACCGGAGGACTGGTGTGTGGAGGTGGCTTAGGATAGACCGGACCGTGCAGGCGCACTGGAGCTCTTAAGCACCGAGCCTGCCCAAGCTTACCTGGCTCGATGCCCACTCTAGCCCGGCCAATATGAAGGGCTGGTATGTGCCGCACCTGGCTCTGCACCCGCACTGGAAACACTGTGCGCTCCATAGCATAACACGGTGCCTGCCCGGTCTCTCTAGCCCAACGGTGAGCACAGGGAGTTTACGCAGGTCTCCTACCTGGCATAACTATTCTCCCTTCTAGCCCCCCCCCAATATTTTTTTTGGGTTGCTTTACGGGCTTCCTTGCCAACTGTGTTCCCTCATATCGTCGGCTCCTATCTCCGGCTGCCTCTGCTTCTTCCTCGGGATGGCGATATTCTCCCGGCTGCGCCCAGGGTCCTTTTCCGTCTAAGATCCTCTCCCAAGACCAGAAGTCCTTATATTGCTGCTCCTCACAATTAACAGGAAGAGTAGGCTCAGGTCTGATTCCTGACTCAGCCACTCTCTCTCTGCGCTCTCCCCCGTTACTTTCGGTTTTCGCTCTGCGTCGCCGTGTTTTCCTTTTTGACTCCATTAGCCTGTAGCCCTCTTCTCACTGCTGTAGGGAATCCCAGGCGGGCTCCTGCACTCGCTCTGGGTCGGCCGCCCACCTGTCGATTTCTTCCCACGTAGTATACTCCATACTTCTGCTGTCCATAACGTCGTCCTTTAGCTCCTGCCAGTTTACACGCTGCTCGGTCCGTGAGTGGTGGGTGATTCTGTAACGGCGTTCTTCGTTTGTGGAAGAAAGAGAGTCGGACCGAAATGCAGCGTGTAGGTTACTCATGACTTTAATGAAAGAATACGTAACGATACATGAAAATACTGAGAGTACAAAACAACAAACGGAACGTGAAACTAATTACAGCCTATCTGGTGACTACAACACAGAGACAGGACAATCACCCACGAATTACAAAGCGAAACTAAGCTGCCTAAATACGGTTCCCAATCCGAGACAACGAGAAACACCTGACTCTTAATTGAGAACCGCCTCAGGCAGCCAAACCTATACCACACCCCTAATCAGCCGCAATCCCAAATAATACAAACCCCAATACAAAACACAACATATAAACCCATATCACACCCTGGCCTACCCAAACTTATAACAAAAACACAAAATACAATGACCAAGGCGTGACAGCCATCCTCTCTTGGGGAATGCTGCTTTTTAGTTAGCTTTGCGACAGTATCAAAAATAAATGTTGGATTGTTCTTATTTTCCTCAATTAAGTTGGAAAAATAGGATGATCGAGCAGCAGTGAGGGCTCTTCGATACTGCACTGTGCTGTCTTTCCAAGCTAGTCGGAAGAGTTCCGGTTTGGTCTGGCGCCATTTCCGTTCCAATTTTCTGGAAGCTTGCTTCAGAGCTCGGGTATTTTCTGTATACCAGGGAGCTAGTTTCTTATGAGAAATGTTTTTAGGGGTGTGACTGCATCTAGGATATTGCGCAAGGTTAAATTGAGTTCCTCAGTTAGGTGATTAACTGATTTTTGTACTCTGACGTCCTTGGGTAGGCGGAGGGAGTCTGGAAGGGCATCTAGGAATCTTTGGGTTGTCCGAGAATTTATGGCACGACTTTTGATGATCCTTGGTTGGGTTCTGAGCAGATTATTTGTTGCGATTGCAAACGTAATAAAATGGTGGTCCGATAGTCCAGGACTATGAGGAAAAACATTAAGATCCACTACATTTATTCCACGGGACCAAACTAGGTCCAGAGTATGACTGTGACACTGAGTCGATGATGGCTCCGAAAGCCTTTTGTAGTGGGTCTGTGGTCTTTTCCATGTGAATATTAGTCACCAAAAATTTGAATATTATCTGCCATGACTACAAGGTCCGATTAGGAACTCAATGAGGAACGCTGTATATGGCCCAGGAGGCCTGTGAACAGTAGCTATAAAAAGTGATTGAGTAGGCTGCATAGATTTTATGACTAGAAGCTCAAAAGACGAAAACGTCGTTGTTTTTGTAAATTGAAATTTGCTATCATAAATGTTAGCAATGCTTCCAAATCCTTCTTTAACCTGTCTCCTCCACTTCATCTACACTGATTTTGAAGTGGATTTAACAAGTGACATCAATAAGGTATCATAGCTTTCACCTTGTATGTCTATTTCATGAAAAGAGCAGGTGTTCTTAATGATTTGTATGCTCAGTGTATATTCAGATTTGCCTGCCAAGTTGTAAATAATTTTTGTAGGCCTAGCACTTACATGCAACATCCAAGCAAGTGTTAAACTTTAGAATGCTGGATCCTATTAATTTATCAACAGTTACATCAAGCCACATTGGCTAGTCCTGAGAGAGCATTTGGGTCAGCGATTCACTGCTGCTTTTTGCGACAAGGGGAAATGTATGATTTACGGTACAATAATTCCCCAAGATACATACTTCGTCACACTATTTTAGGATGTTTCAAGGATACTCTAGGGTGTGTCTTAGAGAAAGGGGGACAACAGGCACTGCCAAACCGATTCCTAGTAATTTATCTGATGGACAGAACAAACAAATCATAACACATGAAAGGGAGAGGATTTTTGCTGTTATTTTTAACTCCTATTTGCCCTTCAGTGACTCATGCTCATGCCCTTCAGATTACTGCCTCATGCTGAGCGATACCTGTTTTGTGACTGTACTATGTCACAGGGCGCTACGCTGAAAAATTTAGGAGCACAATAAAAGTTTGAAGGGTTGTTTTCATAATAAGAAATTACTGAAAGTTCATGAATAAAATATTTTTGTAGTGTTCCATGCACAATGTACCCTCAAATATTTGGGTCACTTAGGTGAGACAATGTTCTCCTGTCCCTCTAAGGGTCAGTCTATTACCATGGTAACGGTGGGACCCATGTCTGTCTGTGAGAGATGAGATTCTATTTTTTTTATTTTACCTTTATTTAACTAGGCAAGTCAGTTAAGAACAAATTCTTATTTTCAATGACGGCCTAGGAACAGTGGGTTAACTGCCTGTTCAGGGGCAGAATGACAGACCTTGTCAGCTCGGGGGTTTGAACTTGCAACCTTCCGGGTACTAGTCCAATGCTCTAACCACTAGGCTACCCTGCCACCCCGCTCTGACATGTCACTTCACTAGCAGTTGCGCAAGCTCAAACTAACATTGAAAACAACTTAGTGTGTTAACAAAACAATGAATAACTAGAAACGGGAGGACAAAGATACTTTAATACCCTTTCGGGTAAATTCAACCAACTTCTATGCCTGTGGGCTTCTAATACTGAATCTTTCAGCACTTTACACAGTGTGCACAGCTCCACAGTGTTGCGGCGTGAGGTGGGATAGCTATATAGGATTCGTAGTTCTTTGTGTGATTTAACTACGAGCTATGAAACAAAACTGCAGAAATACTTTAAAAATAGTTACGGCAGATTTTGTTTGGCTCTAAATCACAACTCCCATATGTTATCGTACTTTACTTTTTCAGTTTGCACATCTATTTTTAGGTGCATATTCGAGTAACATGGTCATTGAGTTGAGAAGGATACATTGAAGATGAGTTTTTGGTGGCTCTATTAGCATTGAGCGAAAATGAGAAAGTATTTTTAAGGATATTTTCATCTGCTTTGGAGCTGTAGTGGGAGGAGTAGGCTAATTAAATGTATAATCCAGTAACTCAGTCTTTAGAGACTCGTTTGCTCTAACCACATGTGGCGATCACTGGACTTTGCCGTAAACACAATCGGACGACAAGCGCAAGCTTATTTGGCCCTTGATTCGTATTTGTGTTTTTTTTTCTCCCCAAAAATTATCAGGCAATAAGAAACAGCCTCTGGCTATTTTTTCCACGGTCTATTGCCTGGCACCATTAGGTGTTTGATATGGTGCAAACCTGCCACATTTACAATTCTCCAACCACGTGCGTGCTCAGGCAGATATTGACGGCTTAAAATACACCCTCATCTGGAGCCTTGTAATTAAATCATTTGAGAGGGTAAGCAGTGAGCTGTGATGGCGTGCCAGATGCTGTTTTGTTTAGAATGATGCTAATATTGGGCGTACGGAGGACACAAGATATTTTCCTCCATTCTGCTGGCATATGGGGTAGAGAATCAGAATTCCGCCCACTTGAAATGGAAGAGGAGAGTCTGCGCTCAAAAAAACGGCTTCACAGAATTTCGGCAGCTTGGATAGTTTAACTTTTAGAGGAGTTTGATTCGTTTGTTTGGTTGTTTAGCAAATGTGCACTGTAGTAGGGCAGGGATGAGGGTTGGTTAAGATTGCTGTGCATTTGCTCTTCAAATATATGCGCAATAGCTAGTGATAATTCATTTTCTGGCATAATTTTGACATATTTCAATCCATGTGCTTGCTTTGTCTCGCAATTTGAAACATTTTATTTTCCAGTCAAAGTTCTGAAGCGCTTCTAGCTTCTTGTGAATAGTCTATAGGCTTCATGAACACAAACAATAACTCTCATCCAGACAGAGTATGAATCAATAGCAACACTCAATCCAACCATTGCTGCCATATAGCCTAGATGCCAGGATGCATACCCTAATGCAGTCAACCCATCCAATTTCCTTCTCAACTCCCCATCCTCCCATATCCCTTGGGCATGCACAAACCTGGGCCCTTTGAAAGGGGAAAATCCCTTACTGAATGAGATCACATCACAGTGAAGCCAGAAGAAACGTGATCATTCCTCAGAGTCCCTCGGAGTACAGAGATTTTAGTGGGAGCAAGGCAAGTGAACGAACTGAGAACTCTGAAAGCCATGTTGCCTGTTAGACATTATTTATAGAACGTCCCCCAAGCTGCCATGTCCTGGTTCTGTGAAAGCACAATATAATATTTATATTGTGAGGCACAAATAACTGGGAGTTTGACTTTGTGAGTGCACATCTAGACAGTTTGTCTATAAATCAGAAAGGGCAGTTGTGTTATTTTATCCTCACTCCTGGGTGTAGATTCATTCAACAAAGGCATTATTACCCAAACACACAACAAGGGGGTGACATGGAGGCAGGACTTGCCAAAAACACCTCTTAAATCACACTAGCCAAATGCCATTAAAAAAAAAATATCCCTCAGTATCATTTTCCATGCAGCCATGTATTTAGCTAAACATATCCACAGTGCTGCAACGTGTGCATAGCCCTGCATTTTGCCTCTGCTGGCCTATTAATCTGCAGTTAAATCACTTCCATTAGATTTCAGGGAAAAAAGCATTTAGCAGTGGGGATTTGCTGAGGCATTGCTTACACAGAGGGAGAGGGGGAGAGGAGCTGGCGATAAGCTGTTGGGGATAAATGAGCAAGCCACCACAACCTGTAAGAGTGATGAATGAGGAAAAATACTCATCCGGGGCTGACTGTTTTCATCATGGAACATTTCTTTGGAGACACATTCACCTGTTAGAAAGGCCCCATTCGGAAGCACAGTAATGGGCATTATTCCTAAACACAGAGGTGCAGCTGGGTTGGGATAATCGGTGAGGGGGTGCTGGGCGAACAGCGACGGGGTGGGGGTGGCTGCACTTTCACTGATTGGTGCAGATTGTGCTGAATGGCTCTGCTGTAATTCCTGGTGAATGTAAATAGATCACCCCCTCCTTCATTTGGACGCAATTTTCCTTGAACGCTCAGCCAGACACCTTCTCCTGTAGCATCGGCTCTGTAGCGCTTACTCCCCTTCCATCGAGGTTTGCGCTAGCTAATGCTTACAGATGTCATTCAACCCTGTGTTGTGTTGTATTCGGTATGGATTTAAGTTCAGAGGTCTCATTAGCACGATTTTTGGGATGTTTTAGGGACCAGACAGTCAATTTTTTAGCGATTACATGTCATGCTGAAGCAGGGTTCCTCCAACGCCGGAGATGCTAGCTGCTTCTACCTCTGTTCGGCTTGTCAAACCTGTCTCTGCCTCTTCTCTCACGGTGTCGGCGGGTCAGCACGCCCGAGCCACTGGCACCAAAGCAATTGGTCATAGAGGCCCATCTGGGCTGGGAGTCAGAGACAATCTGGCCTCACACTGCTATAGACCCTGGAGCTCTCTCTCTCCTAAAGAGAGGGGCTTAAGTCTTATTAAAGAGGGTATTACAGCCAAACACAGCCATTTAATAGGACAACACTGTCAGGGGAACAAAATGGAAATTACGTTTGTATTAGAGAATCCTCCCTTTGTACTGTAGGTTAGAGGCTGGAAAAACAATCTGGAATTGATGACCCATATGGTACCCACTGTACTGTACACACAGTTCTGGAGAGCATCCCCCTATAGTATTTAGTAGCCAGACACTGCAATTGAACGGGATAGCTAGATGGTAATTCACCTGACAAATTCTCTTAAGAACGTAGCAGCACAGCAACGACGCATGGGCACTCACCGAGTGACATTTAATCAGTTCTGGCATGCAGGATGGCTCACTCAGAAAGAGCGAGGTGAACAGATCTCGTCCACCGGTAACAGGTTGGCGTCAAGCGCCACCGCGCCACTCACTGTTTTTGATTTCCTGCACCGTGCCTCTCCATACTGGTGGTACCCTCTCTTCCAGAAGGGTGTAATGAGAGCTGAATGCATTAACCTGGTTTTTCATTTACTCCCCATAGACACGGCACACAGGGCTAACTGAACAGGAGCTTCTTTCTGCTTCTTCCCTCTTTTGTCGCAACACTTTGTCATCCCTGGCACTTTCTGCAAAGTCTGGTGACCTTTTGGTGACCTTGCAGCACAAATCCTAGGGGAGTATCCTCGAGGTGACTTTGGCCTTTGTTTGCAGAGAAATTCACACTACTCTCCATGCCTCAGGGCACGCCTGTTCACAGCTCAAAGCACCACCCCCGTCCCCCAACATCACCTGCCAATGTGAGGTTTGATGCGTTTTAATAATAAATGGCTTCAGTCAAAGCATGTGCAAACTGATAGACGCATCAAAGAGTTTGTTTTCACTGGCTTGGGGAATGTATCCAATATAGATAGTGGGAATGCTCTCTTCTTGGCTTTGCTTACATCTGTTTTTTTTGTCAAAGACCAGGTAAAAATAAAATCAAAAATTCATCCCTTAGAGCAGTGTTTCCCAAACTCAGTCCTGAGGCCCCCCCTGCCTTAGAGGGATGTTGAAGTCATAAAAAAATATGCATTTAATTTCTGGTACAAATTCATTATTTAAGTCAAAACTCATACAGAACATATCGTGCATATATTTTCTCTATCATGGCAAATAAGTGATTCCTGGAAAATTGTAATCTGACACTGGGAATACTTTTTTACTGAGCACATAATCATTATCATGATTTGCTTGCACATTTGACTTGATGTTGACTTTCACATATACTCTCAATGTGACGAGTTCACTGCAGTCTCTGGTGCTGATAGACCGGGGGACAGCTTCGCTAACTACACACTTACACATTCGGCTGCCGGGATAATGACATTTCATGTATATCTACACAGGTTCAAGCTGTGTAAGTACAATAAATCATTCTTGGAGATAATTGAGTCCATGAAATGTTATGGCGATATTACCATTCATGCCTAAATAATTTCCAACCGTAAAACCCCCACCAGTTGGAGTTACGATGGCTGGGCAGAAGCCTCTCTTCATATCCCGTATCGTCGGGTTGCGTTGGTATGATTTCAAATGTTAACTAGCAAGAGGACGAGGGGTTTATGACGTAGCCTATAGGTTATTGCCTGTGTTTTCTGTGGAATTCTTCCCCAGATGTTTGACCCAACTTCCGGGGGGCCTCTCCTCTGCTTATCCCAGATTCAGCCACTGTATAAGAGTGAACAGGGGTTAGACACACAGCTGGTGCTCTTGAGCCCGATCTGGATTTTAATGTGCACCTGTTATTAATCAGCAGCTTTAACGGTGTAATAGGACTGTGGGCTGCCCCAAGTGAGTCTCTCCCCCCATAATATTTGCTTCCTGTCAATGTCTTAACACTGCAGCAAAGCACACTGCTGAAGCCCCAGAGTGGATTTGGATCAGATTTGATAGCTTCAGCACCCCTGAGTGAATTCACAGGCCTATGATACATCTGACTGTAGGCTAGATGCGCACTGGAGGCCAGATGCGTGAAACCGGTGATGATGCGCACTGGAGGCCAGATGGCACCGGACTGGTGTCACGCTCTTCAGTACGCCAGCTCCATGTGCTACCCCCCCCCCCCCCCCACCAAAAAAAACTCTTGGAGTTTCTGTGGCCGTGGTCCCCGGTGTCGTCGCTGTCCTTCCATGCTCCTTGGCGACTCCCGCCAAGGAAGGGTCTCGTGTCCTCTCATGTCCGTCCAAAACGTCCTTACCTCATTTTCACGCTTCTTGGTCCTTTGTTGGTGTGATATTCTGTCACGTTTGTCGTAAGAAAGGGAACAAGGCGCAGCAGATGTTGAGTTCCACATATTTATTGCAAAGTGAAACCTAAAGAAAAAAATTAATAAATCAATAAACGAAATGTGACTACGTGGTGCACATGCACAAACACAAAACAATATCCCACAAACACAGGTGGGAGAAATATCTACTTAAATATGATCCCCAATTAGAGACGACGACTACCAGCTGCCTCTAATTGGGAATCATACAAAACACTAACATAGAAAATATAAACTAGAACACAACATAGACATTATAAACTAGAATACCCCCTAGTCACGCCCTGACCTACTTCACCATAGAGAAACAAGGGCTCTCTATGGTCAGGGCGTGACACACCATCTGTATGGTTTGTTGTGCACCACTGTTAAACCGCGATACTATGGCAAGAGTTACAGCTTGCCTGTAGCCAGCGTTTGAAATTCAAACTAGTCTTACACACTTTGCAGTAACTAATACTGAGATATGTTATTGTTTCACCCGCACTAACTCGCTCACAATGAGCTGCTCGGCACTCCTATTTGTCATGTGGAGAGGTCGACAGCTGGAGAGCTGAAATATTACCTCATTAAGTGAATGAATTCTGCTAGACCTGTGTTGTTCTGTTACCATATTGTACAATTGTGGACAGGTTTGTGACTGCGACAGCAGCCTAGGGGAAAAGAGCTACAGAGCTTAAAGGCAAGCAGGTTATATCCATAGAACCCTTAATACAACAGAGGCTGGCAGCAAAAAGTGGCCCGCGCCAATCTGTCACCGCTTTTGTCGCCTGAGCCAGTGATTTGTCCCGTGTCCATTAGAGACTAACCCTTCATGACCCATACAAGGGGTTACCAGACGGGCTTTACCTCAGGGAACCGGAAGAGGTCAAGGGAGCATCACTCCAAATGCACACGGCCACTGTTACAAGGGCCCATTATCCATCTGTTCAGTAACACAGCCACTATCCCGTGATGGAAATGTCCAACTGACTAGGCAGCAGGGCATTGGTGTTGGGGGTGGGGAGAGACCGGAGCGGTCGCTCCCTGCCAGCAGATGCATCGCTAGCTCCCCTCTGCGAAAGCTGTTTGGAGATCCTCCCCCCTCCCAGCTCTCCATCCAATGGATTATTTATGCTATCCCTCTGCCCGTCATCACTTATTTATGGCATATTTGCATACGCAGAGCATCTCTCCTTTGACAGCTCCTCAAGCGGCACTCACGGTATAGCCTAATGTTTACAGATTGAACACAATAAGTAGGTGATGTCACCCGGGCTCCAAAATGAAACACTTCATTCTCAGCATAATGGCTGGCAAGGCAGCACTGATTAGGCGGAACTGAAAACCACACAGTCTACCACAGGTTGTCACAAGACACAAGGTGGAAAAAAGTAATGGATGAGCCCTTGTTCCCAAGAGCTTTTAAGACCTTCTCTCGTTCTTTGAAAGACCCTCCCCCTCTGTAACAGAATATGTTGCAGCAACCGAGCCAAAAGGCAGGCTTGTGTATTGGAATTTCACATGTTCAGTGTTAGTCCAGACTTGTACACACAGTGGTGTGTGCTAACGAGCGAGCGATAAGCACATTTTGTGCTTTCAACGACTTGACTTTAGCTGGTTACTATAGCAGTGACATGTTTAGTTTTCATTGACCCACTTCGATTTGCCCTTGCCTGAGTCTAGCTCCTAAGAGGAACAGCAGTTTGCAGGTGAGAGTCAGTGAAACGCTGAATATTATTTGAGGCATGGCCCAATGAGTGGGCGGATGTTCTTCCGTGTGCAAGCCGGAGTCTGTCTGTGTACGTCACTCTACAGGGCTGTACCCAAGAAAAACCACTTATGGACATGACAGGGCGAAAGTGTGATGAAGTGAGATTTACTGCGAGACATTCACAGCCCAATACAGAGGTCTACTAAATCAGCTGTATATACCTGCTTCCCTAAAATAACCAAAGCTACTCTCGTAACTCCCCTGAAGTTGCAGGGGTACTGGTAAGTAGCTTCAGGCACTATGTCTGTTGTGCCCCCCTCTTAATTTGGCCACATGCCCTGGAATATAATTTCATTATTACTATTAAAAAATCAGCGTTAGCATGACATTTTTTGTTGCTGTAAGCAAGTTGAGAGGAACTGAGCAAATTAATTGGGTCTGACACTATGAATACTGGCGGGCATGTTATGTTTGAATATCATACTTCCTTTGCAAAATGTATTTTGGTTTGAACATGACAATTCAACATTGGCTTTAGAGTATTTAATTGAATTGCCCTTTAGAGCCAGAGTGGCATCTTCAAAGATTCCTGTGTTGCCTTAGTCTCAGTGATTTATGGGCAATAATTTTGACCTCGAGCTACAAAAGAGGGAAACAGCTGGTTTTGGGGTAATATTTCCAGTGCCTTTAGTGCCTTTAGGCCAGAGACAACATATGTTGTCATGTTACATTATCAGTGAGGTGTAAAAACAAAATTTCTTTAAACTCAGACATGAGCTTAACTATGATGGTTTTGTTGCACATTCGGCTAACAGAGCTAAATCGCTGGTTGTTCTTACTATGTGCAAGCCATATTAATGTACATGCAAGCAACTCTTGCCTTTGGTATTAGGCTAGCCTATTTCAGGGAATACAATTAAGTAAAGACACACAGAATGTGGCACCTCAGGGAGCTGAAAGTTACTTCTGACAGGTTTAATGTGCTTCTTAGAGCATGGTAATGGGAAATGGAGATTTGGAATGTTAAAAGGATAGTCCATTTATTTATTTTATTTTAATTATTTTATTTCACCTTTTATTTAACCAGGTAGGCCAGTTGAGAACAAGTTCTCATTTACAACTGCGACCTGGCCAAGGTAAAGCAAAGCAGTGCGACAAAAACAACAACACTGAGTTACACATGGAATAATCAAACGTACAGTCAATAACACAATAGAAATATCAATATACTGTGTGTGCAAATGTAGTAAGATTAGGGAGGTATGGCAATAAATAGGCCATAGAGGCAAAATAATTACTATTTAGTAATTAAACACTGGAGTGATAGATGTACAGTGTGGCAAAAAAGTATTTAGTCAGCCACCAATTGTGCAAGTTCTCCCACTTAAAAAGATGAGAGGCCTGTAATTTTCATCATAGGTACACTTCAACTATGACAGACAAAATGAGAAAAAAAATTCAGAAAATCACATTGTAGGATTTTTAATGAATTTATTTGCAAATTATGGTGGAAAATAAGTATTTGGTCACCTACAAACAAGCAAGATTTCTGGCTCTCACAGACCTGTAACTTCTTCTTTAAGAGGCTCCTCTGTCCTCCACTTGTTACCTGTATTAATGGCACCTGTTTGAACTTGTTATCAGTATAAAAGACACCTGTCCACAACCTCAAACAGTCACACTCCAAACTCCACTATGGCCAAGACCAAAGAGCTGTCAAAGGACACCAGAAACAAAATTGTAGACCTGCACCAGGCTGGGAAGACTGAATATGCAATAGGTAAGCAGCTTGGTTTGAAGAAATCAACTGTGGGAGCAATTATTAGGAAATGGAAGACATACAAGACCACTGATAATCTCCCTCGATCTGGGGCTCCACGCAAGATCTCACCCCGTGGGGTCAAAATGATCACAAGAACGGTGAGCAAAAATCCCAGAACCGCATGGGGGGACCTAGTGAATGACCTGCAGAGAGCTGGGACCAAAGTAACAAAGCCTACCATCAGTAACACACTACGCCGCCTTGGACTCAAATCCTGCAGTGCCAGACGTGTCCCCCTGCTTAAGCCAGTACATGTCCAGACCCGTCTGAAGTTTGCTAGAGAGCATTTGGATGATCCAGAAGAAGATTGGGAGAATGTCATATGGTCAGATGAAACCAAAATAGAACTTTTTGGTAAAAACTAAACTTGTCGTGTTTGGAGGACAAAGAATGCCGAGTTGCATCCAAAGAACACCATACCTACTGTGAAGCATGGGGGTGGAAACATCATGCTTTGGGGCTGTTTTTCTGCAAAGGGACCAGGACGACTGATCCGTGTAAAGGAAAGAATGAATGGGGCCATGTATCGTGAGATTCTGAGTGAAAACCTCCTTCCATCAGCAAGGGCATTTGAAGATGAAACGTGGCTGGGTCTTTCAGCATGACAATGATCCCAAACACACCACCCGGGCAACGAAGGAGTGGCTTCTTTAGAAGCATTTCAAGGTCCTGGAGTGGCCTAGCCAGTCTCCAGATCTCAACCCCATAGAAAATCTTTGGAGGGAGTTGAAAATCTGTGTTGCCCAGCAACAGCCCCAAAACATCACTGCTCTAGAGGAGATCTGCATGGAGGAATGGGCCAAAATACCAGCAACAGTGTGAAAACCTTGTGAAGACTTGGTGAAAACGTTTGACCTCTGTCATTGCCAACAAAGGGTATATAACAAAGTATTGAGAAACTTTTGTTATTGACCAAATACTTATTTTCCACCATAATTTGCAAATAAATTCATTAAAAATCCTACAATGTGATTTTCAGGATTTCTTTTCTAATTTTGTCTGTCATAGTTTAAGTGTACCTATGATGAAAATTACAGGCCTCTCACATCTTTTTAAGTGGGAGAACTTGCACTATTGGTGGCTGACTAAATACTTTTTTGCCCCACTGTATGTGGAAGTAGAGATACTGGGGTGCAAAGGAGCAAAAAATAAATAACATGGGGATCAGGTGTGCTATTTACAGATGGACTGTGTACAGGTACAATGATCGGTAAGCTTTTCTGACAGCTAATGCTTAAAGTTAGAGAGGGAGATATAGGACTCCAGCTTCAGTGATTTTTGTTTTTCGTTCCAGTCATTGGCAGCAGAGAACTGGAAGGAAAGGCGGCCAAAGAAGGTGTTGTCTTTGGGGATGACCAGTGAAATATACCTGATGGAGTGCGTGCTACGGGTGGGTTTTGCTATGTTGACCAGTGAGCCGAGATAAGGCAGGGATTTACCTAGCAAAGACTTATAGATGATCTGGAGCCAGTGGGTTTGGTGACGAATATGTAGCGAGGGCCAGCCAACGAGAGCATATCGGTCGCAGTGGTGGATAGTATATGGGGCTTTGGTAACAAAACGGATGGCACTGTGACAGACTACATCCAATTTGCTGAGTGTTGGAGGCTATTTTGTGAATGGCATCGCTGATGTCCAGGATCGGAAGGATTGTCAGTTTTACGATGGTATGTTTGGCAGCATGAGTGAAGGAGGCTTTATTGTGAAATAGGAAGCCAATTTTAGATTTCATTTTGGATTGGAGATGCTTAATGTGAGTCTGGAAGGAGAGTTTACAGTCTAACCAGACACCTAGATATTTGTAGTTGTCCACATAATCTAAGTCAGAACCGTCCAGAGTAGTGATGCTAGTCAGGCGGGCAGGTGCGGGCAGCAATCGGTTGAAGAGAATGCATTTAGTTTTACTAGCATTTAAAAGCAGTTGGAGGCCACAGAAGGAGTGTTGTATGGCATTGAAGCTCGTTTGGAGGTTTGTTAACACAGTTTCCAAAGAAGGGCCAGATGTATACAGAATGGTGTCGTCTGCGTGGATCAGAGAATCACCAGCAGCAAGAGCGACATCGTTGATATATACAAAAAAAAGAGTCGGCCCAAGAATTGAACCCTGTGGCACCCCCATAGAGACTGCCAGAGGTCCAGACAAGAGGCCCTCTGATTTGTCTGAGAAGTAGTTGGTGAACCAGGTGAGGCAGCCATTTGAGAAACCAAGGCTATTGAGTCTGCCGATAAGAATGCAGTGATTGACAGAGTCGAAAGCCTTGGCCAATTCGATGAAGGCCAGGTCTTTTATCGATGGCGGTTATGATATCGTTTAGGACCTTGAGTGTTGCTGAGGTCAGCTGGGTAGACGGAGTTAGTCTTTTCAAACAAATGAAATGGCACACCAGTATCACCAATAGTACATTTTTCAATAATTACCATCATTTCTAATCTACAATATATTTTTGGGGTTACAGTAATTTCTGTTGATGCATTCAATGTATTATTATTGTTATTATTGCAGTCTTACTGTTGTCATTGTAGGAGAGGACACATCGTTTGCAGAGCACCCAACCTAGGCCACACTTGTGAGAACATCTTTGGTTTATTTCATTCCATTTACAAATTGTCAATTTATTCATGGTCTTTTACTTGGAGCGCTCCTGTCAATGTTGAGTAAGGACACACACTTGATTACACATAGAAGTTGGCCTAGGCTAGCGGGCCTGCTTGTAAATGTAGGCTTATAAATGTTACTCTTTCTGATTGTCTTACCTCACCATTAGGGAAAGGGGTATACCTAGTTAGTTGTACAACTGAATGCCTTCTGCATTTAACCCAACCCCTCTAAATCAGAGAGGTGCGGGGGGCTGCCTTAATCAACATCTACGTCTTCAGCGCCCGGGGAACAGTGGGTTAACTGCCATGCTCAGGGGCAGAATGATTTTTACCTTGTCAGCTTGGGGATTTGATCTCGCAAACTTTCGGTTACTGGCCCAACGCTCTAACCACTAGGCTACCTGTCACCCCATTACTGTGGAGCTTCTCAAAGTAATTTTTTCTTAGCCTCAAACAGCAAGTAAACAAAATCTGTTTTTACGTCTACTGAACATGATAATAGTTCCACAATGTAGCCTATTTAAGAAATCTTTCCATCTTTCTCCTTTTCGATAACCACTCATCAACAAAGCGGAGTAAAATGTCATGCTCTGATCCGGAGGAAACATTGTAAAAAAGGCCTACTTGATTTGCTTCTTATCCCTTGCGCAAATAGTCTACAGCTGTGTCTGTCCGGAGCTTACTGGCATGGGAAACTCTGAGGACCCAGAATATTTTATACAATGCTGCAAGTTTGCTAGTATGAGCCTAAATTGATAGCTGATAAAATGTTTCAATTTCCTTGCAGACAGGCCCATTCGTAGCCAATCTGATTTGTAGGATATTTATTTTTATCAGGATATTTTCTACCTGCGGACTGCAAGGTTTTTATTTGTTGGCTTTATATAGGCTATTTTTACATAATGGCGATATAAGTTACTTAGAATTTTCATTAACCACATGACATTGATTTTGATTCATGAAGAATTTATTCTAAATGAAATGAAACTGTTCCACAAATGTGCATATGAAAATCATCCGTCTGAATCATCAGCAGGCAGACCAGTAGAAATAGTACGATAACAAAAAAGTGTTCAACAAATCAAAATTGATTTGAGATTCTTCAAAGTAGCCACCCTTTGGCTTGATGACAGCTTTGCACACTCTTTGTATTCTCTAAACCTTCTTCACCTGGAATGCTTTTCCAACAGTCTTGCACAGTCCGGGGTGGCAGCGTAGCCTAGTGGTTAGAGTGTTGGACTAGGAACCGGAAGGTTGCAAGTTCAAACCCCCGAGCTGACAGCGTACAAATCTGTTGTTCTGCCCCTGAACAGGCAGTTAACCCACTGTTCCTAGGCCGTCATTGAAAATAAGAATTTGTTCTTAACTGACTTGCCTAGTTAAATAAAGGTAAAAAAAAAAAAAAAAGAGAATCTCATCTCTCACAGACAGACATGGGTCCCAGAGTTCCCACATATGCTGACCACTTGTTTGCTGCTTTTACTTCACTCTGCGGTCTACCTCATCCCAATCCATTTCAATTGGGTTGAGGTCAGGTGATTGTGTCGGCCAGGTCATCTGATGCAGCACTCCATTACTCTCCTTCTTATTCAAATAGCCCTTACACAAATATAGTCCCACTAAGTGCAAACCAGATGGGATGGCGTATTGCTGCAGAATGCTGTGGCAGCCATGCTGGTTAAGTGTGCCTTTGAATTCTAAATGACTCACCGACTGTGTCGCCAGAAAAGCACCATCACACCTCCTCCTCCATGCTTCACGGTGAGAACCACACATGCGGAGATCGTCCGTTCACCTACTCTGTGAGAAGCAAAGACACGGCGGTTGGAACCAAAAATCTCAAATTTGGACTCATCAGACCAAAGGACAGATTTTCAACCATTCTAATATCCATTGCTCATGTTTCTTGGCCCAAAGCAAGTCTCTTCTTCTTATTGGTGTCCTTTAGTAGTGGATTCTTTGCAGCATTTGGACCATGAAGGCCTGATTTGCGTAGTCTCTGAATAGTTGATTTTGAGATGTGTCTGTTACTTGAACTCTGAAGCGTTTATTTAGGCTGCAATTTCTGAGGCTGATAACTCTAATGAACTTATCCTCTGCGGCAGAGGTAACTCTGGGTCTTCCTTTCCTGTGGCGGTCCTCATGAGAGCCAGTTTCATCATAGCGCCTGATGGTTTTTGCGACTGCATTTTCCGGATTGACTGACCTAATGATGGACTGTCATTTCTCTTTGCTTATTTGAGCTGTTCCTGCCAGAATATGGACTTGGTCTTTTACCAAATTGGGCTATCTTCTGTATACCACCCCTACCTTGTCACAACACAACTTACCGGCTCAAACGCATTAAGAAGGAAAGAAATTCCACTAATTCATTTTTAACAAGGCACACCTGTTAAGTGAAATGGGGGACAGTCGGGCACACTCCTATAATGGGAACACACTAAATCAATTGCACTTACAGCCAACTGACACTACCTGCACTACGAGCCATAAAGAAAAGGAAATGTTTTTAACAGTACTACTTTACTAGGTGTGGTAGTCGATGTGGTTTTGTAGACAATAGAAGTGGGAAAGGTTAGCCTAATTGGAGTTTGTCTGATTGCAAGCAAAATAGTGCCTAGTAGCCTATATTTTAATGGTAGATAATGACAAGTTATCACCTTGCTGAAGAAATCTCAGATACACATATTTTGTTCTTCCACTGAACTGTATCTCTCCCATGCCTCCTCACTCTGCTCACACCTCAAATCTTCGATGGTAGACTGCTGATATCGGGAAACCCGATATTCAGATCTTAACTTGACTTTGGGCTTAAGTACACATTGGCATTTCTGTTATAAGGTGATCGTATTCTGTCATTCAGTTGCACCGGCCAATTACTTTCAGTTAACTTAGTTCAATATGCCTGAGTGAACATTGTGTAGCTGAGGAATCATTGGGAGCTGTTGTCTTACTCTCAGTAGCAGATGAACTCTTCCTTGTCTTCTGTCATTTACCCTGGCTACACACACACACACACACACTCGATTGTTTGCTTAGTCTGGCAACAATGCCAAAAAACATTCCGTCTCACTTGGGGATGTGACAATGCCTCCTGTCTGTTTACCCGGCCGCTCCAGCCCAGATGTCGCTCCAGGTTGCTAATGGCCCCTGACCATTTTGGCGAGGGGCACAAGCATACATTTTTTATTTAACAGAGCCACTCAAATATGTGTTCACCTCTTAAGCGTGAACAACTCTTTTATTACCTGAGATGTTTAACCAAGCTGTCCCTGTATACCAGGTAGCATATGGCAGCCATATGTAACTCACTGGAAGGCACACATCCTGATTTACATGACTTTTTTCTCTCCATTTCCTCTAGGTAAGTGATGTTTGGCTTTTCATCTCCTTCATCCTAACTGTGCATCCCCACCCCCTTGGAGGACGTACCCCAGAGATACAGGCGCCTACAGTAGGTGATTCATCGTCGAGAAGGGAGCAGAGTGATAATAAATGCTCTTCCTCTCACCTCACCACGCCACAGCAGAGGAAATAAACCCTGCTCAACTCATGTCCAAACAGGAAATCTAGAGGGGCTGTGAGCTCATATGGATCATTGTAATGTTCCCTTTAACTCCTGAAACACATGAAATATTTATCGGGCAGTCTAAAACCGAAGAATGGCCCGTGACATAGAGGTTTAGGAGATTGATGGACCCCTTTTAGGACGTTGAGCTGACAAAAGATGGGGAATATCTGTGTGGGGTGGGAGTTTAGAGCCACAAGGCTGCAGTTGTTCATGCCCATAAGTAGCTTACTGCTTGATTCATGCCCATAGCTCACTGATTTGGCCTTAAGAGTTCATGGATGAGCATTAGATACCTTAGATATCTGAGAAAATAAAGTTTACAAACTGCATTACGCCTAGAAAATCAACACAGCCATTTGGTAGGCCGATGCAACAATTAAAGATAGGTCTAACATGTTTTATTCGAGCATGAAGAATCCTGACCTTGAAAGTGGGCGATACACAATTATCATCAGAATGTGTCTGAAGCACAATTTGGCTTCACCACGCGAGAAGCATCACCTCGTGTTCTTCCCACTGATGCAGCCATAAAGTATTTCATCACACACCTCCAGGAGGAACAGATTAATCCATTTAACTGTTTTTCAGCTAAGACAGTGTTACTAAATCGAGAGGTGGGGGCAGCTCCTACTGTGGGGGTCTCCGACATTACAAAGTCACTCTTCTTTTTAAAAGAGGGAGAAACATGTTTATGCCACCAAGATCAATCACTTGGCAAAACATTGGTTTGAAGTGCTTGTTTGCTTTGTGGATGACGAATTCCTGAGCAACGCTGTTTCGGCTTGGCTCCCATCTGATGCAACCGGGGTGCAACAGCAATTGTTTTCTCGGTTCTGAACTTTGTTTCTTAGAACGGTGGAAAAGCTGCCGCGTTGACAGCCGTTCCTCTCAAGTGTGGGTGGAAGCGCGAGGGGTTTTCTCACGGTGGCCATCGGGAGGGGGCGATGGATGGCATTTATCTGAGGTCTATGAAGGTTAAGTGATGCCAGGGGTCTCCGGCTCTTTGCCACATTTTTCCCACCTCCAAGGGAACACTCATCACGACAAGAGACAACACACCACTACATAGAGAGACCTAAGACAACAGCATAGCAAGGCAGCAACACATGACAACACAGCATGTTAGCAACATAACAACAACATGGTAGCATACAACATGGTAGCAGCACAATACATGGTACAAACATTATTGGGCACAGAACAGCACAAAGGGCAAGAAGGTAAAGACAACAATATATCACGCAAAGCAGCCACAACTGTCAGCAAGAGTGTTCATGATTGAGTCTTTGAATGAAGAGATTGAGATAAAACTGTCCAGTTTGAGTGTTTGTTGCAGCTCGTTCCAGTCGCTTGCTGCAGCGAACTGAAAAGAGGAGTGACCCAGGGATGTGTGTGCTTAGGGGACCTTTAACAGAATGTGACTGGCAGAATGGGTGTTGTATGTGGAAGATGAGGGTTGCAGTAGATATCTCAGATAGGAGGTAGTGAGGCCTAAGAGGGTTTTATAAATAAGCATGAACCAGTGGGTCTTGCAACAGGTATACAGAGATGACCAGATAAGCGAGTGATTGACGAAAAACCACTTACAATGGAATGAATGTGGAAGCTCTGTATAATTCATAAGAGAGAGCGAATTAACAAGTCCTTATGGGACTGGTGACCTTCTGCTGGTTCTGCTATAGAGTAGGTTGGCGCAAACTTTTTCCCATGGTACCACTGGTGCCACTAACATTTTCATTTGGTGGCACCAGCCCATGATTTGGTCGCACCAACATTTTGTAGCGGCCTCACACAATAGATACAATTTGTAGTGAACTTAAGTCATTCACAGTGCTACCGAGATGGTATGATTGAAGAAATAAAGTTAAATAAATATAAAATAAGTTGTTTCATCTTACATGTCCAAGCAGCAGGAACACCTAATTCAAGATATTATTTTATGTGAAACCTAAACCAGTGACTATATTTTTGTGTTTACAATTAGGCTTTTGTGTCTATATTTTACTCTCAAAATAGGGCTCCAGAACTTCAGATTTATTTTGTTCAATAAATATACACTGCTCAAAAAAATAAAGGGAACACTTAAACACCACAATGTAACTCCAAGTCAATCACACTTCTGTGAAATCAAACTGTCCACTTAGGACGCAACACTGATTGACAATAAATTTCACATGCTGTTGTGCAAATGGAATAGACAACAGGTGGAAATTATAGGCAATTAGCAAGACACCCCCAATAAAGGAGTGGTTCTGCAGGTGGTGACCACAGACCACTTCTCAGTTCCTATGCTTCCTGGCTGGTGTTTTGGTCACTTTTGAATGCTGGCGGTGCTTTCACTCTAGTGGTAGCATGAGACTGAGTCTACAACCCACACAAGTGGCTCAGGTAGTGCAGCTCATCCAGGATGAGAGCTGTGGCAAGAAGATTTTCTGTGTCTGTCAGCGTAGTGTCCAGAGCATGGAGGCGCTACCAGGAGACAAGCCAGTACATCAGGAGACGTGGTTGAGGCCGTAGGAGGGCAACAACCCAGCAGCAGGTCCGCTACCTCCGCCTTTGTGCAAGAGGAGCACTGCCAGAGCCCTGCAAAATTACCTCCAGCAGGCCACAAATGTGCATGTGTCTGCTCAAACGGTCAGAAACAGACT
This sequence comes from Oncorhynchus nerka, assembly GCF_034236695.1. Lineage (NCBI taxonomy): Eukaryota > Metazoa > Chordata > Actinopteri > Salmoniformes > Salmonidae > Oncorhynchus > Oncorhynchus nerka. The sequence continues at coordinate 75,112,362 of NC_088405.1, forward strand.
CCATGAGGGTGGTATGAGGGCCTGACGTCCACAGGTGGGGGTTGTGCTTACAGCCCAACACAGTGCAGGACATTTGGCATTTGCCAGAGAACACCAAGATTGGCTAATTCGCCACTGGTGCTCTGTGCTCTTCAAGATGAAAGCAGGTTCACACTGAGCACGTGACAGACGTGACAGAGTCTGGAGACGCCGTGGAGAACGTTCTGCTGCCTGCAACATCCTCCAGCATGACCGGTTTGGCGGTGGGCCAGTCATGGTGTGGTGTGGCATTTCTTTGGGGGGCCGCACAGCCCTCCATGTGCTCGCCAGAGGTAGCCTGACTGCCATTAGGTACCGAGATGAGATCCTCAGACCCCTTGTGAGACCATATGCTGGTGCGGTTGGCCCTGGGTTCCTCCTAATGCAAGACAATGCTAGACCTCATGTGGCTGGAGTGTGTCAGCAGTTCCTGCAAGAGGAAGGCATTGATGCTATGGACTGGCCCGCCCGTTCCCTGACCTGAATCCAATTGAGCACCTCTGGGACATCATGTCTCGCTCCATCCACCAACGCCACGTTGCACCACAGACTGTCCATGTCTGGGAGGAGATCCCTCAGGAGATCATCCGCCACCTCATCAGGAGCATGCCCAGGCGTTGTAGGGAGGTCATACAGGCACGTGGAGGCCACACACACTACTGAGCCTCATTTTGACTTGTTTTAAGGACATTACATCAAAGTTGAATCAGCCTGTAGTGTGGTTTTCCACTTTAATTTTGAGTGTGACTCCAGATCCAGACCTCCATGGGTTGATGCATTTGATTTCCATTGATAATTTTTGTGTGATTTTGTTGTCAGCACATTCAACTATGTAAAGAAAAAAGTATTTAATAAGAATATTTCATTCATTCAGATCTAGGATGTGTTATTTTAGTGTTCCCTTTATTTTTTTGAGCAGTGTACATTTTTGTATCTTTTTTTGTGTTCTAATATCACAGTGAGAAACGTAAAACCCGTTAGTTATATCACTAAATAGAATGTGCTGCTAGTTAGCTGTGTAATGGATTAATCTAACAATAAATGTAATGTCCTAAAAAAGAACTTTGCAGCATACTAGGCCTACCCAATGATGTCTAAATAGGCCTATGCAATCACTGCAAATGGGCAATGCACGCTTCCTGCACTCCGCATCTCAAAGCCACCAGTTGGTTTACTTTGGTCGTAAAATGGTGCTAAAACACTCAATATTAATACCTACAACTTGCACAACTGGAGTTGTTTTCAGCACTTTTCCTCCCACTTATTTTTTTCCCGCAATTGCATTTGAAATGAGAATGCATTTTTTCTCTCTACATGGGAGCGCACAGGAGGGAGGGAGCGTGGCTCTCTCATCACAGATACTCAGTGAAACAGCTACAAGGCAGACACTTTGATTGCAGGAATCAGGATAGGCCTAATGCACTTTATTTTTTATTTTTTTACTGTTTGACCCAAAAAATAAATGCCCCCAAAACACCCTAAAAGTAGACTGCTTTTTTTTGAGTATCTGAACAGTTTGTTAGAATTAACTGAATTCCACCTGGTTATTGGGACAGAGATGAATGCCATTAAGATGCCAATAAGATCAACTACAATCCACATGCAACCAAGGCTCTCTAACATATACTCTCTGATTACAACCTCATTGATTCCTGGCGAGCACATAATCCTAAAGCAAAAGAGTACACTTTCTACTCAAACAGACAAAATATGATCCTGAATCGATTTTATATTATTATTTATACCTATTTTTTCTAAAATTAAGAAAATAGAAATTTGACGTGACCTGTTTCAGGAAGCTTGGCGTATGTCGCACGTCACTACTTCAAAGGAGGCGTTTGAACGTTCATATAACTTGTATACCATCTGTAAATACTAATACCATTTTTATGATTCGCTGAGATAATGGATGGGCTGGATATGCCGAGATGAGTTTGGATTGGTCTGCCATGTAGCATACTATAACATTAGCTGCTCAGTATGTGTAGATAATCCTCGCTATCATGGCTTTTTTGAAAGATATAACGTTAGTCATGGAAACCTGCAAAAGTATTACTACTGCCATCAACAATATTGCTGCCCTGATTGTTGCCTGCCTTTTAGCAGGCGTTAATTACTAAGATGGGAAAAAGTTGTGATGAACTACTTTCTGCAAACGGTCAGTGTGAACCAGAGTGACTTAACACAGCGTGGGCCAAACAAGCTGTACAAACAAAACGGAGTTAAAGTATTGGACAATGCCCCCAACCACAGGGCAGAAGTGGTCACTGAATGGTTTGATGAGCATGAAAACGATGTAAACCATATCTCATTCACCAGGTCTCAACCCAATTGAAGACTTATGGGAAATTCTTGAGTGGCGCCTGAGACGGCGTTTTCCGCCACCATCACCAAAACACAAATTTAAATGGAATTTAATTTCCAGACAAGGTGCATTGAAGCAGTTCTGGCTCATGGTGGCCCAACACCATATTAAGACACTTTATGGTGGTGTTTCCTTTATTTTGGCAGTTACCTGTAGTTGGTGACCTTCACTTTGGCACCCACGCAACAAGGGAATTTAAGCCGTTAGAACCGTTAGATCTATTTGAGTTATTTATAAAGTATCTAAATACAGCATTACCCAGAACATTCATTATTACGACTCAGAGTAAACTATTATTATGCCCGGCAGAGGTGACGACTTCAAGGTAATTTTATGGGAATAATTGCTTTGAAAATGGCATCCATTTCTCCCCTTGTCAGGTACTGTAGCAATTCAATGTTTTTAGCCTGTGTAGATGTGTCATGCCTATGAACATGGTGTACCGCCCCTTTGTGTCCTTCTGCCTGGCGTCACGGCCCTGTGCCGTGTGATGGTGGGGAACAGAATGGCGAAGGGTGGGAGGGCCGTCTGCATTCTTCCCTGTGGAAGGCTCAGCCACCTGGCCGCTCGGGGGAGGGGCCCAGCGGGGAAGGAGAGTCTCCTCCTCTCTTCTATTTCTTTGTCCAGAGTTCTACCCCGCCTTGGCTCATCTGTCTTTTCTCTCTCTCACTCTGTCCTACTATTTTTTTCTCTCCATCTCTCCCTCTTCCCCTCTCTAACTCTGTCTTACTCTCTTTCTTGTACTTGTTTTTCATATGTCTTTCCTCTCTTAACCATGCGGGCATTAACCACGGTTCAACTGAGAAACATCTGAGAAAGACAATAATGCGCTTCAGGCTAGCGTTAGCCAGCCTGCATTTGTCCACATACATACACAATCTTTGCTGCAGTGACTGGAGCTGTGTGTGTGTGTGTGTGTGTCTCATCATTATCACACATTTCAGCAGCGAGCAGGCCTTTTTGGAGTCCCTGCATTGCTTTGCATCTTAAGATGCATTTCATATCCTCTTCTGAATACACTTTTTCCTCTCTTTCTCAAACAGCCCATTTGAGTTTTTTCCCCTTAATTATTTTCAGGCTCTTCTGGAGGGGTCGACACATGGCACAGAGGTCAAACTGTGAGGCCAGGTGAAAATAAACTGGCCATATTGCACTCGCCCCTGTCTCCTCCCTCTCTCCTCAGGTCCTCAGGGCTGGTAATGGAGATTTTGGGAACCCCCACTGCTCGAGCCACCTGTGACATTATCTCCCGGATCCTCAGTCAAGGTGTGCCGTGGCATCTTTCCCTTAGCGGCTCTCTGCAAAGATACATTTGACTTAGTTTCACTACTCAAAGGATCCAAGGCTATGAGGCTATTGGAGGTGGTTTGCCATAAGACGTCAAACTTGACATGCCACATACAGGAGTGAAAAACGCAGAGGCACAGGTGTCGGATATCAAAAGCTACCTTTGAAGGTTGCCTGTAGTTCCTATGCCAGTCGACCACAGCGCCGATGGAGGGTCTGTCTTTCATTACAGTTCACTGCTTTGGTCTGTGTTGTGGTTAAAATTGTTAGAATGCATCTGGGAAAGAACAAAACATGTGCCAGCAATCTATTTCTACGTTTCTACTTACAGCCCTGCAGTGCTTTAAAAAAACATTTAATAAATGCCCCTAATCATTTATAGACATGTACCTAGCTACCTATTCCATAATTGTTTTAATGACATTTCAAATGATTCACAAAGCTATTAATATTTCCATATTCTCCCAGTTTGATGCTTGAATTTGTTTCTTCTCTTATGCTGGAAAATTTGCTGGTGAGATGTACGTACCAGGGACCTTGTGGCTCTTAAAATCCCAAGTCCTGTGTTTTACTTTATTACATCATAAGATGACCTGACGGACGTTAATTAAGCAGCAGAATTTCAAACCCTACCTTTCTTAGATATTTTTGACATTGACTCATGTGGGACTTCAGTGGAACCTCAAACAGGCCATCCCCTAGTCTTCTTCGTGTGGCTATCAGTTAGAGACTGGGTAGGCATAACACAACCATATGGGCACCGTGAGTGATTTTATAGCAACCCCCTAGTGCACCACTTAAGTAGCTCTCATCATTAACAGATGCCATGACTCCAGAGGAATGATTAAATATCATGTTTGTCATTTTGGTCACATCTAGACAGATGCATGTTTAAATGTTATGTAATGATCTGGTTTGTTCATGAACAATATCAAAATGTCCCGCTGATGGTTCTTATGCCATGATTTTCTAGTTAGGCTTCAATGTACAAACCACTTCTCATACAGTTAACTGATAGTTCTTGTTAATGCCTCCAGCGTTGTGTATTAAAGGGTTTAGAAGACTGCAACACTTTGTCCTAGTAAATAGCCTCTGCTTTTATGGTGGTGGCAGACATAACTTTTAGACTAATTAGCCACTGTCCCAGAATAAGGCTGTGACTGGGGACTACTTAACAAGTGAGATGAAATGTGTGAACATCCTTCATCATGCTAAGCTCAGCCACGTTCACGCACGTCCCCCAGCTCATTCTGAAATGGTTGTATAAATAACAGATTTTTCTTATTTTGTGGTGCTGACACCATCCACCATGGTGTCATGTGTAACTGTAATCCCATAATGCACAGGATGTCTCCTCTGTAACCTTTCTCAATAACACCCTGCAGCCTCTGGCGCGGTGTTGTGAAAATGTCTGACCTCACAATTTCTGACCTGTTTTCTTCTCCGGGTGCATTTATTTCCTAGAAACCTATCTTTGTCACCCAGTGTGGGAGTTACCCCTTAGGCCAGACACTTTACCATCCCAAGAGGCATTTGTCTCACAGAATTCACATTTATAGGACACAGATGGCAAGTGTAACTATTCAATGCATTTCATACACCCTTGGTGACAATATTGACAGTCTAAAATAAGGGGTTTAGGATAAATGTCACAGGAGACCTAACCGTCACACTTCACAACTCATAAAGGGCCTAACAGATTATCTGACAAACGACAATGTCCACAGCCTTGGTTTTAATTCCATATTGTGCTACTGAGGCAAACTTAGAATATATATATTTTTCTTATTCTTAAGGTCATGAATGGAACCACAATGAATCACAATTGTAGGTATTTCTGGCGTTATCAACTGTCTTCCTTCTTTCACTTGTTTCTCTTCTGTATTGTTGAATTCTGTTTTAAAAAATGTCCACGTAAATGTCCAGAAGCCCAGGGCTCCCCTTTGCCTCTCCTGTGGGACAGCAAAGATGGGGAACATACTTTCATTCAAATCAAATCAAATTGTTTTGGTCACATACACATGTTAGCAGATGTTAATGTGAGTGTAGCGAAATGCTTGTGCTTCTAGTTCCGACAGTGCAGTAATATCTAACAAGTAATCTAAAAAATTCACGACTACCTTATACACATAAATGTAAAGGGATGAATAAGAATATGTACATCTAAATATATGGATGAGCGATGGCTGTGCGGCATAGGCAAGATGGTATAGGTACAGTATATACATATGAGATGAGTAATGTAGGATATGTAGACATTATTAAAGTTGCGTTAACCTCTTCCTCCTACCCTCTACTTTTTTGAACATTCTGTTAAAAATTGCGCAACATTTCAGCGCCCTGCTACTCATGCCAGGAATATAGTATATGTATTTGCTTAGTCTGTGTGGATAGAAAACACTCAGACGTTTATAAAACTGGTTAAATCACTGCTGTGGCTTTACCAGAACGGCATTTACATCGAAAAGCACAGGAAAAACTGATCACTGAAAATGGAAAAATATATTGCTGCGCTACTTGAACCCATTGATAAAGGTGAACCACAATTAATTGACTGAGGTTGCAGTACATTTACATTTAAGTCATTTAGCAGACGCTCTTATCCAGAGCGACTTACAAATTGGTGCATTCACCTTATGACATCCAGTGGAACAGTAGTGCATCTAAATCTTTTAAGGGGGGTGAGAGGGATTACTTTATCCTATCCTAGGTATTCCTTAAAGAGGTGGGGTTTCAGGTGTCTCCGGAAGGTGGTGATTGACTCCGCTGTCCTGGCGTCGTGAGGGAGTTTGTTCCACCATTGGGGTGCCAGAGCAGCGAACAGTTTTGACTGGGCTGAGCGGGAACTGTACTTCCTCAGTGGTAGGGAGGCGAGCAGGCCAGAGGTGGATGAACGCAGTGCCCTTGTTTGGGTGTAGGGCCTGATCAGAGCCTGGAGGTACTGAGGTGCCGTTCCCCTCACAGCTCCGTAGGCAAGCACCATGGTCTTGTAGCGGATGCGAGCTTCAACTGGAAGCCAGTGGAGAGAGCGGAGGAGCGGGGTGACGTGAGAGAACTTGGGAAGGTTGAACACCAGACGGGCTGCGGCGTTCTGGATGAATTGTAGGGGTTTAATGGCACAGGCAGGGAGCCCAGCCAACAGCGAGTTGCAGTAATCCAGACGGGAGATGACAAGTGCCTGGATTAGGACCTGCGCCGCTTCCTGTGTGAGGCAGGGTCGTACTCTGCGGATGTTGTAGAGCATGAACCTACAGGAACGGGCCACCGCCTTGATGTTAGTTGAGAACGACAGGTTGTTGTCCAGGATCACGCCAAGGTTCTTAGCGCTCTGGGAGGAGGACACAATGGAGTTGTCAACCGTGATGGCGAGATCATGGAACGGGCAGTCCTTCCCCGGGAGGAAGAGCAGCTCCGTCTTGCCGAGGTTCAGCTTGAGGTGGTGATCCGTCATCCACACTGATATGTCTGCCAGACATGCAGAGATGCGATTCGCCACCTGGTCATCAGAAGGGGGAAAGGAGAAGATTAATTGTGTGTCGTCTGCATAGCAATGATAGGAGAGACCATGTGAGGTTATGACAGAGCCAAGTGACTTGGTGTATAGCGAGAATAGGAGAGGGCCTAGAACAGAGCCCTGGGGACACCAGTGGTGAGAGCACGTGGTGTGGAGACGGATTCTCGCCACGCCACCTGGTAGGAGCGACCTGTCAGGTAGGACGCAATCCAAGCGTGGGCCGCGCCGGAGATGCCCAACTCGGAGAGGGTGGAGAGGAGGATCTGATGGTTCACAGTATCGAAGGCAGCCGATAGGTCTAGAAGGATGAGAGCAGAGGAGAGAGAGTTAGCTTTAGCAGTGCGGAGCGCCTCCGTGATACAGAGAAGAGCAGTCTCAGTTGAATGACTAGTCTTGAAACCTGACTGATTTGGATCAAGAAGGTCATTCTGAGAGAGATAGCGGGAGAGCTGGCCAAGGACGGCACGTTCAAGAGTTTTGGAGAGAAAAGAAAGAAGGGATACTGGTCTGTAGTTGTTGACATCGGAGGGATCGAGTGTAGGTTTTTTCAGAAGGGGTGCAACTCTCGCTCTCTTGAAGACGGAAGGGACGTAGCCAGCGGTCAGGGATGAGTTGATGAGCGAGGTGAGGTAAGGGAGAAGGTCTCCGGAAATGGTCTGGAGAAGAGAGGAGGGGATAGGGTCAAGCGGGCAGGTTGTTGGGCGGCCGGCCGTCACAAGACTCGCAATGAGTCGTCGAGCCACGGAGCGGGAGGGGAGGACCGAGCCGGCCTGGAGGATAGGGGACATAGAGAGTCAAAGGATGCAGAAAGGGAGGAGAGGAGGGTTGAGGAGGCAGAATCAGGAGATAGGTTGGAGAAGGTTTGAGCAGAGGGAAGAGATGATAGGATGGAAGAGGAGAGAGTAGCGGGGGAGAGAGAGCGAAGGTTGGGACGGCGCGATACCATCCGAGTAGGGGCAGTGTGGGAAGTGTTGGATGAGAGCGAGAGGGAAAAGGATACAAGGTAGTGGTCGGAGACTTGGAGGGGAGTTGCAATGAGGTTAGTGGAAGAACAGCATCTAGTAAAGATGAGGTCGAGCGTATTTCCTGCCTTGTGAGTAGGGGGAAGGTGAGAGGGTGAGGTCAAAGAGGAGAGGAGTGGAAAGAAGGAGGCAGAGAGGAATGAGTCAAAGGTAGACGTGGGGAGGTTAAAGTCGCCCAGAACTGTGAGAGGTGAGCCGTCCTCAGGAAAGGAGCTTATCAAGGCATCAAGCTCATTGATGAACTCTCCGAGGGAACCTGGAGGGCGATAAATGATAAGGATGTTAAGCTTGAAAGGGCTGGTAACTGTGACAGCATGGAATTCAAAGGAGGCGATAGACAGATGGGTAAGGGGAGAAAGAGAGAATGACCACTTGGGAGAGATGAGGATCCCGGTGCCACCACCCCGCTGACCAGAAGCTCTCGGGTGTGCGAGAACACGTGGGCAGACGAAGAGAGAGCAGTAGGAGTAGCAGTGTTGTCTGTGGTGATCCATGTTTCCGTCAGTGCCAAGAAGTCGAGGGACTGGAGGGAGGCATAGGCTGAGATGAACTCTGCCTTGTTGGCCGCATTCGGCAGTTCCAGAGGCTACCGGAGACCTGGAACTCTGGAATAGTTGACAGGCTACACAAGAGGCTACGCTAATGCAAATGAGATTGGAATGACAAGTGGACTACACGTCTCGAGTGTTCAGAAAGTTAAGCTTACGTAGCAAGAATCTTATTGACTAAAATGATTAAAATGATACAGTACTGCTGAAGTAGGCTAGCTGGCAGTGGCTGACTTGTTGACTATGTAGGCTAGCTGGCAGTGGCTGCGTTGTTGACACTACACCTACAGCTTCCACACGGTGTCTAGAGTCTTGTCATTTACCTACGAGTTTTTTCTTGGTCAAACACATGCAAGGCAGCGCATTTCTTCAGGTCTAGGACCGGATATTTTGGTTGAGTTTCTAGCCGGACATTTTTCCAGACGGACAGCTAATGATTTTTACATCGCCTCCTGATGAATTTTATCGCTTATTAACGTTTACTAATACCTAAAGTTGCATTACAAAAGTATTTCGAAGTGTTTTGTGAAAGTTTATCGTCGACTTTTTGAATTTTAAAAAATGACGTTACGTTTTGAAACGCTGTTTTTTTCGTTTATCACACAGTCTACATGTAACGATATCTAGGCTTTATATGGACCGATTTAATCGAAATAAAGACCCAATAGTGTTTATGGGACATCTAGGAGTGCCAACAAAGAAGATGGTGAAAGGTAATGAATGTTTTCTATTTTATTGTGCGGTTTGTGTAGTGCCGAATATGCTAATTATTTTGTTTACATCCCCTGCGGGTCTTTTGTGTTGTAGTGTATTGTTACATGCTATCAGATAATAGCTTCTCATGCTTTCGCCGAAAAGCATTTTAAAAATCTGACTTGTTGCCTGGATTCACAACGAGTGTAGCTTTAATTCGATACCCTGCATGTGTATTTTAATGAACGTTTGAGTTTTAACTAATACTATTAGCATTTAGCGTAGCGCATTTGCATTTCCAGAGCTCTAGTTGGGACGCAAGCGTCCCGAGTAGAAGCAAGAGGTTAATAAAAGTGACTAGTGATACCTTTTATTAAATGTATTAAAGTGGCAAGAGATTTGAGTCTGTATGTTGGCAGCAGCCACTTTGTTAGTGATGGCTGTTTTTAAGTCTGGTGGCCTTGAGATAGAAGCTGTTTTTTAGTCTCTCGGTCCCTGCTTTGATGCACCTGTACTGACCTCGCCTTCTGGATGATAGCGGGGTGAACAGGCAGTGGCTCGGGTGGCTGCTGTCCTTGATGATCTTTTGGGCTCTTCCTGTGACATAGGGTGCTGTAGGTGTCCTGGAGGGCAGGTAGTTTGCCCCTAATGATGCATTGTGCAGACCTCACTACCCTCTGGAGAGTCTTGCTGTTGAGGGCGGAGCAGTTGCCGTACCAAGCGGTGATGTAGCCCGACAGGATGCTCTTGATTGTGCATCTGTAAAAGTTTGTGTGTTTTAGGTGCCAAGCCATTTCTTCAGCCTCCTTAGGTTAAAGAGGCGCTTGTTGCGCCTTCTTCACCATGCTGTCTGTTTGGGTGGACCGTTTCAGTTTGTCTGTGATGTATACACCAAGGAACTTAATTTTCCACCTTCTTCACTAGTGTCCAGTCGATGTGGATCGGGGGGATGCTCCCTCTGCTGTTCCTTGAAGTCCACGATCATCTCCTTTTGTTGACGTTGAGTGAGAGGTTATTTTCCTGACATCACACTCCCAGGGCCCTCACCACCTCCCTGTAGGCCGTCTCGTCGTTGTTGGTAATCAAGCCTACCACTGTAATGTCATCTGCAAACTTGATGATTGAGTTGGAGGCGTACATGGCCACGCAGTCATGGGTGAACAGGGAGTACAGGAGAGTGCTGAGCATGTACCCTTGTGGGGCCCCAGTGTTGAGGATCAGCTGGGTGTAGATGCTGTTTCTCACCACCTGGGGGTGGCCAGTCAAAGTCCAAGACCCAGTTGCACAGGGTGGGGTCGAGATTCAGGGTCTCGAGCTTAATGAGGAGTTTGGAGGGTACTATGGTGTTAAATGCTGAGCTGTATTCGATGAACATCATTCTTACATAGGTATTCCTCTTGTCCAGATGGGATAGGGCAGTGTGATGGCGATTACGTCGTCTGTGGACCTATTGGGGCGGTAAGCAAATTGGAGTGGGTCTAGGGTATCAGGTAGGGTGGAGGTAATATGATGACAGAAGTGAGTGCTATGGGGCAATAGTCATTTAGTTCAGTTAACTTAGCTTTCTTGGGAACATAAACAATGGTGGCCATCTTGAAGCATGCTGTCACAGCAGACTGGGATAGGGATTGATTGAATATGTCCATAAACGAGCAAAGAAGTTGTTTAATTTGTCTGGGAGCCAGACGTCGATGTCCGCGATGGGACATATTTTTTGTAATCAATGATTGACTGTAGACCCTGCCACATACATTTTGTGTTTGAGCCGTTGAATTGCGGCTATACTTTGTCTCTATACTGCCGCTTTCCTTGTTTGATTGCCTTGCGGAGGGTATAGCTTCACTGGTTCGCGTTTTCACTTTGCGCGAATGCTGCCATCTATCCACGGTTTCTGGGCAGGGAAGGTTTTAATAGTTACAGTGGGTACAACATCACCGATGCACTTGCTAATAAACTCTTTCACAGAGTCAGCGAATACATCAATGTTATTGTCTTAGGCTACCCGGAACATATCCCAGTCCACATGATCAAAGAAATCTTGAAGCGTGGAATCCGATTGGTCAGACCAGCGTTGGATAGACCTGAGCACGGATGTTTCCTGTTTTAGTTTCTGTCTATAGGCTGGGAACAACAAAGGAGGGCTTTGTATGCATTGCTGAAGTTAGAGTAGCAATGGTCGAGATGCGGTCGGCATATGATTGTAATGCATACAATGCGGTCGGCATGTGATTGTAAGGAATTCTAGGTCAGGTGAACAAAATCACTTAAGTTCCTGTATGTTGTTATGATCACACCATGTGTTGTTAATCATAAGGCATACACCCCCGCCCTTCTTCTTACCAGAGAGTTATTTGTTTCCATCGGTGCGATGCGTGAAGAAACCAGGTGGCTGTTCCGACTCTGACAACATATCTTGAGTGAGCCATGTTTCCGTGAAACAGAGAATGTTAGTCTCTGTGTCTCTGGAAGGGAACTCGTGCCCTAATTTCGTCCACCTTGTTGTCTAGAGATTCGACATTCGCAAGTAATATGCTCGGAAGGGGCGTATGGTGTGCTCGCCTTCTAAGTCTGACCAGTAGGCTGCTCCTTCTGCCTCTCCTACGGTAACCGCATTGTTTTGGGTCGGCCTCTGAGATAACGTACAGGGTGGAGGTCCGAACAAAGGATCCGCTTCGGGAAAGTTGTATTCCTGATTGTAATGTTGGTAAGTTGACGTTGCTTTTATATCCAATAGTTCTTCCCGGCTGTATGTAGTAACACTTGAGATTTTCTGGGCTAACAATGTAAGAAACAATACATAAAAAACAAATTACTGCATAATCTCCTAAGGACCTGAACGAGGCAACCATCTCTGTCGGCGCCATCATGCAGTCCTTTACATGCAGTTCTTTAACTTCTTGGTGACAGAGGGCAGTATTTTCACATCCGGATGAAATGCATGCCCAAATTGAACTGCCTGCTACTTATGCCCAGCTGATAAGATATGCATATTATTAGTAGATTTGGATAGAAAACACTCTGAAGTTTCTAAAACTGTTTGAATCATGTCTGTGAGTATAACAGAACTTATGTAGCAGGCGAAACCCCGAGGACAAACCATTTCTTTTTTTTGAGGTCACTCGCTTTTTCAATGGGTTTTTCATTGGGAATCCAGATTTCTAAGGGATCTTCTTGCAGTTCCTACCACTTCCACTGGATGTCACCAGTCTTTAGAAATTGGTGGAGGTTTTTCCTTTGTGAAATGAAGAAGTAGCCCTGTTCAAAACGAGGGTCACTTCAAGTGTACTGTTAGATAAAGGCGCGTGACCAGAAAGGTGGTGTCAGTTTGTTTTCTTCCTGTATTGAACACGGATCATTCAGTCTTCAATTTGATCAATTATTTACTTAAAAAAATACCTAAAGTTGAATTACAAAAGTAGTTTGAAATGTTTTGGCGAAGTTTACAGGTCACTTTTGAGATATTTTGTAGTCACGTTGCGCAAGATGGAACCGGTGTTTTTCTGGATCAAACGCGCTAAATAAATGGACATTTTGGATATATATCGACGGAATTAATCAAACAAAAGGACCATTTGTGATGTTTATGGGACATATTGGAGTGCCAAAAAAGAAGCTCGTAAAAGGTAAGGCAAGATTTATATTTTTATTTCTGCGTTTTGTGTCGCATCTACAGGGTTGAAATATGCTTTCTCTCTTTGTTTACGGAGGTGCTATCCTCAGATAATAGCATAGTTTGCTTTTGCCGAAAAGCCTTTTTGAAATCTGACATGTTGGCTGGATTCACAACACGTGTAGCTTTAATTTGGTATCTTACATGTGTGATTTCATGAAAGTTTGATATTTTTTATAGTAATTTATTTGAATTTGGCGCTCTGCATTTTCACTGGCTTTTGGCCAGGTGGGACGCTAGCATCCCACATATCCCAGGGAGGTTAAAGCCCCGGCTTCCTGCATTGGCCAATGTTTGTTGTTCGCCATTCTAATGAATGATACTTTTGATAGGAGACGGCTTGCCTAGCTTCCTGTTGGTGGCCTGAGCCCCTTTATGTTGGGACTAACTACAGCTTCCTGCTCGTGTTGATTAAACTTTCATAATGGCTTTGAACTACGCCGTCCCCACTCACCGCCATTCTCTCACATTGTGGGTAACCAAGTGAAAGAGGAGAGTGTATCTGATGTGCACCGAATGAGACTGCTTGAGGAAAAACAGTGGCACCGCAATTTTTATATAAACACCAACAACGGCACAGTTTGCTTTGTAAAAAAGGTGACTGTAAAGCTGAACCTGGTTAGTTAGTGTGACAATTTATCTTCACACTGTCAGTTCAGGCTCAGGGCTGTGGTATTTTACTTTTTAATGGCAGTCCCCACTCCCACTGACACATCCTCCAATTTTTTTTTTATCTCCCACTGTAGTCACTGACAACTTTGATTGACATATTTTCTAAAACAGAATCTTGAAATTATACTCTGTCAGATTCATTTTGCATCCCTTCTGAAACATAACAGGAGGTGTCAATCATCTCTAATTATTCAGTCCTGACAGTGCATTTGGGAAAACAAGACCTCCGCAATACCTTCATGGATTTTTTTATTGTTTTTGGTGGGGGTAAGCCGGTAGCAGAGAATCTTGGTCAGAGCCAGGGGGACCTGTTGGATGTGAGATGAAGACTGACCTGTCGCTTTTCTTTCCAACCACACGTCTGGTTGTATTGACAGTGCCGCACCCTCTAGCATTTTCCTGTCTGCGTCAGGTGCAATATAGCTGAGGTTAAAGCGAGCATGTGATGGCAACTAAGGCCGCACCCGGGGCCCTCTGTCGAGCGCTTAATAGAGTGCTGTCAAGCACAAGGGCCATTAAAGAGGGATACCGGGGGCATAAATTCCATCCCCCGGATGACAGCCTGCCTTGCGTTGACAAGGCAGTGGCCCTTCTGTTTGCGGAGCCATTAGCATGGAAAACAGCAACAGGAGAGGGAACTCGGTCACCGATGACACCGTTACACTACCTACCCAACAGCCAGTGGAGTTTCTCCCTATGGCTGCTCCGTGCAGGCTTCATTGCCTCTCACAGATGGAGCCCGAGCACTCCCCGACGCACAACAGTCTGCTTCAATTGGGCTGTTTTTAAGAGTGTGGGCGCTCATGCTAATCATACTCTCTGCCATGTCTGGCAATGCTGATGTTCAGAGACTGTGGCTAGAATGCTACTGTAACTGTCAGGCCCCACCTGCAAGTTTAGCCGGATCTGTCACTTCCTGTGTGTGAGCTGATATTAGTTTGGGTTAGAACTACATTTCATGCCATGAGTTAGCCTAAATGTTGTCTTTGATTACCAGGAATATTTTACATTATAATTTTAACACTCATTAAATATTACCAAAAGTTACAAAATATTCTTAAACATTTGAACCCAACCTACAGTGTTTCTCCTACGATTATGCGACCCTGCTATGTTCTTCACTCTGAAGATGGCAGCAGGTAGCCTAGTGTTTAGAGTGTTAGAGTCTTGGACTTGTAACCGAAAGGTTGCAAGATCAAATCCCTGAGCTGACAAGGTAAAAAAAAAATACAAAAAATGTCATTCTGCCCTGAACAAATTCTTGAAAATAAGAATTTGTTCTTAACTGACTTGCCTAGTTCAATAAGGGTAAAATAACATCTGTTTGACCTTTTATACATATAGGATTCTTAGAAGCATTGAGGTATGATGGTGCTGTTTTTCCACTTTGATCTCCCCACAGTTCACCACTCCGTCCAGATTGTGCGAGTCACTGTACTGTTTACCTGCCTCCTATCTCCAGAAGTGTCAACTGGTCTGGCAAAGACCAGCACAACAAACTTGCTTTCCCTCGCTTACAGTACCATCCACCACACCGCAATGTTTTAGTCAGTTAAAGAACAAATTCTTATTTTCAATGACGGCCTAGGAACAGCGGGTTAACTGCCTGTTCAGGGGCAGTACGACAGATTTGTACAATAACAACCACATTGTAGCACAAAGGGAGCATTGCAGTGAGTATACACCCCATACCCTTAAAATACTTTCAGACTTGCTACATTGTGCTGTCATCCCTTTGATATCCCCCAGGTCTTTCAAAGTTAATATCTGTCAGTCTATTAGGCCTCCCCTAGCCCCATAATGACTCCCAGTGTTTTGGGATGCAGGCTCGACGATGGCAGGGGCTGATAGTGGCAGCGGCTGATAGTGGCAGCGTTTCGTCTCAATGGGGCACAAAAGGCATTTGACTTCCATTGTGCTCATCGCAGTCTCCTCTGTCTCAACTGTGGTAACAAAGAGCAATTCGCATGCTGATTCGTCGCAGAAAGTGTGATTGCTTTCATTCGGGGAGGAGATGGGCGGCAAAAGGAGACGTATTACCCATGTACAGTGGAGCACAGTGGCATGTTTCAAAGAGCTGTTGATGAAATGGGGAGGCCATAAAAGTGTTTGTGCTTTTGACTGAGCTTCTTTTGGTGGCAGCGGTGTCAGTGCGTGCAACTGTTCGCTCATAGGGTCCATTTGAAAAGAGCCTGACATGTCGAGTACAGTTTGGTAGTATAGGCTAGTTTTAGAGAGATATTCTGCTATCATCACATGTAATGTACCTGTCACGAGGGCTTTATCTTTATTAGAAGCTTCAACTTTTCAAGGCACTTTTCAGTGCTGTGTTCTCCCTTTACCTTGATCTACAGCCCGAACAGACAACACAAACAACAGTACATTGCTTTATAGGTGCTTTCTGTCATACCGTTCCATTAGGCATCAGAAAAAGATGGGAACACAACAATATCCCTCTGGAAAACCAAAGAGCTTTGAAGAAACACCTTTTTGAAGAGTTCTAAGAAAGTGATTGCAAAAGAGAAGGTGCCAAGAGGTGCACCAACAATGACAGCGAAAAGCTCCATCCAAAAGGGAAAGTGCCAGAGTGAAAGAGGGAAGGGTGTGTTCCCTCAGACGCCTGGCGTGTTTTTATTATTGATAGGATTATGAGTCAGTAACTAGGGGCTATAGGCCCATTAGCGCTAGCACCAGGACTCTGGAGCTTGCTGTACTCTGCACAGCAGGTGGAGTGATTGACTTGGAAACACAATCGACTCCTAGCTGCAGCTAATGCCTGCCATTTATTAATTAGCATGGCTAAAAGGGTCAATCATCGATGAACCATTGTGCCGCTCTGACTTTCGGCCTACGGTTGCAGGTGTCATATTACAACGCGGTAACATGATCAAAAGAGAAAAAAAGCACTTAGCTGTAAACCTGTGGTTAGTTGGTTTGTTTAATTTGCTTTTAGTGAATGAAAGGTATTTCGATAACAAACGTTTTAAAGACAACATGCTTTGTGACACCAACCAGCATGTGGGTGTTGTTTTTGTCATGACCAACTAATTAAGAGATTTTATATCAATATTACTTTCTTGCACACGAGCATGGCTAGAATTTACTCGTTAAGTTACTGCTTTTGAAGGTTGTGAATAAGTATGTATTTTTTTCTTTCCTTGCTCACAACATCTTGTTCTAAATTGTTCCAGTGAGTCAGACAGATGGAGTTTCCACGTTCAGCTCTGTATCAAAGTGTCGGCTCAACAGGCAACTTCACTGCCATCTTCTCCAAGCCTCAACGATCTTGTGCTCAATAACACGTCATGTTAAACAGCAGAACTATGCTAAAACATATTTTTGACAGCAACCATTTTAAATAAAGCTTTTGGTGCAACCAATAGCCCCGTTTTCAGCTTGACACCCACTGGGGATTTGTTTTTACCTTTCCAGTTCTTTCACATCAGTGTACATTGAATGAACGGATATTGTCTGTAGATGGGTGAGAATTCAAAACAAATATATTTAATCCATTGTAAATTCAGGCTGTAACACCAAAATGTGGAATAAGTCAAGGGGTATGAATACATTCTGAAGGCACTGTAACTTGTGTCACAAAATCGTTAATGTAGCACAGCTTTCTAATTAGGCTACATAATTTAAGGAAGATACAAATATTAGGCATATGCTTTACCTCTAAGCATTTAAAAAATGTCTGACTCTTCTAACGTTGAATTTTCTGATATCCCACTTCGAGACCACTCTCTTGCTGTTTTTTTCAATCAAAGTCATGAGCAGTGCTATTGTAGAAGCTTCAAGCTTTTCATGGTCACCATGTGAACTCAAGCTTCCTGGGTAGAAGGCAAAGAGAAGTTTAAATACGGTACAGCAGATTTTTTCTCGAGGCATTCACATAATTCTGGGCTGTCAAGAACAGAATTTTATTCCTCATAGAAAATCTGTCTGAAAGTGCCTACATTTCATCTTCATATTTTTGATATAATGAAAAATATCCACAAAGGGAATGTGTGCTTCCCGAATTAGAGTTGCCATCTGGTTGTAGTCATACAGTGGTCCCATTTGGGATTTTTCTAATGGTCCACAATTGGCATAGAATCATGATGATGTTATTTGGACCAAAGTAGAAAGTCTGCCCAGAATGGAAAAACATGTTAATCCTATAACCTTTTGACACCAACTAGGCCTAGCTTTTAACAGTCAGTTGGTCACAGGATGTAACAAGTTACACATGTGAATGTCACTTTAAACATTTTTATATATAGGCTATAGTATATTTAGGGCTGGGTGAAAAATCGAATTAATTTGGTTAAGGGAGTGAATGTTATTTATTTATAGTATGGGTTACATGGGGCGGCAGGTAGCCTAGTGTTTAGAGCATTGGGCCAGTAACCCGAAAGGTTGCTAGATTGAATCCCTGAGCTGACAGGGTAAAAATCTGTAATTCTGCCCCTGAACAAGGCAGTTAACCCAATGATCCTAGGCCGTCATTGTAAATAAGAATTTGTTCTTAACTGACTTGCCGAGTTAAATTTAAAAAATAATTACACGGACAAAATCGGACCTCTGAAATTCAAATGGATGGCCCCTTCAGCCAAGAATATTTTGCCTAAACCCTACCTGAACACTTGAAAAAAAAACAAGTGACCCTCCCATATACCCAAAATAATAATTAAAACAAAGTGGATAGTAGAGAACATTTACCTTCACTTCCTGGACTGACCAGAGCCTTAGATATGTCGTTTTAGAAACTGTTCTTCGTCCTTTAAGCATTACATGGCAACGCAGGAATTTTAATAGCGCACAGGGCTGGGGGCCAGAAGCTTTTGGGTTTGCAGACCACCGTGGAAAAGAGTAGGAGTGGAAAGATCTCCTTTATAGTAAAAGCATTGCATGAATCTCATATCGTATTTGCAGATCAGAGAAAATATAGCCTTTTGTAAAAATGTCATGCAATTCTACATAATTTCACATATTAGCAGAATATTTTTAATACCACACAAATTACAGAAATTACAGGCTTAGAATTGACAGAGAGAGAGGCCTGTGTTGATCTTAACATATTTCTCAAATGTCAAATCAGTGTCTTGGTTGCAACGAAACTGCTCCGGTTTGCAATAATTAAATCTGAGACGTCATTAGGAATCTGACTGAGCATGGTACATTCAAAATATAGGCCTACCTTTCCACCCCAGACAGAGTAGTCCTACCAACGCAGAAAAAATGTAAGCTTTAACTGCTGGCTACTCTTCTTCCATGGCTTAACCCACTGAGAGAAGGTCACAAGTGTTTCCCTAAAAGCTGTCTGGGTTTAAACATCTCCTATGGTACAAAAAGTGAATAGGTTAATCAATTGTTTGTGACAGAATTAGATTACTTCCCGAGCAAAGTACATTTTTTGTCTCCGGTTGTAGCCCAGCCACTGAATGTCCCCATATACATCGTAGTCAAGTCTTTCCTGGGAATTTTACAGCTTGTTACTAGCATAAAGCATCACGGACCAAAGTGCTGTTAAAGATCACTTTATATTATGGGATCGGGTTTATTTTTTTTCTAAAGCTAACAAGGGGTAGGCCCTCTCATACCCCCTCAATACTAGTTTCAGGTTTCACCTAACCTCTCTGGGATATGTGGGACGGTAGCATCCCACCTCGCCAACAGCCAGTGAAAGTGCAGGGCGCCAAATTCAAAACAAAAATCTCATAATTAAAATTCCTCAAGAATACAAGTATTTTACACCATTTTAAAATAAAAAAGTCTCGTTAATCCAGCCACAGTGTCTGATTTCAAAAAGGCTTTACAGCGAAAGCACCACAAACGATTATTTTAGGTCACCACCAAGTCACAGAAAAACACAGCCAAAGAGAGGAGTCACAAAAAGCACAAATAGAGATAAAATTAATCACTAACCTTGATGATCTTCATCAGATGACACTTATAGGACTTCATGTTACACAATACACGTATGTTTTGTTTGATAAAGTTTATATTTATAAAAAAATCTCATTTTACATTGGCGCGTTACGTTCAGTCTAAAACATGCAGTGATTTTGCAGAGAGCCACATCAATTTACAGAAATACTCATCATAAATGTTGATGAAAATACAAGTGTTATACATGGAATTAGAGATATACTTCTCCTTAATGCAACCGCTGTGTCAGATTTAAAAAAAACTTTACGGAAAAAGCACACCATGCAATAATCCGGGTACAGCGTTCAGACAACAAAGCAGCCAAAAAGATATCTGCCATATTGTGTAGTCAACATTAGTCAGAAATAGCATTATAAATATTCACTTACCTTTGATGATCTTCATCAGATTGCACTCCCAGGAATCGCAGTTTCACAATAAATGATTTGTTCGATAAAGTTCATCATTTATGTCCAAATAGCTTCTTTTGATAGGGCGTTTGGTAAACACATCCAAACGCGCGTTCAGGTCCAGCCGAACGTCGGACGAAAAGTTCAAAAAGTTATATAACAGGTCGTAGAAACATGTCAAACTAAGTATAGAATCAATATTTAGGATGTTTTTATCATAAATGTTCAATAATGTTCCAACTGGAGAATTCCTATGTCTGTAGAAAAGCAATGGAACGAGAGCTAACTCTCTCGTAAACGCGCGTCATGAGCCTGTGGCACTCTGCCAGACACCTGGCTCAATCCCCTCTCATTCTCTCCCCCTTAATAGTAGAAGCCTCAAACAAAGTTCTAAAGACTGTTGACATCTAGTGGAAGCCTTAGGAATTGCAATATGACCCCATTTACACTGTATATTGGAATGGCAAAGAGTTGAAAAACTACAAACCTCAGATTTCCCACTTCCTGGTTGGATTTTTCTCAGGTTTTCGCCTGCCATATGAGTTCTGTTATACTCACATACATTATTTAAACAGTTTTACAAACTTCAGCATCTAGATATTATTAGCATCTGCATCTGGATATATCAGCCTATAGGCCTACCTGTTTGACAGACAAAACTACTCTTTTTTTTTTAGGAAGAAATATGCTCCAACACAAAGCCCTCTTGTTTTTAGTAAAGTCTAATTAAAATGAAGATGGTTGAAATTAATTTGCCTACTTTCAGCAACATGCGCTGTCAATTTTCAATTGATGGTGCAGTGACTGCTGCTTCAAGTTTGGGCACCCCAATGCAAGTTACTTGAAATCTGCCTTATTGTGAGGTCAATAACTCTGATGATAAATACATCATGAGCAAGAAACAAATTGTTTTTAATCAAATCAATTACGCTAGAAGCAAGCTATCAAAGTTGACCTCAGATCTTACTCTTCATCTTTGCGCTCTCCTTCTCAAACTGAACAGAACACAGGCTATAGTCTAGTCCGCGCGTAAGAGAGTGCATTTTTTCGGAAGAAGCCTTTGACATTCCTCATGAACTGCCACGGTAGGCCTAAACAGCACAGCTAATGGTTAAGCAGCACACAAACACGTTTTTGATCAGCAAGAGTAGAGCAGGCCGGGACTCAGGGTTGTAATATCCAGTGCAGTGTGTAATACAGTCTAGTGTAATTTACACCATCCCTACAGCTGTCTTAGAAATATAACTTTGTGATGTGCTTCTCCAGGCATGCACTTCGGAGCCTACAGTGCATTCGGGAAGTATTCAGACCCCTTCACTTTTTCCACATTTTGTTATGTTAAAGCCTTATTCTAAAATGGATTAAATAAAAACAATTCCTCATCAATCTACACACACTACTCCATAATGACAAAGTGAAAAGAGGTTTTTAGAAATTTTTGCAAACGTACAGTACCAGTCAAATGTTTGGACACTTACTCATTCAAGGGTTTGTCTATATTTGTACTATTTTCTACATTGTAGAATAATAGTGAATAAGTCAAAACTATGAAATAACATATATGGAATCATGTAGTAACCAAAAAGGGTTAAACAAATCTTCAAAGTAGCCTTGATGACAGCTTTGCACACTCTAGGCATTCTCTCAACCAGCTTCTATAGGAATGCTTTTCCAACAGTCTTGAAGGAGTTCCCACATATCCTGAGCACTTGGCTGCTTTTCCTTCACTCTGTGGTCCAACTTATCCCGAACCATCTCAATCGGGTGATTGTAGACGCCAGGTCATCTGATGCAGCACTCCATCACTCTCCTTCTTGGTCAAATAGCCCTTACACTGCCTGGAGGTATGTTTGGGTCATTGTCCTGTTGAAAAACAAATGTTAGTCCCAATAAGCACAAACCAGATGGGATGGCATATGCTGCAGAATGCTATGGTAATCATGCTGGTTAAGTGTTCCTTGAATTCTAAATAAATCACTGACAGTCACCAGCAAAGCACCATCACACCACCTCCTCCATGCTTCACAGTGGGAACCACACATGCGGTGATCATCCGTCCACCTACTCTACGTCTCACAAAGACCCTGCGGTTGGAGCCAAAAATTTGGACTCATTAGACCAAAGGACACATTTCCACCAGTCTAATGTCCATTGCTCGTGTTTCTTGGCCCAAGCAAGTCCTCTTCTTATTGGTGTCCTTAAGTTGTGGTTTCTTTGCAACAATTTGACCAGTATGGCCTGATTTACGCAGTGTCCTCTGAACAGTTGATGTTGAGATGTCTGTTACTTGAACTCTGTGAAGCATTTATTTGGGCTGCAATCTGAGGTGCAGTTAACTCTAATGAACTGATCCTCTGCAGCAGAGGTAACTCGGGGTCTTCCGTTCCTGTGGTGGTCCTCATGAAAGCCAGTTTCATTATAGCGCTTGATGGTTTTTCAACTGCACTTGAAGAAATGTGTCAAGGCAAAGGGTGGCTACTTTGAAGAATCTCAACTATAAAATATATTTTAATTAAACACTTTTTTGGTAAATACATGATTCCTTATGTTATTTCATAGTTTCAATGTCTTCACTATTATTGTACAATGTAGAAACAAGTCCACAACCTCAAACAGTCACACTCCAAACACTCCAACATGTAAAGTGTTGGTCCCATTTTTCATGAGCTGAAATAAAATATCCTAGAAATGTTCCATACCCACAAAAAGCTTTCTCTCAAATTTTGTGCGCAAATTTGTTTTCATCCCTGTTAGTCAGCATTTGTCCTTCGCCAAGATAATTTAGATTTGACATTTTAGTCATTTAGCAGATGCTCTTATCCAGAGCAATTCACAGTTATTGCATTCATCTTAAGATTGCTAGGTGAGAACCACATATCACAGGCATAGAAAGAAAATGTTTCTTCAATAAAGTAGCTATCAGTAAAGTCAGAGCTAGAAGGGAGAGTGGGGTGGAGGGGGGTCAAGTTTAAGTGCTGGTTAAAGGGGGGAGGGGGTCGAGGTGAGTAGGAGGATTATTTACGATACTGTTTGAAGAGGTAGGGAAGATGTTTGAAGATGTGCAGGGACTCATCTGTCCTAGCATCAGGGGGAAGTTGGTTCGGGTGGGTGGGTGGGTGCTGAGGAGAATTTCTATCTGTAATAACGCTCTTTGTTGGGGAAAAACTCATTCGCATTGACTGGGTGTGGCTCCCCAGTGGGTGGACCTGGCTCTCAAGTGGTTGGGCCCATGCCCACCCAAGGCTGCGCCCATGCCCACTCATGTGATATCCATAGATTAGGGCCTGATAACCTTCTATGAACTGTAACACAGTAAAATCTTTTAAATTGTTGCATTTTATATTTTTGTTCAGTGTATATAAAAATTAGCTGGCTGCTACCCAACACTTGAGTTGGTGCTTGAGAGATTGTTCATGTTCTGGAACGCCTGCTACAAGAAGTAGGTCATTATTGTTAATTTTCCATAACGCCTGCTACAAGAAGTAGGTCAATATTAGTGATTGTGCATTTTGCATGGTTCTGGTTAAATGTGTGAATGTTAACAAACTAAAAAATATTATTTTTTATAAAATAATTGCATTATTATTGTGTCTTATGATTGTGGAAGGCTTATATTTAGCCTAGGTATAATTTCACAAGCCCTGAATTAGATTATTCCTGACTGTTTGAAATGTAGTGTATTTGACCTTTAACTGTACAACAAAGTGTATTTAGAGAACATGTAGATTTTCTCTCCTTCCAGACTCACATTAAGCATCTCCAATCCAAGTTAAATCTAGAATCGGCTTCCTATTTCGCAACAAAGCCTCCTTCACTCATGCTGCCAAACTTACCCTCGTAAAACTGACTATCCTACCAATCCTTGACTTCGGTGATGTCATTTACAAAATAGACTCCAACACTCTACTCAGCAAATTAGATGCAGTCTATCACAGTGCCATCTGTTTTGTCACCAAAGCCCCATATACCACCACTGCGACCTGTATGCTCTCGTTGGCTGGCCCTCGCTACATACTCATTGCCAAACCCACTGGCTCCAGGTCATCTATAAGTCTTTGCTAGGTATAGCTCCGCCTTATCTCAGCTCACTGGTCACCATAGCAACACCCACCGGAAGAATGAGCGCCAGCAAGTATATTTCACTGGTCATCCCCAAAGCCAACACCTCTTTTTCTGCCTTTCCTTCCAGTTCTCTGTTGCCAATGATTGGAACGAATTGCAAAAATTACTATAGTTGGAGGCTTATATCTCCCTCACTAACTTTAACTTCTTGCGACTAGCAAACCCGTATCCGGGAGCGTAATCATAGCCTCAAATGCATTAGCATAACGCAACTTTTCCTATTCATGAAAATGGCAAATGAAATGAAATAAATATATTCAAACACAAGCTTAGCCTTTTGTTAACAACACTGTCATCTCAGATTTTCAAAATATGCGTTACAGCCAACGCTAGACAAGCATTTGTGTAAGTTTATCATGGCATAATGCTATGCTAGGCTCTGCTGGCAGCAGGCAACATATATCCGTCGAGGCAATTGGTTTCTCATAAGATGAGATTGGAAAAATGGCTCCCTCAATATTTTACGCAAGATTTTCTCCGGGAGACACCATGTGACCACTCGCTATATATGGTCCCTTACAGCCATTCTCCAATGGAAATGCCTAAAAAGACGTCACAATGCTGTAGACACCTTGGGGAATGCGTGGAAAACGTAAGCTCATTCGTAGCTCAATCACAGCCATATAAGGAGTCATTGGCATGAGGCGGTTTCAAAAAATGCGGCACTTCCTGATTGGATTTTTTATCTGGGTTTCGCCTGTAACATAAGTTCTGTGGCACTCAGACAATATCTTTGCAGTTTTGGAAACGTCAGTGTTTTCTTTCCAAAGCTGTCAATTATATGCATAGTCGAGCATCTTTTCGTGACAAAATATCTTGTTTAAAACGGGAAGTTTTTCATCCAAAAATTAAAATAGCGCCCCCTATATCCAAGAGGTTAAGCATCAGTTGTCAGAGCAGCTTACCGATCGCTGCAGCTGTACACAGCCCATCTGTAAATAGCCCATCCATCCAACTACCTACCTCATCCCCATATTGTTTTGTTTTTCTGCTCTTTTGTACACCATTATTTCTACTTGCACATCCTCATCTGCACATATCACTCCAGTGTAAATTGCTCAATTGTAATTACTTTGCAACTATTGGCCTATTTATTGCCTTGCCTCCTTACTTCATTTGCACACACTGTATACAGATTTTTCTATTGTGTGGTTGACTGTACGCTTGTTTATCCCATGTGTAACTCTGTTGTTTTTGTCGCACTGTTTTGCTTTATCTTGGCCAGGTCGCAGTTCTAAATGAGAACTTGTTCTCAACTGGCCTACCTGGTTAAATAAAGGTTGGCCAATTGTGTGGTAAGTCCTCTAGTATATTCATTCTTTTTTCGCTCTGCTCATTTTTCGCCAACATTTATTTCAGCTCCAAATGGCTCCTGGCTCCGAGATGTTTCTGGAACATAAATTCTAATAGGCGAGAGACAGAGCTAGAGCGAAAGAGACAGATAGAGCAAGAGGGAGAGAGAGAGGGAGAGAAAAAAGTGAGGGGGGCAACCATGCCATGGTGCATGTTGCCAGCTCTGTTTATCATGCAATAGTCCTCTGTTTGTTACATCTTTACAAGCAATCGAGCCACTGGTGCATGTTAGCCCTGGTTACCTACACTTGTCTCTGAAAGGCACCATTAGCCTGATTGATCCTCCCGTGTTTGGCAACATGTACAGTACTTGTGCATGGCAGCCATCCTGTAGTGTTTCTGCCTACGTGTTTTTACCCCAAATCATGAATTTGTAGTTAGTGAATCTCATCTTCGACTGTCTTGCAGGTATAATGAATCTTCTCAGCACAGCATGAAGATGATTGATAGGTGAGGCACTTAGACAAGCCATGGTGCTGGGATAAAGAGGGAGAGGAGAAATCAGACAAGCAGCGATAATGGGAGGATTACGCCATAATCATTGCATTGACTGTTGATGTGCTGCACGTTGAAGAGGCAGGCGTATCAGAGAGTATGCACTTTGGTCTTAATTGCACCTTTGGGCACCTTTCAGCAAGGATGTATAGACCCAGGCCTACATTTCATTAGATATCAGGTAAGGTTGGTACATGTTTAGCCTACCAGCCGCCAACAGAGTTAATCTAGATGTCTATAAGGGGTTGGTGAGGCCGCTCAATTAACTTTTTTTCTCTGCTACGATGTAACTGCAATAATAAAATTGTTACTCATTCAAGGGTTTTTATTTGTACTATTTTCTACATTGTAGAATAATAGTGAAGACATCAAAACTATGAAATTACACATATGGAATCCTGTAGTAAGCAAAAAAGTGTTGAACAAATCAAAATATATTTTATATTTGAGATTTTTCAAATAGCCGCCCTTTGCCTTGATGACCGCTTTGCACACTCTTGGCATTCTCAACCAGCTTCATGAGGTAGTCACTTGGAATGCATTTCAATTAACTTTGTGTGCCTTGTTAAAATTTAATTTGTGGAATTTATCAAATCAAATTTTATTTGTCACATACACATGGTTAGCAGATGTTAAATGTGAATGTAGCGAAATGCTTGTGCTTCTAGTGCAGTAATATCTAACAAGTAATTTAACAATTGCCCAACAACTACCTAATACACACAAATATAAGGGGGGACATGTACATGTAAGTATATTGATGAGCGATGGATGGAATAAAATACAGTATATACATGTGATATGAGTATGTGAGATATGTAAACATTATTTAGTGGCATTGTATAAAGTAACTAGTAATCCATTTATTAGTGTCCAGTGATTGGGTCTCAATGTAGGCAGCAGCCTCTCTGAGTTAGGGATCGCTGTTTAGCAGTCTGATGGCCTTGAGATAGAAGCTGTTTTTCAGTCGCTCGGTCCCAGCTTTGATGCACCTATACTGACCCCGCCTTCTGGATGGTTGCGGTGTGAACAGGCAGTGGCTCGGATGGTTGATGTCCTTAATGATCTTTTTGGCCTTCCTGTGACATAGGGTACTGTGGGTGTCATGGAGGGCAGGCAGTTTGCCCCCGGTGATGCGTTGTGCAGACCGCACCACCCTCTGGAGAGCCTTGCGGTTGGGTGGTGCAGTTGCCATACCAGGCTGTGACACAGGATCCTCCCGATTGTGCATCTGTAAAAGTTTATTTCTTCAGCCTCCTGAGGTTGAAGAGGCCCTGTTGCGCCTTCTTCACCACACTGTCTGTGCTGGTGGACCATTTCAGTTTGTCTGTGATGTGTACACCGAGGAACTTAACTTTCCACCTCCACTGCTGTCCCTTCGATGTGCATAGGGGGGTGCTCCCTCTGCTGTTTCCTAAAGTCCACAATCGTCTCTTTTGTTTAGCTGACTTTGAATGAGAGCTTGTTTTTCCTGACACCACACACAGAGTGCCCTCACCTCCTCCCTGTAGGCTGTCTTGTTGTTGTTGGTAATCAAGCCTACAACTGTTGTCATCTGCAAACTTGATGCATGAGTTGTAGGTGTGCATGGCCATGCAATCGTGGGTGAACAGTGAGTACAGGAGGGGGCTGAGCATGCACCCTTGTGTTAAGGGTCAGCGAAGTGGAGATGTTGTTCCATACCTTCACCACCTGGGGGTGGCCGTCAGAAAGTGCAGGACCCAATTGCACAGGGTGGCGTTGGGACCTAGCGCCCCCAGCTTGATGTTGAGCTTGGAGGGTACAATGGTGTTGAATGCTGAGCCTTGTCAATAAACAGCATTCTTACATAGGTATTATTTTTGTCCAGATGGGATAGGGCAGTGTCCAGTGTGATGGCGATTGCGTCGTCTGTGGACCTGTTGGGGCGGTATGCAAACTGAAGTGGGTCTAGGGTGGCCGGTAAGGTGGAGGTGATTATGATCCTTGACTAGTCTTTCAAAGCACTTAACAATGACAGAAGTGAGTGCTACGGTGCGGTAGTCATTTACTTCAGTTATCTTTGCCGCCTTGGGTACAGGAACAATGGTAGCCATTTTGAAGCATGTGGGGACAGCAGACTGGGATAGGGAGCGATTGAATATGTCCATAAACATACCAGCCAGCTGGTTTGCGCATGCTTTGAGGAGGTGGCTATGGATGCCGTCTGGGCCAGCAGCCTTGCAAAGGTTAACACGTTTAAATGTTTTACTCACATCACCCACAGAGAAGGAGGGCTGCGACGGTGGCACTGTCTTATCCTCAAAGCGGGCAAAGAAGGTGTTTAGTTTGTCTGGAAGTGTGACGTCCGTGACGTGGCTGGTTTTCTTTTTGTCATCCGTGATTTCCTGTAGACCCTGCCACATACTTCTCGTCTCTGAGCCGTTGAATTGCGACTCCACCTTATCCCTGTTCTGGCATTTCGCATGTTTGATTGCCTTGCGGAGGGAATAACTACACTGTTAATATTCAGTCATATTCCCAGACCTCTTTCCATGGTTAAATGCGGTGGATCGCGCTTTCAGTTTTGCACGAATGCCGCCATCCATCCACGGTTTCTGGTTAGGATAGGTTTTAATTGTCACAGTGGGTACAACATCTCCAGCGTTGAATGGTTCTTGCCACTGGTACGTCCTGTTTGAGTTTCTGCCTATAAGACAGTAGGAGCAAGATGGCGTCGTGGTCGAATTTGCCGAATGGAGGGCGGGGGAGGGCCGTGTATGCATCGTGGAAGTTAGAGTAGCAGTGTTTCGAAGGTGTTGCCCATGCTCCATATGCTGGTAGAATTTAGGTAGCCTTGTTTTCAAATGTTCTTTGTTAAAATCCCCAGCTACAATAAATGCAGCCTCCGGATGTATGGTTTCCAGTTTGCATATATTCCAGTGAAGTTCCTTGATGGCCGTCTTGGTGTCTGCTTGAGAGAAATGTACACAGCTGTGACTATTTTTACATTTACATTTAAGTCATTTAGCAGACGCTCTTATCCAGAGCGACTTACAAATTGGTGCGTTCACCTTAAGACATCCAGTGGAACAGCCACTTTACAATAGTGCATCTAAATCTTTTAAGGGGGGTGAGAACGATTACTTTATCCTATCCTAGGTATTCCTGAAAGAGGTGGGGTTTCAGGTGTCTCCGGAAGGTGGTGATTGACTCCGCTGTCCTGGCGTCGTGAGGGAATATGTTCCACCATTGGGGGGCCAGAGCAGCGAACAGTTTTGACTGGGCTGCGCGGGAACTGTACTTCCTCAGTGGTAGGGAGGCGAGCAGGCCAGAGGTGGATGAACGCAGTGCCCTTGTTTGGGTGTAGGGCCTGATCAGAGCCTGGAGGTACTGAGGTGCCGTTCCCCTCACAGCTCCGTAGGCAAGCACCATGGTCTTGTAGCGGATGCGAGCTTCAACTGGAAGCCAGTGGAGAGAGCGGAGGAGCGGGGTGACGTGAGAGAACTTGGGAAGGTTGAACACCAGACGGGCTGCGGCGTTCTGGATGAATTGTAGGGGTTTAATGGCACAGGCAGGAGCCCAGCCAACAGCGAGTTGCAGTAATCCAGACGGGAGATGACAAGTGCCTGGATTAGGACCTGCGCCGCTTCCTGTGTGAGGCAGGGTCGTACTCTGCGGATGTTGTAGAGCATGAACCTACAGGAACGGGCCACCGCCTTGATGTTAGTTGAGAACGACAGGTTGTTGTCCAGGATCACGCCAAGGTTCTTAGCGCTCTGGGAGGAGGACACAATGGAGTTGTCAACCGTGATGGCGAGATCATGGAACGGGCAGTCCTTCCCGGGAGGAAGAGCAGCTCCGTCTTGCCGAGGTTCAGCTTGAGGTGGTGATCCGTCATCCACACTGATATGTCTGCCAGACATGCAGAGATGCGATTCGCCACCTGGTCATCAGAAGGGGGAAAGGAGAAGATTAATTGTGTGTCGTCTGCATAGCAATGATAGGAGAGACCATGTGAGGTTATGACAGAGCCAAGTGACTTGGTGTATAGCGAGAATAGGAGAGGGCCTAGAACAGAGCCCTGGGGACACCAGTGGTGAGAGCACGTGGTGTGGAGACGGATTCTCGCCACGCCACCTGGTAGGAGCGACCTGTCAGGTAGGACGCAATCCAAGCGTGGGCCGCGCCGGAGATGCCCAACTCGGAGAGGGTGGAGAGGAGGATCTGATGGTTCACAGTATCGAAGGCAGCCGATAGGTCTAGAAGGATGAGAGCAGAGGAGAGAGAGTTAGCTTTAGCAGTGCGGAGCGCCTCCGTGATACAGAGAAGAGCAGTCTCAGTTGAATGACTAGTCTTGAAACCTGACTGATTTGGATCAAGAAGGTCATTCTGAGAGAGATAGCGGGAGAGCTGGCCAAGGACGGCACGTTCAAGAGTTTTGGAGAGAAAAGAAAGAAGGGATACTGGTCTGTAGTTGTTGACATCGGAGGGATCGAGTGTAGGTTTTTCAGAAGGGGTGCAACTCTCGCTCTCTTGAAGACGGAAGGGACGTAGCCAGCGGTCAGGGATGAGTTGATGAGCGAGGTGAGGTAAGGGAGAAGGTCTCCGGAAATGGTCTGGAGAAGAGAGGAGGGGATAGGGTCAAGCGGGCAGGTTGTTGGGCGGCCGGCCGTCACAAGACGCGAGATTTCATCTGGAGAGAGAGGGGAGAAAGAGGTCAGCGCACAGGGTAGGGCAGTGTGAGCAGAACCAGCGGTGTCGTTTGACTTAGCAAACGAGGATCGGATGTCGTCGACCTTCTTTTCAAAATGGTTGACGAAGTCATCTGCAGAGAGGGAGGAGGGGGGGGAGGAGGATTCAGGAGGGAGGAGAAGGTGGCAAAGAGCTTCCTAGGGTTAGAGGCAGATGCTTGGAATTTAGAGTGGTAGAAAGTGGCTTTAGCAGCAGAGAGAGAAGAGGAAAATGTAGAGAGGAGGGAGTGAAAGGATGCCAGGTCCGCAGGGGAGGCGAGTTTTCCTCCATTTCCGCTCGGCTGCCCGGAGCCCTGTTCTGTGAGCTCGCAATGAGTCGTCGAGCCACGGAGCGGGAGGGGAGGACCGAGCCGGCCTGGAGGATAGGGGACATAGAGAATCAAGGGATGCAGAAAGGGAGGAGAGGAGGGTTGAGGAGGCAGAATCAGGAGATAGGTTGGAGAAGGTTTGAGCAGAGGGAAGAGATGATAGGATGGAAGAGGAGAGAGTAGCGGGGGAGAGAGAGCGAAGATTGGGACGGCGCGATACCATCCGAGTAGGGGCAGTGTGGGAAGTGTTGGATGAGAGCAAGAGGGAAAAGGATACAAGGTAGTGGTCGGAGACTTGGAGGGGAGTTGCAGTGAGGTTAGTGGAAGAACAGCATCTAGTAAAGATGAGGTCGAGCGTATTGCCTGCCTTGTGAGTAGAAGGGGGAGGTGAGAGGGTGAGGTCAAAAGAGGAGAGGAGTGGAAAGAAGGAGGCAGAGAGGAATGAGTCAAAGGTAGACGTGGGGAGGTTAAAGTCGCCCAGAACTGTGAGAGGTGAGCCGTCCTCAGGAAAGGAGCTTATCAAGGCATCAAGCTCATTGATGAACTCTCCGAGGGAACCTGGAGGGCGATAAATGATAAGGATGTTAAGCTTGAAAGGGCTGGTAACTGTGACAGCATGGAATTCAAAGGAGGCGATAGACAGATGGGTAAGGGGAGAAAGAGAGAATGACCACTTGGGAGAGATGAGGATCCCGGTGCCACCACCCCGCTGACCAGAAGCTCTCGGGGTGTGCGAGAACACGTGGGCGGACGAAGAGAGAGCAGTAGGAGTAGCAGTGTTATCTGTGGTGATCCATGTTTCCGTCAGTGCCAAGAAGTCGAGGGACTGGAGGGAGGCATAGGCTGAGATGAACTCTGCCTTTGTTGGCGGCAGATCGGCAGTTCCAGAGGCTACCGGAGACCTGGAACTCCACGTGGGTCGTGCGCGCTGGGACCACCAGATTAGAGTGGCCGCGGCCACGCGGTGTGGAGCGTTTGTATGGTCTGTGCAGAGAGGAGAGAACAGGGATAGACAGACACATAGTTGACAGGCTACAGAAGAGGCTACGCTAATGCAAAGGAGATTGGAATGACAAGTGGACTACACGTCTCGAATGTTCAGAAAGTTAAGCTTACGTAGCAGGAATCTTATTGACTAATTCAAATGATACAGTACTGCTGAAGTAGGCAAGCTGGCAGTGACTGCGTTGTTGTTGTTCTATCTCTCTATAGTGCTGTTTCTTGTATTATGGTCTCTTCTTTAGAGGTTTCACTTTGTTGTCCTTTTTCTTTTCCTTTTTCTTCTGTCCTTATTTTGTCTTCCTTTCTTCTGTTAACTAGATATTTTTTGTTGTTATTCTTTGTAAGCTAGCTAGCTTCTTCCAGGAGAGTCCCTAGCAACTGCTTAGCAACAAGTAAACAATTCAGCTAGCAATTCAGCTAGCTAAGATAACTGTACAATTTTATGAAAAATAGTTACTTCTTCAAAAGCCTGTCTTTTTGGTTTGTTCCTTGTTTTGTCTTCTATTGAGTCTTGCAGTTTTCTCTTGATTTTTTCGATGTACTTCACTCTAAAAAAACATTTAAATCTCAATATATACAGGAGCTCATTTTTCAGCAGCTGCTCAATTTGGAACATGTTTTCACACTATAGACTATAGACTATAACTGACAATAATTCTCTTGGTAGGTAAAATGGACGGTATTGGATTGTAAGGAATTCTAGGTCGGGTGAGCAGAAGGGCTTGAGTTCCTGTATGTTATGATTACACCATCATTCGTTAATCATGAAGAATACACCCCCATCCTTCCTCTTCCCAGAGATGTGTTTATCTCTGTCGGTGCGATGCATGGAGAAGCTCGGTGGCTGAACCAATTCCGACAGCATATCCCAAGTGAGCCATGTTTCCGTGAAACAGAAAATGTTACAATCTCTGATGTCTCTCTGGAAGGCAACCCTTGCTCAAATATCATCTACCTTGTTGTCAAGAGACTGGACATTGTCTAGTAGTATACTTGGGAGCGGTGGGTGACGTGCACGTCTACGGAGCCTGACCAGCTGACCTGTTCCTCTGCCCCTTCTGCGGTGCCGTTGTTTTGGGTTGACTACTGGAATTAGATCCATTGTCCTGGGTGGTGGTCCGAACAGAGGATCCACTTCTGGAAAGTCGTATTCCTGGTCCTAATGTTGGTAAGTTGATGTTGCTCTTATATCCAACAGTTCTTCCCAGCTGTATGTAATAGGACTTAAGACTTCCTGGGGTAATAATGTAAGAAATAATACATGAAAAACAAAGTACTGCATAGTTTCCTAAGAACTCGATGCGAGGTGAACATCTCTGTCGACGCCATCATACAACTTTCCTTCTTAATGCGTTTGAGGCAATCGGTAGTGTTACAAAGTAAGGGTGGTATACAGAAGATAGCCCTATTTGGTAAAAGGCCAAGTCCATATTATGGCAAGAACAGCTCAAATAAGCAAAGAGAAACAACAGTCCATCATTACTTTAAGACATGAATGTCAGTTAATACAGAAAATAACTTTGAACATTTCTTCAAGTGCACACAAAAACGATCAAGCGCTAGGATGAAACTGGCTCTCGTGTGGACCGCCACAGGAATAGAAGACCCAGAGTTACTTCTGCTGCAGAGGAATAGTTCATCAAAGTTACCAGCCTCAGAAATTGCAGCCCAAATAAATGCTTCCCAGAGTTCAAGTAACAGACACATCTCAACATCAACTGTTCAGAGTAGACTGCGTGAATCAGGCCT
Source organism: Oncorhynchus nerka (assembly GCF_034236695.1). Taxonomy (NCBI): domain Eukaryota; kingdom Metazoa; phylum Chordata; class Actinopteri; order Salmoniformes; family Salmonidae; genus Oncorhynchus; species Oncorhynchus nerka. The sequence goes on from NC_088405.1 coordinate 75,146,212, forward strand.
TCATGGTCTAATTGCTGCAAAGAAACCATTACTAAATGAAACCAATAAGAAGAAGAGACTTGCTTTGGCCAAGAAACGTGAGCAATGGACATTAGACCGGTGGAAATCAGTCCTTTGGTCTGGAGTCCAAATTGGAGATTTTTTGGTTCCAACCACTTTGTGAGATGCCGTAAAGCATGGAGGTGTTACGGTGTGGGGGTGCTTTACTGGTGACACTGTCTCTGATTTATTTATAATTCAAGGCACACTTAACCAGCATGGCTACCACAGAATTCTGCATCCAATCTGGTTTGGGCTTAGTGGGACTATCAATTGTTTTTTAACAGGACAATGACCCAACACACCTCCAGGCTGTGTAAGGGCTATTTTACCAAGAAGAAGAGTGATGGGAGTGCTGCATCAGATGACCTGGCCTCTACAATCCCCCGACCTCAACCAAATTGAGATGGTTTGGGATGAGTTGGACCGCGGAGTGAAGGAAAAGCAGCCAACAAGTGCTCAGCATATGTGGGAACTCCAAGACTGTTGGAAAAGCATTCCAGGTGAAGCTGGTTGAGAGAATTCCAGGCTTGTGCAAAGCTGTCATCAAGACAATGGGTGGCTACTTTGAAGAATCTCAAATCTAAAATATATTTTGATTTATTTAACACTTTTTTGGTTACTTCATGATTCCATATGTGTTATTTCATAGTTTCGATATCTTCAATATTATTCTACAATGTAGAAAATAGTAAAAATAAGGAAAACCCCTTGAATGAGTGTCCAAACTTTTGACTGGTACTGCATGCCTTTTTCAAGTTGTATGTGTGCTTGTTTTTAAAATGGTCAAATGAATTAATAAACTAATCATGATACTTGGTCAATTGAGCGGGCTCTATGATACTCTATTCTGAGAGGTTTATTTAAAATAATTTATTTGAAACTAGTGTGAAATTTCTTCTATTTGAGATTTGATTTAATATAGTTTATCAAACATTTAATCGGCCATAACACATCTGATAGCATGATTCATTATGTGCCATCGACAGCTAGAACTCTGATTTGGTTAGTTAACTCTGGCAATTATTTAGCGGGGCCCACTCCAAATTAGAACACTGATATGCTTCTGGTCTCCATAGCAACTTCCTGTACTTTTTTCCCGAAGTCTTGTTTGTCATTTTTAATTTATTATTTTTTGTTTGCTGTCACGTCGTACCAAAATGAGTTAATTACAGCTGCGGACGGGTGGTATACTGCGCGAGATGACAGGAGGTCTCTGATGATGCCTGATGGATTAGCATGGCTGTTTATTTTAGCGCCCAAAGTGTTTATTTTATTTTAATTCATAAGGCATTGATGCTTGCTGTAATTATTTAATGACTGTGCTGTACCACGCTGTGTCAGTAAACACATTTCCCATCCGTTTTTTAAATCTTTTGAGCATTTGGGTAAACAATCATGGTTGCTTCCTGGACTACAAATACCCCCCCCCTTATTTTTCTTCTTCCTGATTGGCATTGACTGCTAATGATGTGTGAGGGTGTGGAAAGTCCATGACACAGGAGCAGAGAGCATGCTATGGCTATTGCTAATGAGATTCTTAATTGCCAATGCCCTTCAACCCTTTGAGTTCCAAATCAGGAATCTATGAAGCCATCTTTGACGAATGTCCATTGGAGGCCTAAGGCTAATAGTTAGCGCTTGATAAAAAGGAAACAATGAGTTTGTTATACAGTACGAGTCAAAAGTTTGGACACACCGACTCATTCAAGGGTTTTTCTTTATTTTTACTATATTCTACATTTTAGAATATTAGGGAAGACATCACAACTATGAAATAACACATTTGGAATGATGTAGTAACCAAAAAAGTGTTAAACAAATCAAAATATATTTTATGTTTGAGATTCTTTAAAGTAGCCACCCTTTGCCTTGATGACAGCTTTGCACACTCTTGGTATTCTCTCAACCAGCTTCACAAGGAATGCTATTCCAACAGTCGTGAAAGAGTTCCCACGTATGCTGAGCACTTGTTGGCTGCTTTTCTCTCACTCTGCGGTTCAACTCATCCCACACCATCTCAATTTAGGACTCAAGAGTGGCGCAGCAGTCGAAGACACTGCATCTCAGTGCTAGAGGCGTCACTAAAGACATCCAGGGATCGAACCAGGGTATCACAACTGGCCGTGATCGGGGCGTCCCATAGGGCGGCACACAATTGGCTCAGCCATCACTGTAAAATAAGAATATGATCTTAACTGACTTGCCTAGTTAAATAATAATAAATAAATACAATTTGGGTTGAAGTTGGGAGATTGTAGAGGCCAGGTCATCAGATCTAGCACACCATCACTCTCCTTCTTGGTCAAATACCCCTTACACAGCTTGGAGGCGTTTTTGGTCAATGTCCTTTTGAAAAACAAATTATACTCCTATTAAGCGCAAAGCAGATGGGATGGCGTATCGCTGCAGAATGCTGTTGTAGCCATGCTGGTTAGGCGTGCCTCGAATTCTAAATGAATCACTGACAGTGTCACTATCAAAGCGTCCCCACACCATCACACCACCTCCATGCTTCAGTGTGGGAACCACACATGCAGAGATCATCCATTCACCTACTCTGCGTCTCACAAAGACTCATCAGACCAAAGGACAGATTTCCACCGGTCTAATGTCCATTGCTCGTGTTTCTTGGCCCAAGCAGGGTAGCCTAGTGGTTAGAGCGTTGGACTGGTAACCGAAAGGTTGCAATTTCGAATCCCCGAGCTGACAAGGTACAAATCTGTCGTTCTGCCCCTGAACAGGCAGTTAACCCACTGTTCCTAGGCTGTCACTGAAAATAAGAATTTGTTCTTAATTAACTGACTTGCCTAGTAAAATAAAGGTAATTTCTTTTTTAAAAAGCAAGTCTCTTTTTATTATTGGTGTCCTTAGTGGTTTCTTTGCAGCAATTCGACCAAGAAGGTCTGATTTACGCAGTCTCTTCTGAACAGTTGAGGATGTGTCTGTTACTTGAACTCTGTGAAGCATTTATTTGGGCAGCAATCTGAGGTGCAGTTAACTCTAATGATCTTATCCTCTGCAGCAGAGTTAACTTTGGGTCTTCCTTTCCTGTGGCGGTCCTCATGAGAGCCAGTTTCATCATAGCGCTTGACTGCGTTTTCCGGATTGACTGATCTTCATGTCTTAATTGTAATGCATTCCAGTTGGCTACCTCACAAAGATGGTTGAGAGAATGCCAAGCAGTGCAAAGCTGTCAAGGCAAAGGGTGGCTACTTTGAAGAATCACAAATATAAAATATTTTGATTTGTTTAACACTTTTTGGCTTACTACATGATTCCATGTGTTATTTCATAGTTTTGATTTCTTCACTATTATTCTACAATGAAAGATAGAAAATCCCTGGAATGAGTAGGTGTCCAAGTCTTGACCATTTACTGTATATGTCTTTGTCTTAAAGAGGTGTTTTCTGGTCTTCGGTGGCTCGGTTTTGTGTTCAGCAAGCAAGATGTTTCATCACCAGCTCATTCACTTCAGCTTTACAGTGGGATTGTCACTTTAATCTAATAAACAGAGAGTTAAGTAATCTTCTGGGCTTCTGTCAAGCTTTTGAGGGGCTAATACCAGGCTTTGATAGGCTTCGTCATTGAGGGAATGTGCAAAATGGCCCGCTGAACCATGTTTTTCCTGGAGTGAGTCTTGTATACCTTTCATGGTGTTAATTTATTTGGGGCTAATTTAGCATTCTCGGCTAGTGCGACTGGGTGCGGAAAAAGTCTGCAGCCTTTGTTCAAATCCACCTGACACAGGAGTTGTTTACCTTGAATATCTAAGCAGTTAAGCTTGTTTTCCCTTTTTCTTGTTCTGCCCCATACTTTTCTTTGTGTTGAAGGGAGAGTGAGGAGACAAGGAAATGAAAGGTTGAGTGGAGTTTGACTTATAAGCTGACTGCAAGTCCGCCTTCTGGGAGGCTGGGTGGCAGCTCTAAACTTTGCCAAACTTCTCTCTCTCGCTGTATCTCTCTCTCTGGTTCGCACTCTGGTTCTATCTCTGTCCATCTCTCTTTATCTCTCTCTGTTCTCTCCTAACATTATTTTTTTGCCGTCTCTCAACCCTTGCTTAGCTGAGAATGTAGATCTCTTCAGTTGAGTTATGACCTGTAAAGAGATCCATGATTCCACCAAGCAGTTGGGCAATGAATGTTTGTCTTTTTAATATAGCATCAAAAAGAAAGTTTTGTGATGGTTTTTCTCAGATATTGCAATGAAGGCTGCCTCATTACCGACATAAGAGGGACTCCCACACGAGCATCAGGTGTCTTCCAAGTTGGAAAACTAGCTCTTTTAGTATTTGTCAAGTAGGGATCTTCAATTGAAGAAGCTCCCATTTTTATGGGGGCAGGTAGTCTAGGTCTAGAGCGTTAGGCCAGTAACCGTAAGGTCGCTGGTTCGAATGCCCGAGCAGACAAGGTGAAAAATCTGTCCATGTGCCTTTCAGCAAGGCACTTAACCCACATTTACTTGAGGGGCACTGTACTACTCTGGCTGACCCTGTGAAACAACACCTTTCAATGCACCTATCTCTGGTGTATGTTACACTAAAACATGATTTATTTTATTATATTCTCTGAGTGGCCTGCCTGCAATCTCATACTGTATACCCACTCTACCTGTCCTATTCTCCTCACACACATTTTAAAAGAGTTGGACAGATGAAAGAAGGTTACTCAGTAGGCCTAATACTCGGGTGAGTTGTTTTCATATCAGTGCAGAAGAAGGAAAGTAAACAAAGAGAGGAAGCCACTTTAGATTGGGGAGCACGTCTTGTCTACCCTCGTTTGCCTTCTCATAAACCCCAGTTTTTTCTGGACAGCCACTATATCCGCTGTGGCCTCTTCTCACTATGCGATAATGGAAAGTCTTCAGACAGTTTGTGAAGTGAGAAATAAGGAGAGGAGGAGTGCGAAGGGGAAAAAACGGGAGAGCTATCCATCAACGGCACAATCGGAGGCTGGGATCCTTCGTTCAGATAAGGACTGTTTAGAAAGATGGACGGCCATTGTCAGCGCACAGCATCATCCAAAAAGGCTTAAATGAAATCTAAAGATTCTCAGCGGTGGCTTGAATTACCTCTGTAATAACTGCAATAAGGCCCAGGCTAAACCTAGTTCAAGGATGATTATAGTGGCAGGTCCCAGCGTTATTATTACAGATTGTAAACATTAGCCTGCCCTAACCTCTTCAGCTCAGGGCCTGCCGGGAGAGGGAGAGTTGTGGTGGGGGGTTGAGGAGAATACCATAGGTCAGGGATCACCAACCAAATTTAGCCGCGGGCCGATTTTTTTTCTTGAGTGGATGGTCGGGGGGCATAATTACAAATAATTAGTAGACAGCAAATTGACCTCATGAAGCACTAACCTTGCTTACATTTGTATACGATCACGTGTCTCTCTATTATGCATGGAATACTTGGGAATAGATTTCTTAAATTAAAATCACTTGGAACTGATTTCCTGGTGTTTTTACAGTCTATGTTCAACAATGAAAATAAATAAATAAAAACATCTTAGAAAACTTGGCTGGCCAAATAAAACCACCAGCCGCTAGTTGGGGAACCCCGCCATAGATAATAGAGGGGGGATGTGGCTGTGTTCTTGAGGTTCAGTTCTCAGGGCTTCATGTCCATTGGCAATTGGGCTCCTGAATGGCGCAGCGGTCTAAGGCACTGCATCTCAGTGCAAGAGGCGTCACTACGGTCCCTGTCACTACAGTCCCTGGTTAGAATCCAGCCTGTATCACATCCGGCCGTGATTGGGAGTCCCATAAGGCGGCATGCAATTGGCCCAGCGTCGTCTGGGTTTGGCTGGGGTAGGCCATCATTGTAAATAATAATTTGTTCTTAACTGACTTGGTGTCCATGTCCTTTCCAAATACTTCCCATGGTTATTTTCACCAGTCAGAAATGGGGTTAATTGCAGCCTTTTCTACCAGATTTGAATTGCAATGACACATTGTTGCCACGTAAGTTAGGCTATGCTGCTTCGGTGTACACCCCCTTACCCAGTTAGAGACATTGCTCCTGGTGGTTTTCTATGGGGCATAACGCATCTTCATAAAGGTATGCCAAGTTGCGTTGAGATCTGCTCTTTGCATGAATAATCTTCACTGTAATTGGCTTCCTCAGGTTAAAACAATGTTTCTAAGGAATACCACAGTCTGATGTAATATTACAGGTCAATATTACCGACAGGGAATCAATGGCTGAAGTTGTCCAGATAGCTGCATCAATGTAATCACTTCATTAGTGATACGGTCGTATGGAAACTCAAGCTTGGATTGGATGCGAATAAAGCTGCCATACAACACATACATTTGTTGTGTTTAAGATAATAACGACAAGAAAAAGTGAATGTCTATTTCTGATTTGCAGTTCTCTCTCTAATATAAAGACATGGAAATCTAGCCTGCGATGGAATAAAAGGGCTTTTATTCTGACCTCTCATATTGACAGTCTATTTATGTCTCCGGCAGAACTCATTTCAGCCTCAGTTTCCTGCTGAGAATAAATGAAGCTTCTGGAGGACCCTCGCTGTGTCTCTGGAACTAGCCTGAGTATTCTGTTCTTAAGTGCAGAAATTGGCAACAGTTCCCCCGCCTAAGTACACCACACATTCAGTGAGACTTCCTTCTGCCAGCCGAGTCAATTTGGTCAATAGATGCTTTTAATTCCTTTTCCAGCATGCTTTGACAGGAGGGCCCAATGAGGCGGACCTGGCGATTTGTGAAGCCTGAAGGGACTCTCTCAGTGCTGATGTCATCGTCCATGTTAACCGTGTGTGGCCCAAATGACCCATGTTGACGCCGCTGGTCTTACCTCCGGTTTCAACACTTCAAACTGATTTGAGAATTGAGTGAGCTCAGTCTCTTAGATCATATAGCCTACAGTATTATAATGTTTTCAAAAGCCTAGTCCTGCCAATGACCTTGGGCATAGCTGTCATATCTCCTGTCACATCGTGTCACAGTCCAGGTCATCTATTTTAGGCTTTGCGTAGTTGGTAGGAAACTTCATAATTTCAGGTCAAGTAAGTCTACATCAAGAGGTTTCTTAATGTTGTTCTATCCCTTCATCATTAGGTCCTTACTTGCTCCAAACAAACTGATCAGCTGGACAGGAATCATAAAGGGCAGGTTGTTTTGCTGGAGGGATTATAGCTAGCCAGTAACTTTGCTCAAATACCAACCCACTGGACGAATGCCCTGAGCATAACAGCACAGCCAATTTGGACTGTTCTGGGGCGAAAATGAGGATTGTTGGTAGGCCTATATTCCTCCTCAATACAGCCGACAGTACCTGTCAGCCCACGCCCGTCAAGAGCTGCCTGGCGATGTTGAGCCGGGTTTTATTTCAAAATGAGAATCGATGGTTGTTCTGACGGCCGCAATTAGTGTCGTCTCCGTGTCAAGGTCTGAGCCTGTCCCTCCAACAGAACAGCCTAATTACTCATTAGCAGCACATTTTTACCTTTTATAATCTCACGTCCTAAAGGCTCTACCTTTTCATCTCGTTCAGGGGGAGGGCTGTCTGTCGGTGATTGTTAGCGTCAGCTGCCCCGCTCCGAAGCTCTATTACCTTTATGCCAATGATGAATTTATGAAATACCGCAGCCCAAGTGCACCGTCTCTCAATATCATGGGGTCAAAAGCCTCCCCCCAGCCCATTTCTTTGTCTCCTTATTTAATTTCCTGGCCGGCTAGGGCCTTGATTAATGCTTTGCAATGCCAGAGTTGGTCATCTGCTTTCTTTTTTTCTCTTTTTTTCAAGATTCGTAGTGTGCCACCTGCTCCTCTGTTTTTCGAAGGGGAATGTTTTGATTGTAATGATGGGTTTTATTGCATGCTTTTCATTTTCATTCTGGTATATGATGAGAAGTTTAATATATGAGGCTGAGTGATGGTTATAACCTTGGAGCTCTCATAACGTGGGGAATTGACACCCCCAGCACCTGTTGAATATAGGCTGAATGATGGTTATAGCCTCGAAGCTCTCATAACGTGGGGGATTGATACCCCCAGCGCCTGTTGAATATACCCTGAGTGATGGTTATAGCCTCGAAGCTCTCATAACGTGGGGGATTGACACGGGACATTGTTCAGTTCTGGATGAATAAATGCCAGCAGGAGCCTATTGTTTAGTAAACTATACTCAAAATTCTTCCATCACGGTATCCAAAACCCCATGGCTCATAGGTAATGACAAGGCTGCTCTTTCATTTCTGTTACCACTTACACAATTTTTAAAGAAGAAGACCTACTGTTGCTTGGCATTTTGTTGAAATTGAATAGTGGAGCGATGTTTTTTTACCCCCAGGGGTACGCTCAAAGCTGTCGGGGGTAGGCCAAATAAAAATGTGATTCACATTTAAAACATAATACAAAAATTACAGTTCTTCACATTTTCAAACAGTACATTTATATTTTCCAACTGAGTTTTTTTTCTCACCTGACTAGCCTCGTTTCTCTGCCCAAAATAAAATGAAACGAAATAACAACACAATGTCAAATACAGGAAACTTTCACGCAGACATTTGGAAAAGAAACATGACAATTTGAAAAATAAGCCACAGGAGTTTTTTGAGCGAGAATAAAGACAACTTTCAAGAGTTAAGACAAGTAAACTCAGCAAAAAAAGAAACCCTGTCTTTCAGGACCCTGTCTTTCAAAGATAATTAATAAAAATCCAAATAACTTCACAGATCTAAATTGTAAAGAGTTTAAACACTGTTTCCCATGCTTGTTCAATGAACCATAAACACTTAATGAACGTGCACCTGTGGAACGTCGTTAAGACACTAACAGCTTACAGACGATAGGCAATTAAGGTCAGTTATGAAAACCTGGGACACTAAAGAGGCCTTTCTACTGACTCTGGAAAACCACCAAAAGAAAGATGCCCAGGATCCCTGCTCATCTGTGTGAATGTGCCTTCGGCATGCTGCAAGGAGGCATGAGGACTGCAGATGTGGCCAGGGCAATAAATTGCGATGTCCGTACTGTGAGACGCCTAAGACAGCGCTACAGGGAGACAGGACGGGCAGTTGATCGTCCTCTCCGTGGCAGACCACGTGTAACAACACCTGCACAGGATCGGTACATCCAGACATCACACCTGCGGGACAGGTACAGGATGGCAACAACAACTGCCCGAGTTACACCAGGAACGCACAATCCCTCCATCAGTGCTCAGACTGTCCGCAATAGGCTGAGAGAGGCTGGACTGAGGGCTTGTAGGCCTGTTGTACGGCAGGTCCTCACCAGACACCACCGACAACGTTGCCTATGGGCACAAACCCACCGTTGCTGGACCACACAGGACTGGCAAAAAGTGCTCTTCACTGACGAGTTGCGGTTTTGTCTCACCAGTGGTGATGGTTGGATTCGTGTTTATCGTCAAAGGAATGAGCGTTACACCGAGGCCTGTACCCCGGTATTGGGATCAATTTGTTTGTAGGTGGAGGGTCCGTCATGGTCTAGGGAGGTGTTATATTATCATCGGACTGAGCTTGTCATTGCAGGCAATCTCAACGCTGTGCATTACAGGGAAGACATCCTCCTCCCTCATGTGGTACCCTTCCTGCAGGCTCATCCTGACATGACCCTCCAGCATGACAATGCCACCAGAGATACTGCTCATTATGTGTGTGATTTCCTGCAGGACAGGAATGTCAGTGTTCTGCCATGGCCAGTGAAGAGCCCAGATCTCAATCCCATTGAGCATGTCTGGGACCTGTTGGATCAGAGGGTGAGGGCTAGGGCCATTCTGCGAACTTGCAGGTGTCCGGGAACTTGCAGGTGCCTTGGTGGAAGAGTGGGGTAACATCTCACAGCAAGAACTGGCAAATCTGGTGCAGTCCATGAGGAGGAGATGCACTGCATTACTTGCAGCTGGTGGCCACACCAGATACTGACTGTTACTTTTGATTTTGACCCCCCCTTTGTTCAGAGACACATTATTCAATTTATGTTCGTCACATGTCTGTGGAACTTGTTCAGTTTATGTCTGTTGAATCTTATGTTCATACAAATATTTACACATTTTCAAGCCCCATTATTTTGACTTAATTCTTCTTGCTGCCGCGGATATGTCTGGAACAATGCTGGGGAAAAGGCCAAAAAAACTATGCAGACAATGCCTTCATCAAACACTGTTTTACGACGCATCAGTGGCATGGCAGGAGATGTTTTGAAATGGTTACTGCTTCGCATACCAGCTAGTGAATTATATGCGTTACAGCTTGATGAGTCAACAGGTGGCGGGGCGGACCTGGCACAGCTCCTGGTATATGTCCGTTACGTTGATTGGGGGTTCAATTAAGGAAGACCTCTTCTTCTGCCAACCACTGGAAACCAGGACAACATGAGCTGATTTAAAAAAAGTTCTGGACAGCTTTGTGACATCAAATGTACTTTGGTGATCAAGATGTGTTGCTACTGATGGCACAAAAGCCATGACAGGGAGACATAGTGGAGTGGTAACGCACGTGCAAGCAGTTGCTCCCGATGCCACTTGGGTACACTGCAGCATCCACCGAGAGGCTCTTGCTGCCAAGGATATGCCTGACAGCTTCAAAGACGTTGACTCTGGTGCTAGAGCGGGTACACAGTTGGAGGTTGAATGTTTGAAGGGGTAAAGGACTAAAAAAGTTGGGAACCACTGCTAAACGAATGGTATCCTTTCAGTTGAGCGTACTAGTGCTTCACCGGTCTACTGGATGTTGATGCTGTTGCTATGCAACCTCTTGCTAAATTGTTAGCATAACAGATTACTAGCTAGACATTTAGACCTCTTGTGTATTCTTAAATTCAATCTGGAGTGCCAGAGTGCCCTGGGCGTTCATAAATTGAGTGTTGTCAGATTGTCCGTTTGTAAATTCAGAGCATTTAGCTCCTCGGAGTGTTCAGAGCGCACACCGGATGCTCTGGTCGAAGAGTAGGCTTGATTTGAGAGTTCTGACCTTACAACGGCAGTCAGGCATCCAAGCTAACTGGCTAACGTTGGCTAGCTTGCTAGCTACTTCCAGACACACATAAGAGAACACCTCACTTTGACCATTTTACTTACCCTAGCAGCAATGGCAGTTTTCATGTTATCCAGAGCGTTGGTGACAAACTGTGCTGCTGTCAACAATTTAATTACGCTTTTTGCAGATGTTTACTGACACCGGTTATATTCCATGGGTGTTGAGCGTTTGTAAATTCGTCACTTTTTCTGCGCTCTGGTACACTCAGACGAGAGTGCTCTGAAATCAGAGTAGATAGCCAGAGCGAATTTACGAAAGCACCTAAATTTCCATTGACAACGCTCAATGACTATACCACTTAGCTAAGCTAAGTATGACTGTAATAAGTCAAACGTTGGTTAGTAGGTAATTTATTTGAAAAGTCATTGCTCAACGTTGCTGTCATAATTATTTAAAGCTATGAATTGTTGGACTTTGGCTGCATATTTTCTGCCATTTTCTTCAAATCTGAAAATGATGTAAAGCCACACCATTTTTTGAAGAATTGCATTATGGGCCCTAAAAGCACGGAAATAGTGTCCACTGCTTGTATATTTTGTATTTTGGCTAATGTAGTACGACATCCAGAACTTTTGTTGTACTAACTATATCCATACTATGACCAATAAGCATACTATATACTTAATTTACATCACAAATAGTATGATTAGTGCGGTTAGTATGAGTATTCAAACACAGCTCATGTCTTTTTGTTTCTACCCCAATGGGGGAGAGGAGAGTGAGATGCTAATCCTTTCCTTGCCTGGGAAGGTATCCGTATAATTTTTTGGAAGCGAAGCATTATAAATATAAAATTACTTGAGTTGTTAGCAGGATAAGAGGCTGACATTCAGCACATGGGGTGGATTAATACCTTAGATGTCATTAATTTCTCTCTCCGGGGTCAGACGCTGAATATCTTGACTTCAGAGGGGTGGTCACAAATGGCAAAATGAAGGTCTACCTCACTTTCCTTCTATAAAACACCCAAACCGAAGGAGAGAGCCAGCCAGGGAACTTTTAATAGATCCAATAAACAGAAACACGTTGGTTACAAGCGACTCAAGCCCTTGGGCTTTAAAGCCCATGTCAAGGATAAAGACATCCCTTAATGGGATGGTTATTAAGCTGCTAAAGGCCATACAGCTAAGCTAAGTGGACCACCAGGGCACCCCTGTGCTGGTGCGGCAACTAATCCCAGGGAGAGGCACGCTACTGTGGCCACGGCACCAGGATTCGTCTGCCTCTCCTGGCTGTCACAGCTCTGCTGATTTCTAATTAAATGACCCGAAGCCGCATTGTAATATTCAATGCAAATGTGGGTGGGGTGGGAGTGTCTGTGAGCCACCTTCTGGCGGTAAACCTAGATATCCCACGACGCACCCGCCACCAGATTCATTCTTCTTGACCTCCTTCCATGCAGTCACCCACCAAAGAGCTTACAGGTGTGTTCAGGGCTAAGAGAAGCAATTTAGATTTGAATTGTTTCAAGACTCGTTCAAGTGATGGGAGAGGGAGACTGAAAAAAAGACGGAGTCCCTTATGTGAAGTAGTAGCTGTCATTTGGATTAGGTGAAATAATCCCTTTCCTCCTCAATGGCTCCCACCTCTCTCCTCCCTCCACCCCTCAGGCTCTCTTCTTCCTCACCCCTGCCAAGCCCACTGGGATCATAGCTCCAGTGTAAAAACTCAGGCCAGGTGCTGATGGAACTTTTCTTTTTTCTCTCTCTCTCATTCTCAAACTAACGCAGCCCAACCACAGAATAGGGGGAAGATTAGCACGCCCCCACCCTCTCTCGCTTCTTCCTTTTTTTTGTTGCTTACTGCCGTCGGGCTGCTCCACACGTAGCGGCCCCACCGAGAGATGGAGAGAGGGAGAGGAAACACTGAGGGCAAAACCCCATGGGTGCTGAGGATTTAGTGGAGGACTGAGGAGATGAAGCAGCCAGTCAGTGAGGCTTGATCAGGAACAATCTGAGAAGAGGACAGAATGGCAGCTGTTGGTTTGATATGGCAAACAGTATGCGCCTGCGACTCACACACATGCTACAAACTGAGGTATAAACATACCTGTGTGCCCCCACAAAAGAAAGGAAACTATCTGAATGAGCAAATGAATAATGGAGCTCGGCAATGACTAGGGTTGCTGCATCCGCTCTCGTTGAGTTGTTTTTGAGACCACCTTAGCAGAATAATAGATATTGCACATGCCATAGATGGTGCATGGATCAGATGACACTGCATGCATGTTGATGTTATCGGGTTAGTGTCCACCATCCGCCTGCCCACCATATATGATTGGCTTTGAGAGAAACATATTGACTCACTTTCTGAAGGAGGTGAAGTGAGGTTTTACCGATATTCTCTGCTTATGTCTCCGTGGAGCTAATTCTAATGTAAATGTCAAATGGACCACGGTCAGGTGGAGAGAAGCCTGACAAGGCCCTGAAGTTATTTACCGTGAGTTACAGTGCCTTTCGAAATCATTCATACCCCTGGACTTATTCCACATTTTGCTGTGTTACAGCCTGAATTCAAGATTGATTAAATCTATATTTATATCACCTATCTACACACAATACCCCATAATGGACAGTGAAAACATTTTTTTTTAAATAATTTGCTAATTTATTGAAAATGAAATACAGAAATATCTCATTTACATAAGTATTCACACCCCAGAGTCAATACTTTGTAGAAACACCTGTGGCAGCGTCTTTCTGGGTAGGTTTCTAAAGCTTTCCACACTTGGATTGTGCAATATTAGCCCATTTATTATTTTAAAATTCTTAAAGCTCTGTCAAACATTTTCACGTCTTGCTATACATTTTAAAGTAGATTTAAGTAAAAACTGTGACCTGGTCACTCAGGAACCTTCACGGTCTTCTGGGTAAGCAACTCCAGTGTAGATTTGGCCTTGTGTTTTAGGTTATTATCCTGCTGAAAGGTGAATTCATCTCTGTGTCTTGTGGAAAACAGACTGATCCAGGATTTCCTCTCGGACTTTGCCTCTGCTTAGCTCCATTATGTTTCTTTTTCGTCCTGAAAAACTCCAACTGTCGCTCTCACAGTAATTGACCGTTAATTAACATAAACACATTTAGCACCTCCTGGCTTCCACACATCAGTGGCCTACAAGCCTACACACTATATAGCCTACACCTTCATAATAAATCCATTATTTATTTTAGACGGGTTTAAAGAAACATGATATGAAGAAAATGTAGTATATTTCAGAAGAACAGAATAGCATACTCTGAGTTGTCCTTATGTTAGATCCTGATCTGGTTATGCCATATGGCTGTGGGCTACACTCGTTCATTTAGCAGACAAGATTTGTTTAGAATTCCGTGGCATTATTTTTTTTTATAGTATGAAGAATACAATTGAAGCTGAGTGAAATACACTGCTCAAAAAAATAAAGGGAACACTAAAATAACACATCCTAGATCTGAATGAATGAAATATTCTTATTAAATACTTTTTTCTTTACATAGTTGAATGTCCTGACAACAAAATCACACAAAAATGATCAATGGAAATCAAATGTATCAACCCATGGAGGTCTGGATTTGGAGTCACAACCAAAATTAAAGTGGAAAACCACACTACAGGCTGATCCAACTTTGATGTAATGTCCTTAAAACAAGTCAAAATGAGCCTCAGTAGTGTGTGTGGCCTCCACGTGCCTGTATGACCTCCCTACAATGCCTGGGCATGCTCCTGATGAGGTGGCAGATGGTCTCCTGAGGGATATCCTCCCAGACCTGGACTAAAGCATCCGCCAACTCCTGGACAGTCTGTGGTGCAACGTGGATGGAGTGGGACATGATGTCCCAGATGTGCTCAATTACAGTGCCTTGCGAAAGTATTCGGCCCCCTTGAACTTTGCGACCTTTTGCCACATTTCAGGCTTCAAACATAAAGATATAAAACTGTATTTTTTTGTGAAGAATCAACAACAAGTGGGACACAATCATGAAGTGGAACGACATTGATTGGATATTTCAAACTTTTTTAACAATTCAAAAACTGAAAAATTGGGCGTGCGTGACCACATATCCGATTAGGCATGTAACGCTTTTATTATGAGGGTGCATTTTTATGGTGAAAATGATCTAATCAAACTTTAAACTCATGCGCTGCTTATGTATGCCAGTTAGGGTCTTACACCCCTTGTAAGAGGAATAATGTGCTTAATTGTAAGAAGTTATTTGGCCACTAGTTCTGATACAAACCTTATCAAAACATAAAGGTCTAGGGACTAGGCTACATGAGGTGTGTGACTATGATTAGAAAAAGTCACACAAAAAAAGCAATGCTTTTGTGTAATAATATATCATTCTTAAGTGATAGGCTAATATTGTGACCCATCAGACCATTCTTGATTTAATCGTGTCTTTACATATACCTAATAATATATGTGTGAAATTAGTTTTGTTTTAGAATGGCCATTATCATGCACCTGTCTCAAAACAGAGATGACATCTCTACAGAGATGACAAACAGCTATTTGGTCTTGGCCATAGTGGAGTTTGGAGTGTGACTGTTTGAGGTTGTGGACAGGTGTCTTTTATACTGATAACAAGTTCAAACAGGTGCCATTAATACAGGTAAAGAGTGGAGGACAGAGGAGCCTCTTAAAGAAGAAGTTACAGGTCTGTGAGAGCCAGAAATCTTGCTTGTTTGTAGGTGACCAAATACTTATTTTCCACCATAATTTGCAAATAAATTCATTAAAAATCCTACAATGTGATTTTCTGGATTTTTTTTTCTCATTTTGTCTGTCATAGTTGAAGTGTACCTATGATGAAAATTACAGGACTCTCATGTTTTTAAGTGGGAGAACTTAACTGACTAAATACTTTTTTTGCCCCACTGTATATAGGGCAGCAGCTTCTAAGGTGCATAGTTGAGTAGCCGGGTGGTAGCCGGTTAGTGATGGCTATTTAACAGTCTTATGGCCTTGAGATAGAAGCTGTTTTTCAGTCTCTCGGTCCCAGCTTTGATGCACCTGTACTGACCTCGCCCTCTGGATCATAGCGGGGTGAACAGGCCTTGGCCAGGTTAGTTGTTGTCCTTGATGATCTTTTTGGCCTTTCTGTGACGTCGGGTACTGTAGGTGTCCTGTAGGACAGACAGTGTACCCCCGGTATGCGTTGGGCAGACCGTAATACCCTCTGGAGAGCCTTGCGGTTGCGGGCGATGCAGTTGCCATACCAGGCAGTGATATAGCCCGACAGGATGCTCTCAGTTGTGCATCTGTAAAGGTTTTGAGGCTCTTAGGGGCCAAGACACATTTCTTCAGCCTCCACCCCACTGTCTGTGTGGGTGGACCAATTCAGATGTTCAGTAACGTGTACGCTGTAGAACTTGAAACTTTACACCTTCTACACTGTGGTCCAGTCAATGTGAATAGGGGTGTGCTCCCTCTGCTGTTTCCTAAAGTCCACGATCAGCTCTTTCGTTTTGCTGATGTTGAGGGATAGGTTATTTTCTGGCACCACTCCGCCAGGGCCCTCACCTCCTCCCTGTAGCCTGTCTCGTCGTTGTTACTAAACAGGCTTACTACTTTTTCATCTGCAAACTTGATGATTGAGTTGGAGGCGTGCATGGCCATGCAGTCATGGGTGAATAGGAAGTACAGGAGAGGGCTGAGCACGCACCCTTGTGGGGACCCTGTGTTGGGGATCAGTGAAGTGGTGTTGTTTCTTACCTTCACCACCTGGGGGCGGCTAATCAGGAAGTCCAGAACCTAGTTGCACAGGGTGGAGTTCAGACCCAGGGCCCGAGCTTAATGATGAGCTTGGAGGGTACTCTGGTGTTGAAGGCTACACTATAGTCAATGAATAGCATTCTGATGTAGGTATTCCTCCTCCAGATGGGGTAGGGCAGTGTGCAGTGCAATTGCGATTGCATCGTCTGTGGATCTATTGGGGCTGTAAGCAAGTTGGAGTGGGTGTCAGGTAAGGTAGAGGTGATATGATCCTTGACTAGTCTCTCAAAGCACTTCATGATGACAGAAGTGAGTGCTATGGGGCGATGGTCATTTAGCTCAGTTACCTTTGCTTTCTGGGTACAGGAACAATGGTGGACATCTTGAAGCAAGTGGGGATAGCAGACTGGGATAGCAGCCTTGCGAGGGTTAACACGCTTAAATGTCTTACTCACGTCAGCCACGGAGAACGAGAACCCACAGTTGGGAGTAGGTCGTGTTAGTGGCACTGTGTTATCCTGTTTAGCTTGTCTGGGAGCAAGACGTCGGTGTCCGCGATGTTGAATTGTGACTCCACTTTGTCTCTACTCACGTTTTGCCTGTTTGATTTTCTTATGGAGGGAATTATTCAACCATAATCCCAGTCACCTTATCATGGTTAAATGCGGTGGATCACGCTTTCAGTTTTGCACGAATGCTGCCGTCTATCCACAGTTTCTGGTTTGGGTAGGTTTTAATAGTATTTACAAATACCCCGGTATACTGCCCAACCCTAGCCTCGTGGTTAAATCCCTAAGCTGTTTCCTACCTCTCCAGCAACTGAGTTAGGAGGACACCTTTATCTTTGTAGTGGCTGCATGTATTGATACGACATCCAAAGTGTAGTTAATAACTTCACAAGGCTTTTTACCCGTCTAACAATTAGACACACCTGGTGTTTGTGGTTGAATCTTTGCCTGAAATTCACTGCTCGACTGAGGGTCCTAACAGATAATTAAATGTGTGGGGTACAGAGAGGAGGTAGTCATTAAAAAATCTGGTTAAACACTATTATTGCACACAGTGAGTACATGCACTCATTATGTGACTTGTTAAGCACATTTTTGCTTCTGAACTTATTTAGGCTTGTCATGGGTTTGAATACTTATTGACTCAAGACATTTCAGCTTTTCATTTTTTATTAATTTGTAAAAATGTCCCAACAGAATTCCTCTTTTACATATGACGTATTGTGTCTAGGCTAGGGCTGGGCCATATTGCCTAAAAATCATCTCGATAAAAAAATTAAACGAATGGGTGATTCACGATGTATATATATTTATTTAATATTACTTTTCTCTAAATAAGCTTGGTTGTACAATTAAAGGTCAGTACACTGCATTTTGAACAGTCAGGAATTATCAAATGAATTCAGGGCTTGTAAAACTAATATAAAACTGTAAAACTAATATAAATACTAATATAAAGCCTTCAACTATAAGATCCACTATAATCTAATTATCAAAATAGTATAACCTGCTTTTTTGCTAAAATTAATGATCTGGCTTTCAAGTCTATGAAAATCCCCTTTTGTTACACATGTAACCAGAACCATGCACATTCACTAATGATAACCAACGTCATGTATTATAGAAAATTAACAGTTCATAAAAACCTCTCTCTCAAGCACAAGTCCACTGCTATTGAGTAACTAACTAATATTTATTTTTTATGTCTAGCCAACATGGCTCTATTTGTTTGACAACAAGGTAGAATAGTTGAACTTTTCTGAATACACCCACCCGTTCTCTGTTCTACATTTTTGGAGTTGAGACATAATAAGGGTATCGTTACAAAGGTTAATTTCTCCTCTATTAAAGTAAAGCGAGTTGAAACTTCTTCCACCCTGACAAGCAGTTATCTTTCATCTCTTTGTTGTTGTGAGTGTCAGGGGGAGGGTTAAGGTGTCTGTCTGAGTTGCAACACAGCACACAGCACAGAAAGAGTGAAGGAGACGAGACGAAAAAGACAAACACTCATAAAAATAGAAGAGAAGAAAAACGAACCTAGATTCTTGCGATACAGGCATTTAGAACATCGCTTCAACATAAATTTGACTTAATCAAATTAGTTCGATATCGCTCAGCTCTAGTGTACAGTGGTTCTTCCTTTAAAGGTTGTAGCACACCTTGCGGGTTGCCGCAGAAATCTATGGCACATTATTTGTCAGCCATTGTTACCATTAATGCTAGTTAGTGCTAGTTTGACCACCAGAGGGCATCTTTGAGAAGCATTTGAAAACCTTCAACATTGGCTGTACTAGAGAATTTCAAACCTTTTTTGGAAGAACATAGTATATGGGATTGATTTGAAGAAATGTATCTTAATTAATTAAATTAATATTATGGTGTTTCTATTCCAAGAAAAACGAAAAACCCTCTTGGTTTCCGTTAGGATGGAAAGGAAAATATGGCGCTGTACAACGTGACGGTTGGGAGTAGGCTACAGTACTAAGAGCATAACATTTCCACACCCTAAGTGTTGTTTAACCAATACCCAAAAGGAGATTCAGTCAAAATAAAAATCTCATTGATTTATCAAGACCAGTCCCCATGCTTGTCTCAGAGCAGTGCTAAACGGTGCTGAAATTGTTGTAGGCTAACGCTTCAAATCCTATTCCTTCTAACTTCAATATGCTTTTTAAACAAATAAGCCCTACACCACTTAACAGCACATTACTCAACACTAGTGAGGCTCATATCGCCTACGGTAGACCTACAGTATATTGAAAAATATTTGTTTCAATTAAGTTACTCTCAGCCGATAATTAGATTTAGAGGATTGGAGGATTCTACAGTAATATCTAAGGGGCATTTTTCGTTTGGGCAAATCTGATCTGTGAGAATATCTAAGGGGCTTTTATATAATTCTAAATTAATTAATAATAATAATCATCATAATTGCTTTGTTTTAAAAATTTATGATATTCTGGAGATGATTTAGTTTTCAAGTAACCTAAAGTGAGGGAGAAAAAGGACATTCTTGAACATGCGGTGAGACATCGTTAATAATTTGTAAATAAAGACAGTTTGTAGGCCAGTGACAACAAATCTACATTTAATACATTTCAAATTCAGGGTGTAACACAACAAAATGTGGAACAAGTCAAGGGGTGTGAATACTTTCTGAAGGCACTGTATGGTCTCCTCTGTGAAGGCTTCTGCTCTTGTGGCTTTTCTTCTCACCATCGACAGTACCATTTTAAAAATAATTGTTTAGCTCCCTTAACAAGACAGACAACACTTTTTGAAGGGCATGGGATCGTTGGGTGCATGTACACCTATATGCCTTATAACACTATGGAGGTATAATGAAATTCAAAAAATAGTTGGAAAAGTAATAGATAGGGTTTTGGGAAATCCTCTCAAACAAACTTTGAATCAGAGGCCTTCTCATGGCATTTTCCTGAAAATCTTAGGACACCAGTCTCAGACACCAGTCTCAGACAAATAGGGTTTCTTAGAGGAGACTCTGAGACTGGGAGTGTTGAATTGAATTTCTCACCTTTTAACAAAACTCTCATGACTCTTCCCTCTCATGACCCACAGTCAACTATGGTCGTCACACAGGCTTACCAATATCCCTCTTGATCCTTTTTTTCGTGCCATTTTATCTTCAACTTTATAGTTGATCGTATTGTAGATTTAGGCCTGCAAATCTACAGTCTTTCCCACCTGTTGACATATCTGTTTAACACTCATACATCCAATAGTGACATTTCATCACAGGACACATCATAGAAATGTCTGTGTTTAATATGAGGATGTTAATTGCAGGTGCTTCCAGCTGACCAGATTTCACTTAGTCCTGACAAGCAAGCCATGTCCATCCAGTCTGTCTGGGACATCTGCACTTCTCTGTCCGACAGTGTTGTTTACATATGCCAAACAGAGTTTGTTTGAGCGGTATTGGCTCCTCTGAACTTGGTATGAGTTTTCGTTCTCCCATTTTTGTGCCTACATTTTTGGTGAATTTGTTGGATTTGGGCTCGCTAAATGTTTTTTTCTCCACAGTTTTTTATGGCGGCCTACCTATACATATTAAATGGCTGGTGTGTTAAGGGCCTCTTTGTGTGCTGGATCGTGACAAATGAACAATTACCTGGGGGGGAAATCAAATCAAATTGTTATAGTCACATGCGCCGAAAGTGAAAGGCTTACTTACAAGCCCTTAACCAACAATGCAGTTTTAAGAAGAACAAATAATTAGAGCAGCAGTAAATAACAATAGCGGGGCTGTATACAGAGGGTACCGGTACAGAGTCAAAGTCACAGGGAGGGGGGGGACGACGACGTTGCTCTTATATTCAGTTGTTCCTCCCGACTGTATGTAATGAAATCTAAGATTACCTGGGGTACCAATGTAAGAAATAACACATAAAAAAACTAAATACTGCATAGTTTCCTAGGAACGCGAAGCGAGGCGGCCATCTCTGTGGGGCGCCGGAAGTAGCGAATCTGCATTGGCTCCTGAGTGGCGCACAATGGGATTGCCTTGCAGTTCTCCAGCTGTATCCACTGAAAGCACTCACGGTTCAAGGCACAAGGGCAGGGGGCACGGAATGGGACGCGGAGCGCACAGAAGACAGACCTAGCTCATGGGGAAGGGAGGAGGAGGAGGAGGAGGAGGAAGGGGGGGTAGCACAGAGCAACACTTTAAGGGGCATTCCACACTGGGTAGCACAGAGCAACACTTTAAGGGGCATTGCAGTAATAATGGAGCTGACTAGGGAAACGTTCCCACTGTTCTAGCAGGTAGCTGGACAATAGACTTGCCTAGGTGGAGGGTAGGGGGAAAATTCTGTCGTCAAATGTATTTCTAAGTTAGGTATTATTATAATTATGTATCACAGCCGATCGTGATTGGGAGTCCCATAGGACGGCACACATTTGGCCCAGCGTTTCTCTCCCTCTAAAAACAGAAATAAATGTTTTGGCCTTTACAAATATTATTTTGGCCTTTATTCAGATTACAATCACTCACTTTTGTTTTTTTGAAAACGAAATAACCTCAAATATCGTTATATATATATTATTAAGTTGATGGCACAGTCATATAGCCGGAACCTACATAAAGCTGAGTGACTCACTCATTCATGGCTTTGGATCAAAATAAATAAGTACCAACATTATTTCTGATGGTCTTAAAGAAATGTTTTTGTTATCCTGACCTGGACACCATGTACAGTATTATAATAGCCCAATATTGGCTATTAGCAGGACAATATACCTTTACCAACACCTCTCTGTATTTTGATACTTTGTGGATGGGTCCTCCCGTGTGGCGCAGTGCAAAATGCATTGCTACAGATATTCGATACCTGTGCCGGCCGCCACTGGGAGACCTATGAGGCGGCTTTTGGTTTTAATTTAGAATCCAATCCTCTATATTTAAATATTGGCTGAGAGTCACATCATATTTTTCGATATATTGTAGGACTACCATAGGTGAAATGAGTCTCACTAGTGTTGAGGAATGTGCTGTTAAAAGTAGTGTAGGTCTTATTTATTTAAAGAGCATTTTGAAGCTCCATTCTAACGGAGACCCAGAGGGTTTTTAGTTTTTCTTGGAATAGAAACACCATAATTTTAATCAAATTAATTAAGCAAGTACCAGTCAAAAGTTTGGACACCTACTCATTCCAGGGTTTATCTTCATGTTTACTATTTTCTAAATTGTCGAATAATAGTGAATACGGTCATCTATGAAATCAGTTAAGAACTAATGTTTATTTACAAGGACAGCCTTTTCCTTCCTCCCAGTCGGGGAATTGAACCCTGGTCTCCCGCGTGCTTGCACGACATGGGGATTATTTAGCTAAATAGCCCAGCACTGTAGCCTACTCCCGACCATCATGTTGAACAGCTCCATATTTTCCGTTCCATCCTAACGGAAACCCAGAGGGTTTTTCTTAGAATATAAACACCATAATATTAAAGAAATGAATTAAGCAACATTTCTTCAAATCAGTCCCATACACTATGTTCTAAAAAAAAAGGTTTTAAATTCTCTAGTACAGGCGCAATTGAAGGCCATCAAATGTTTCTCAAAGATGCCCTCTGGTGGTCAAACTAGTGCTAATTGGCATTAATGGTACCAGTGGTTGGCACTTAAATAACGTGCCATAGAATTCTGCAGCACCACGCAAGCTGTGCTGCAGTACACTGCAACTTTTAATGGGACAACCACTGTAAGTGTGCTCTTCATGGATAAATCCCAGTTTCAACTGTACAGGACAGATGGCAGACAGCGTGTATGGTGTTGTGGTTTGCTCGCCCACACGACATGATGGTGGTGGGGTTATGGTATGGGCAGGCATAAGCTACGGACA
This sequence comes from Oncorhynchus nerka, assembly GCF_034236695.1. Taxonomy (NCBI): domain Eukaryota; kingdom Metazoa; phylum Chordata; class Actinopteri; order Salmoniformes; family Salmonidae; genus Oncorhynchus; species Oncorhynchus nerka. The sequence continues at coordinate 75,169,337 of NC_088405.1, forward strand.
ACGAACACGAGATCCTGAGGCCCATTGTTGTGCCATTCAGGCACCACCACCTCTTGTTTCAGCATGATAATGCACTGCACCATGTTGCAAGGATCTGTATACAATTCCTGGAAGCTGAAAATGTCCCTGTTCTTCCATGGCCTGCATACTTACCAGACATGTCACCCATTGAACATGTTTGGGATGCTCTGGATCGACGTGTACGATGCGTTTTCCATTTCCCCCCAATATCCAGCAACTTCGCACCACCTTAGAAGAGGAGTGGGACAACATTCCACAGGCCACAATCAACAGCCTGATAAACTCTATGCAAAGGAGATGTGTCGTGCTGCATGAGGCAAATGGTGGTCACACCAGATACTGACTGGTTTTCTGATCTTTTTTTAAAGGTATCTGTGACCAACCGATGCATATCTGTATGCCCAGTCATGTGCAATCCATAGATAAGGGCCTAATGAATTTATTTCAATTGACTGATTTATTTATATGAACTGTAACTCGGTTAAATCTTTTAAATTGTTATATGTTGCGTTTATTTTTGTTCAGTGTATGACCAGAGCATTGACAGAGAACTGACTTTAATTTAATTACATTTTTTGCATATTCTGATTGCATTTCTTTCTCAATATCGTTTAATTAGTCTTCATTTTTTTATATATATTTTTGACATGGCTGTTGCGGGATATAAAGGGAGTTATACAAGGATAATGATTCATTCACAACTCATACAAAAGTATGTGTACACCCCATCAAATTAGTGGATTCGGCAAGTCCAGCCACACCCGTTGCTGACAGGTGTATAAAATGGAGCACGCAGCCATGCAATCTCCTTAGTCAAATATTGGCAGTAGAATGGCCTTACTGAAGAGCTCTGTGACTTTCAACGTGGCACCGTCACAGGATGCCACTTTTCCAACAGGTCAATTTGTACAATTTCTGCTCGGCTAGAGCTGCCCCGGTCAACTAAGTGCTGTTATTGTGAAGTGGAAATGTCTAGGAGCAACAGCGACGTGGTAGGCCACACAAGCTCACAGAACAGGACAGCTAAGTGCTGTAGCTCGTAGAAATGGTCTCTTTTCTGTTGCAATCACGCTTCACCATCTGGCAGTCTGACGGATGAATCTGAGTTTGGTGGATACCAGGAGAACGCTACCTGCCTGAATTAATAGTGCCAGTTTTGTGGAGGAGGAATAATGGTCTGGGGCTGTTTTTCATGGTTTGGGCTATGCCCCTTAGTACCAGTGAAGGGAGATCTTAACGCTACAGCTTACAGCTTACATTCTAGATGATTCTGTGCTTAGTTTGGGGAAGGGCCTTTCCTGTTTCAGCATGACAATACCCTCGGTCCATACAGAAATGGTTTGTCGAGATCGGTGTGGAATAACTTGACTGGCCTGCTCAGAGCCCTGACCTCAACCCCATCGAACACCTTTGGGATGAATTGGAACGCCGACTGCGAGCCAGGCCTAATCGCCCAACATCAGTGCTCCCGACCTCACTAATGCTCTTGTGGCTGAATAGAAGCAAGTCGTCGCAGCAATGTTCCAACATCTAGTGGAAAGCCTTCCCAGAAGAGTTCTGTTATAGCAGAAAAGGGGGGACCAACTTCATATTAATGAACATGATTTTGGAATGGGATGTTCGACTAGTAGGTGTCCATATACTTTTGGTCATGTAGTGTACATCCTCTCCTAAGGTGAAAGGTACCTTATAAATGTGAAATTGCAATTTCACATGTAAAACAACCACGTGAAAATCTCACTTAAGTTTTCAGGGATTTTTTTCATGATAATGTAATTAAATAAAACGCCTCGCTTTCCGGCAATTTGCCCTGTCTTTGTTTATGTTTAATTCTTGCCTTCGCTTTTGCTGCCTTATTCCCATTTGTAAGTTTTGTGCACATTCATTCCAGCAGAAAAAAAACCCTGGATGTGACCAGATGTAGGTGGAAGTTGTGAAAAATAATGTGAAGAATTAACATTAAAAAAAACATCTGCAGGAAAAAACACAACTTCACACTGTGTCTGACTCTAGTGATTTAAAAATGTTTGCATTTGTGTTCCAAACGTGTCCGAAAACCACATGCATTTTTCAGGTTGGTTTTTAGTTAGGGTAAGTGTATGTTTGTGGGGAGAGTCAAGCCCATGTTTGTGTACAGTCTGAATCGTTTTCTTAAGCCAATTGATGTCTGCTTTTTGAAGGGAGTCTTCTTGATTCTGGGTGGTTGGTGGAAAGCTTTCAAGCCCTTTCACTTTAAACATCAAACCAGTTGTCCTAAGATTTGCTCTAGGAGTGAGAATTGAAAAGCAGAGAGAGAGCGCCTCAGACAGTGGGAGCACACGGCGAGGTGTCAGGTGTGTGATCTTAAACTTCTCTTGAGGGCGGAATTGGAGGAGCAGAAGCAGCGGATAAGGCCAATCTTAAAATGCCATGGCAGCTCAGAGAAGGAAATTACATTTGACTCGGAAAGGACAACTCTGACATGGCCAATTAATAATTCAAGTAGTTTTGGCTTTAATGAGCTGTTCAATTACCGAGTAGTCCCTTGAGAAGATGGTTTATGGTGTTGCGGCGTGGTCATGTTCTCTCCATGGCTGCCCTGCGCCATCATTCTGAGGAGGCTACGCCACGAATGAGCCGGAGAAATCACCATTAACCTTGTCCCCACATCGCCACTGAATAATGGGCATGCTCTGGGAATGGGCTTCTCTTCTTAAAGACCACTTTCCGAGTCAACAGAATGATTGCGGCGCAACAAACGTCTCCAGTGCTTTACGGTTGTTCAGAAAGCGGCGGTGGGCAAACCCCCTCAAAGTTCAGAGGCTTCGGCCGTTAATCAATCAAGTCAGGGAATTCAATACCAAGCCAAGTGTCCCTTTTCAAGTGTACTCTCTTATGAAAAGGAGTGAGATGACCTTTTGAGTGCTATGCAAATGAAAACTTCTACTAACTGCCCTCCTACTCCATCAGCGGTGCTAATCAGCACAAGTACAGATGGAACAAAGTGACGGAATATGCCCTTTACAGCGATTTGTTTTGACAGACGCTTCCTTCTTTGCAGATGTTCATACAAAGACCCCATGCTGTAAAGCCACACGCTCCCCAGCATTCTTGAGACTCGACGCAGCCTTATCAAAAGCACTGACATGAATGTGTCATTTGATGGGTTCAACCCGTAATAATGAAGTGATCGAGGCAATCAGACATTACAGCACCCCTCCTGTTATTGACATCTGTCATCTTGGGCACTTTTGTCTTCTCATGTATTGGTAATCAGTCAGAGGAAAAGTGCAGGGAGCCACTCTTTTTGTGTACTCCATATAAAAAACTGTAAGGACAGCGTCGAAAGAACTGTCAGCTGAATGTAACTTAACGCTGACAGTGAGTACGTTTACATGCACACTAATAATTCAATATGAAACTGATTAGCCTATGGCAGTAGGCTGAGTATTGCAATAGTCATGTAAAAGCTTTACTCTGATTATCTTAATCGGTGTACGGTCATAATGGAAGTAAGCATACGCTGAATAAAACACCTGGTTTCCTGAACAATCTTTTGAATTATTAGGACATGTAAACAGCTTGTTTGGCGTTCCAGCTGTTTATTTGATGTGCGCATGTGCCAGCACCAGTAGTGCAAGCCTCCCTGTTATGAACGAGTGAAGTGAGTTTGGAAAAACTTAAAGTATGCATCTTAGAAATAATTTTCACATACAAACTTTGTCAGAACTCAATCAAACAGGCATTGCAAAAATGACAGGATGTTTATTTGGATAGTTGATTTTCCATGTAAACAGGATTATTTGGGAAACCGTTATTTATATTTATATTTAACCCTTATTTTACTAGGTAAGTTGACTGAACACATTCTCATTTACAGCAATGACCTGGGGAATAGTTACAGGGGAGATAAATGAGATAATTGTAAACTTGGGATGATTAGGTGACTGCGATGGTATGAGGGCCAGATTGGGAATTTAGCCAGGACACCGGAGTTAACACCCCTACTCTTAAGATAAGTGCCATGGGATCTTTAGGGACCACAGAGAGTCAGGACACCTGTTTAACGTCCCATCCAAAATACTGCACCCTACACAGGGCAATGTCCCCAATCACTGCCCTGGGGCATTGGGATATTTTGTTTTAGACCAGAGGAAAGGGTGCCTCCTCCTGGCCCCCCAACACCACTTCCAGCAGCATCTGGTCTCCTATCCAGGGACTGACCAGGACCATCCCTGCTTAGCTTCAGAAGCAAGCCAGCAGTGGGGTGCAGGGTGGTATGCCGCTGGCAAAAAAACTATCTTGCAAAGCATGTAAACGTTTGAAATAAACTATTATATTAATCTGACTATCCACAATAATCATATTATTGTGGGCATGTAACTGTACTCAGTGTTGTGACTGTGAAGTTTTGCCAAACAATTGGGAAGACTGTTTGCTTTTTTGTGATCAATTTTTCATACATTTCTCAGAGTTGTGAAAATTTGGCAAATTTCATATTGACACATCTTCACAACTCCAAAAAACAACTACCACAAGGCCATTTCTGCATACTGCATTAAAAAAAACACTTGACAAAGGCCCCACACTCAAACAGACGTTAATGTCACATTTTCATGCTGCTTAAGTGATTTAATAATATTTTGGGATTTCCAACAGTGAACCACAAATGTTTACAATGTCCATTGGTTCCAAGTCTTAATACTTCTCACACCCTCAAGCCAAATTCAGTCCATTGGTGATGGCCATCTGCTCAGAGCAGATCGGAATATGTCTAACAGCACACTCCGGTTGAGTGTCAACGCTGCCTGTACTGTTCTACATACAGTATGTACAGTCATACTCTGTTTTGTTTACATTCCTGTCCACAAATGAAACTATAGGATAGCAAGAATCTCTGGGGCATGCTGTTCTGAGGGGGGCTTTGTAGCTGGCAATCCTCCCAGCCCTGAGTGGAAGCCAAGAGCCCCTTCTGTGGCAGCTGTGGTGGGATTCTCCTTTGTGGGTCAGATGGAGGAGCACATCTCAATTGATATGTAATGCTCCCCTGTGGAAACTAGTGAATTGGGCTATGAATTATTATTTTGTTGACCAACTTTTTATTTAGTTTTTCTTATTTTTCGGGGGGGGGGTTACAGGTACAAAAAAACAATGATAGAAATGCACAAGAAGAAACCCCCACATTCTACCTATCCATCCCGAGCCCCCCCCCACACAAACCGGTCATCACCGCAGCCACAAAGTCAGAAGGCCCGCCTACTCGACCAATCAGGTGAGAGGGAGTGTGATGACACATATGCCGGCTCAGAAGGCCCGTCTACCTGACCAATCAGATGAGTGAACGTGATGATGCGTATTCCGGTTTGCGGGAAACGGCTCATTTTCTAAATGACATATAGAGTTCAAGTTTGAGGATCAAATAAGGAAATACATTGAAGAACAAGAATTGACAAAGTCACAAAAATTCATAGCTTTGAGAAAGGACAAAAGTTTTGGGCAAAAGGGTAAGTTGAAACCAATTTTTGCTACTCATCTAAAATGTACTAGCTAGCATAATGGATTCCTTTCCAAGCACAGAAGAGTTATTCTGTTTGGTAAAGCAATGTTAGTTTCCCTACAAGCCTTTCATTCTAATAGTAATATATCACATTTTTGACCTTAAACAGATGCACAGCCTTTGATAGGAAAACAATTCAGTTGGGAGAGTAAAAGTTTGCCATTCAATGGTGTCCTGTTTCAAATTGTGGGCATCAGACATGGGGTTGTCACGATACCACTTTCGCGATACCCAGCGCTATTGTGGCATGGAAACTTCGAAGTAAAAATAACTTCGTTTTTTTTTTACAGCTTTCTTGCTATATATACATACAGAAGAAACAAGAACAAGTACGTGAACCCTTTGGAATTATCAGGATTTCTGCATAAATTGGTCATAAAATTAGATCTGATCTTCATCTAAGACACAACAACAGACACACACAGTCTGCTTAAACTAATAACACAAAATTATTGCATTTTTCTTGTCTATATTGAATACATAAGTTAAACATTCATAGTCTAGTTTGAAAAAAGTATGTGAACCCCTAGGCTAATGACTTCTCCAAAAGCTAATTGTAGTCCGCTAACCTGGAGTACAATCATTGAGACAAGATTGGAGATGTTGGTTAGAGCTGCCCTGCCTGATACAAAACACTCACAAAATTTGAGTTTGCTATTCACAAGAAACATTTCTTCATGTGAACCATGCCTCGAAAAAAAGATCTCGAAAGTCCCAAGATTAAGAATGGTTGACTTGCATAAAGCTGGAAAGGGTTACAAAAGTATCTCTAAAAGCCTTGATGTTCATCAGTCCACAGTAACACAAATTGTTTATAAATGGAGAAAGTTCAGCACTGTTGCTACTCTCCCTAGGAGTGGCCGTCCTGCAAAGATGACTGCAAGAAACTAGCGCAGAATGCTCAATGAGGTTAAGAAGAGTCATAGTGTCAGGTAAGGGCTTACAGGAATCTCTGGAACATCTCTATTGACGAGTCTACGATACGTAAAACACTAAACAAGAATGGTGTTCATAGGAGGACACCACGGAAGAAGCCACTGCTGTCCCAAAAAAACATTGCTGCACGTCTAAAGTTCGCAAAAGAGCATATGGATGTTCACAGCGCTACTGGTAAAATATTCTGTGGACAGATGAAACTAAAGTTGAGTTGTTTGGAAGGAACACACAACACTGTGTGGAGGAAAAAAGGCACAGCACACCAACATCAAAACCTCATTCCAACTGTAAAGTGTGGTGGAGGGAGCATCATGGTTTGGAGCTGCTTGGCTGCCTCAGAGGCTGGACAGCTTGCTATCATCGACGGAAGAAGGTATTCCCAAGTTTATCAAGACATTTTGAAGGAGAATGTAAGGCTATCTGTCCAACCAATTGAAGCTCTACAGACGCTGGATGATGCAACAGGACAACGACCCAAAACACAAAGTAAATCAACAACCAAATGGCTTCAACAGAAGAATATACACTGCTCAAAAAAATAAAGGGAACACTAAAATAACACATCCTAGATCTGAATGAATGAAATATTCTTATTAAATACTTTTTTCTTTACATAGTTGAATGTGCTGACAACAAAATCACACAAAAATTATCAATGGAAATCAAATGTATCAACCCATGGAGGTCTGGATTTGGAGTCACGCTCAAAATTAAAGTGGAAAACCACACTACAGTCTGATTCAACTTTGATGTAATGTCCTTAAAACAAGTCAAAATGAGGCTCAGTAGTGTGTGTGGCCTCCACGTGCCTGTATGACCTCCCTACAACGCCTGGGCATGCTCCTGATGAGGTGGCGGATGGTCTCCTGAGGGATCTCCTCCCAGACCTGGACTAAAGCATCCGCCAACTCCTGGACTGTCTGTGGTGCAACGTGGTTGGTGAATGGAGCGAGACCTGATGTCCCAGATGTGCTCAATTCGATTCAGGTCTGGGGAACGGGCGGGCCAGTCCATAGCATCAATGCCTTCCTCTTGCAGGAACTGCTGACACAATCCAGCCACATGAGGTCTTGCATTAGGAGGAACCCAGGGCCAACCGCACCAGCATATGGTCTCACAAGGGGTCTGAGGATCTCATCTCGGTACCTAATGGCAGTCAGGCTACCTCTGGCGAGCACATGGAGGGCTGTGCGGCCTCCCCAAAGAAATGCCACCCCACACCATGACTGACCCACCACCAGACCGGTCATGCAGGAGGATGTTGCAGGCAGCAGAACGTTCTCCATGGCATCTCCAGACTCTGTCACGTCTGTCACGTGCTCAGTGTGAACCTGCTTTCATTTGTGAAGAGCACAGGGCGCCAGTGGCGGATTAGCCAATCTTGGTGTTCTCTGGCAAATGCCAAACGTACTGCACGGTGTTGGGCTGTAAGCACAACCCCCACCTGTGGACGTCGGGCCCTCATATCACCCTCATGGAGTCTGTTTCTGACCGTTTGAGCAGACACATGCACATTTGTGGCCTGCTGGAGGTCATTTTGCAGGGCTCTGGCAGTGCTCCTCCTGCTCCTCCTTGCACAAAGGCGGAGGTAGCGGTCCTGCTGCTGGGTTGTTGCCCTCCTACGGCCTCCTCCACGTCTCCTGATGTACTGGCCTGTCTCCTGGTAGCGCATGCTCTGGACACAATGCTGACAGACACCGCAAACCTTCTTGCCACAGCTCGCATTGATGTGCCATCCTGGATGAGCTGCACTACCTGAGCCACTTGTGTGGGTTGTAGACTCCGTCTCATGCTACCACTAGAGTGAAAGCACCACCAGCATTCAAAAGTGACCAAAACATCAGCCAGGAAGCATAGGAACTGAGAAGTGGTCTGTGGTTATCACCTGCAGAACCACTCCTTTATTGGGGGTGTCTTGCTAATTGCCTAGAATTTCCACCTGTTGTCTATTCCATTTGCACAACAACATGTGCAATTTATTGTCAATCAGTGTTGCTTCCTAAGTGGACAGTTTGATTTCACAGAAGTGTGATTGACTTGGAGTTACATTGTGTTGTTTAAGTGTTCCCTTTATTTTTTTGAGCAGTGTATATATATATATACACACACACACAGTGGGCAAAAAAGTATTTAGTCAGCCACCAATTGTGCAAGTTCTCCCACTTAGAAACATCATTGCCAACAAAGGGTATATAACAAAGTATTGAGTTAAACTTTTGTTTTTGGCCAAATACTTATTTTCCACCATAATTTGCAAATTAATTAATTAAAAATCATACAATGTGATTTTCTGGATTTTTTTCCCTCATTATGTCTGTCATAGTTGAAGTGTACCTATGATGAAAATTACATGTTTCTAAGTGGGAGAACTTGCACAAGTGGTGGCTGACTAAATACTTTTTGCCCCACTGTGTGTGTGTGTGTGTGTGTGTGTGTGTGTGTGTGTGTATGTATGTATGTATATATTTATATGTATGTATTTATATGTATGTATTTATATATTTATATATATATGTATACAGTACCAGTCAAAATATTGGACACATACTCATTCAATGTTATTTTCTTTGTTTTACCATTGTTCTAACTTGTAGAATAATAGTGAAGACGTCAACTGTGAACTAACACATATGGAATCATGTAGTAACAAATCAAAATATATTTTAGATTTTAGATTCTTCAAAGTAGCCAACCTTTGAGGGATGTGCCCTTGATGACAGCTTTGCATACTCTTGGCATTCTCTCAACTGTCTTCATGAGGAATGCTTTTCCAACAGTCTTGAAGGAGTTCCCACATATACTGAGCACTTGTTGGCTGCTTTTCCTTCACTCTGCTGTTCAACTCATCCAAAATCTTCTCAAATGGGTTGAGGTTGGGTGATTGTGGATGCCAGATGTGTGATGTGACTGCACTTGAAGGACCTTCAAGTTTTAAAGTAATGATGGACTGTATTTTCTCTTTACTTATTTGAGCTGTTCTTGCCATAATATGGACTTGGTCTTTTACCAAATAGGGTTATCTTCTGTATCTTCCACCCTACCTTGTCACAATACATCTGATTGGCTCAAATGCATTAAGAAGGAAATAAATTCCACCAATGTGACTCACCAGCTGGATTTGGTCTTGTGTAGCAAAATTTGAAATTGTGTTTTTACATTGGATAAAAGTAGATACTCAGAGCTACAAAATTGTATATAATACACTGCATTTTTGAGGAACAATGGGAAAGTAATAAACTCTTGAGAAAAGGTCCTTTTGAATGTTTTGGTATCTAGTGAAGAGCTCTTCTTTGTCTACACCCATTCACCATCATTCACTCCCTCTTAAGCTTTAGCCCCACCCAACGCACACTTGACGTTCTGGCTGCTGATTTGTTTACCTCTGAATAACATGAAAGCAGCCTAACCAGCTCTGCTGTCAGCAATTTCATGACGCTTTTTTGCTGACTAACACTGGCCATATTCAACGGGTGTTGTACACTTCAGCTTAAGACACAAACAGCTTACAGACGGTAGGCAATTAAGGTCACAGTTATGACACTAAAGAGGGCTTTCTACTGACTCTGAAAAACACCATGAGAAAGATGCCCAGGGTCCCTGCTCATCTGCGTGAACTTGCCTTAGGCATGCTGCAAGGAGGCATGAGAACTGCAGATGTGGCCAGGGCAATAAATTGCAATGTCCGTACTGTGAGACGCCTAAGACAGCACTACAGGGAGACAGGACGGGCAGCTGATCGTCCTCGCAGTGGCAGACCACGTATAACACCTGCACAGGATCGGTACAACTTGTTATGTTCATACAGATATTTATACATGTTAAGTTTGCTGAAAATAAATGCAGTTGACAGTGAGAGGACGTTTCTTTATTTGCTGAGTTTAGATATTTCATAAAAAATCTGCCATTTCCAGCTACAATTGTAATTTGCAACATTAACAATGTCTACACTGTATTCCTGATCAATTTGATGTATTTTAATGGACATAAAAATGTGATTTTCTTTAAAAAACAAGGACATATCTAAGTGACCCCAAACTTTGGAACAGTAGTGTTTAAATTGATGGTTCGGATTACAGACAGGATGTCAATGTCAGATTTGTCCATATTCTGTTCCAATTAAAGGGTTGTTCAGATTCAGTTAGCTCTGTGGACCATATTTGTTTAATGGCCAGATCAGAATGTTATTTCCAAACGTTTTTTTATATATATTATAGAGAGCAGTCCTTTCGAGAGCCCAGATCATTTATTTATTAATCCCATCATTGGATGTTGCCTGGTAATGTACTATATGTATCTTTCAAATCTTTGAATGTTCTCAAACCATTACAGTCCATGATATTGGTAAGGATAATGATTCCACATTTGTACTATGGGGGGATGCAGAAGACTGCCCTCCAGATCGCAAGGCATTATTGTGAAATATTTTAGTATGGACATACCATTTTTTGATTCCCAGTTACATTGTTTTTACATTTTGCGTCAAATATAGAAATTGTGTGAGCAATAATAGAACCAAAACATAATTTCCATTGTTTAAGGGATATATCAGTGAAGACCACCCTCTTCCAGGGCAATAGGAGACACCATCTTTCTCTCTATACTCAGCCAGGAGGAAGAAGAATCATGTGGTGAAATGCTACTGACTGGAAATACAATTGAATGTTTGGTACGGAGAGTTCTCCTGCCTCTTTCCCTCTTTGTAAATGTATTCTGATTGAATTTATTTCAGCGTTCTGTTCAAATTCTAAAAACCTGTTTTTGCTTTGTCGGTATGGGGTAGATTGAGGGAAGAAAACAATGTAATCCATTTTAGAATAAGGCTGTAACATAACAACATGTGGAAAAAGAGAAGGGGCTGAATACTTTCCCAAGGCACTGTATTGACTTTAAATAACTACAAATATTCAAATGTAAAAAATAAAAAAAAACATTAAAAAATATCTTGATGGTATTGAAAAAAACCATCCCGTGGCTTTATCCAAATACCCTGGTATATGGTACATACGGTATACCGCACATTGAGTTTACGGGAAATATTTTGTCATCTCTTGGAGGAGATGGATTTTTCCCTTCTAGCTTAGTTCACTCTGTTTCCAGGTCATGGAGTTGCTCCTTTGTCACATTTGCCACTGTCTCCAAACTTCCCACTTTAGTTGAGTAGGTATTCACTTTAGAAGTGAGCAGTGCAAAATATATGGGTTTTAATTGCAAGTTGGATAGTAGTGGCCAACTCTGTTGTTGGGTGTTGGGAGCTGCCATGTTCCACAGGTTAATTGTGAACAGACAGAATATGCCAGTTGCTGGAGTGAAATAGACCTGCTATTGTTCCTTGTAATACAGTGAACGTCCCACAACTCAATTCTTATGGTCAGGTGGGGCAGTAGCTTCCCACCTGGCCAACATCCGGTGAAATTGCAGAGCGTGAAATTCAAACAGAATTATAAATATTTTACTTTCATAAAATCACAAGTGTAATTCATCAAAATAAAGCTTAACTTCTTGTTAATCCGGCCGCTGTGTCAGATTTCAAAAAGGCTTTACGGCAAAAGCACACCATGCGATTATCTGAGGACAGCACCCCGCCTACAAAACCATGAAAACATATTTCAACCAGGCAGGTGCGACACGAAAGTCAGAAATAGCGATATAATAAATGCTTTGATAATGTCCTTTTTTATAGCTGCCAGGCTTCAGTCAATAATCCACCCAGTTTCCCTCCATAAAAATGCATACAAAATGAATCCTAAACATTACTAATAAACTTTTCCAAACAAGTCAAACAACATTTATAATCAAACCTTAGGTACCCTGATACGTAAATAAACGATAACATTTAAGACAGAGATTTGTTATTGTCTTTACCGGGGAAAAATACCAAAGAACGCGCTCTCATTCACAAGCTTGGAAACACTACAGTGAAAATGGGAGCCATTGTAGAAAAACTACAATTTCTGGCTCATTTTTCCAAAAAACAGCCTTTTTTGGGATAGTTTGTCCTCGGTGTTTCACCTGCCATATCAGTTCTGTTATACTCACAGACATTATTTGAACCGTTTTAGAAACTTTAGAGTGTTTACTATCCAAATCTACAAATGATATGCATATCCTAGCTTCTGGGCCTGAGTAACAGGCTGTTTACTTTGGGCATGCTTTTCATCCGGACGTGAAAATACTGCCCCCTACGCAAGAGAGGTGATGTTATATGTTGACAATTATTAGAAAATAAGCCTGTTAATTGATAGTTATTTAGCAAAAGAAAGCCATGCGTTTCAGTGCATGCCACTGGAACACTCAGGCTATGAATAATTCTTGAGACAATGAAGGTCATGCATTTGGTGCTCTTATTTACATGCTCCTGTGAAATGTCTGAATGGGTTTACGAATGGTATGAGCAAATGTCATCGTTTGTTTCTGATCATGGGCTTTCGTGTGTGTTTGTGAAAATGTAAAGTGTGTGAGTGTGCTTCAATCCAGGTGTTCCTTTGTTTAGACCTGTGTGCGTGTTGCTTGTAGGCCTACATGCTTGAAAGTCCGAGTTTCTGTGTGTGCGCTTAGAGCTTGAGTGGTCCAGTGTGTCTGTGTGGACATTTCACACCAAGCCCCATTGTGTGCTCAGTGTAACTGCACAGTATGTTTGGAGTCATTGGCTCGCCTCGGTGTGTGAAAGTGGCACCACTTTGTGTGCCCAGTGAATGAAAGTGGTATCACCAGTCAATAGTATGAATTATGTATGGCAGGAGTAGGTGAAGGCCTTATTTTGCATCATCTGCAGCTTGTTCAGCAAATTAGCATTTGGAGAGAGGTCTGCCTTTGTCTGGGGTTTGAGCTCTTCTTTATGACTTTAATATGGAAATAGAGGGAGCAAGGGAGGGTTCTTGGATGCCTTTTTCATCATTTGTTTCACACGGTTCCTTTTCCTAATTGGTCAACTTTGAGGGAACAATACTGTTAGGTGTGGACTGGGCAGATGGGGGTGATCATTGATTGGCTAGATCCCCGTTGGGCTCTGCTTGAACTGGTGGACGGTCATCAAAACCTGCCCAGGATTAACAGGGGAACGACAAAGCTGAAAGATGCCTGTGCTACAAACTGAATGAACTTGAGTTGCCAATGGACAGACTTTTCTCTTGACTGTCAATATGATTTTAATTCATTTCACTTTAGTGCAGCATCTAGGCTATCTATGAGCTATTCCCTATTTCCTCCCTCTCTTCAGCTCTCATCTCTTCACTCTCCTCACCTCTCCTCTCTTCACTCACCTCTCCTCTCATCTCTTCACTCTCCTCTCATCTCTTCACTCTCCTCACCTCTCCTCTTTTCACTCTCCTCACCTCTCCTCACGTCTCCTCTCTTCACTCTCCTCACCTCTCCTCTCTTCACTCTCCTCATCTCTTCACTCTCCTCACCTCTAATCTCTTCACTCTCCTCTCATCTCTTCACTCTCCTCTCCTCAACTCTCATCTCTTCACTCTCCTCTCATCTCTTCACTCTCCTCTCCTCACCTCTCCTCTCTTCACTCACCTCTCCTCATCTCTTCACTCTCCTCTCCTCTCATCTCTTCACTCTCCTCTCATCTCTTCACTCATCTCATCTCTCCTCTCATCTATTCACTCTCCTCACCTCTCCTTTATTCACTCCCCTCGCCAAGTAACAAAGCCGAGGTTTGGGGAAATTCAAACATAAAATCACACTGTCATTGTTGCCCTTAATACATGTACGTATCACATCAAACCAAGCCCTGCTCTGTTACAAGGCTAATTCATTGAGTGCACTGCACATTTTCCCCCTCTTATTTGAAACTTTGGAACTAAAGGATAAAGAAAAGGCTGCATTTTTTGGAGTCAATGGTCCTTGCAAATAGCTAGGACCATTGAGTTGGTACAAGAGGGGCACTTTGTTTTCAGACAAACAAGGTAGTTGCGTTTTACTGTTGCCAATGCTGCTATTTTTCTGTGTTCAACGTCTGTGATTCTCTGCCTTGGCTGCTCTGTAGGCTTGGCTCAACGAAGCTGCAATCAGTCTCAATTCGGGCTGAGGCTGGAGCCAAATAATGCAATCTCTCCATCCACCGACTCGAACATCCTGCCCCTCCGCTCTGCATTAGTACCTCTTCCTCTTGGGCAATTTTAGCTGCCACTCTTGATCACCCTTGCCTGCTTGGAAGCTCGCAATGTTTTTCATGTGGAATTGTAGTCTTAGGCTTGTTAGCGTCTTGGCGAAAAACGAGACGAAAATGAAATAGCCACAGGCAAAACATTTCAGCCAAGGTCACTTGCATTAAAATGGGTTGGTTTTTTTCAGTGCTTTACGGCGCTGTAGCTCTATTTCATCTTAACCGGGGAGTTAACCTGTGTAGTCTTTCTAAAGGTGGTCTGCAAGACTGATAAATGGCAGTTGTGGAGGGGATGTTGAAAGTCTGTTGAAAGTTCTGTCTACGTAGGTTTTGTTTTTATTTGCTTTATTGATAATGGTTGTCCTATAATGTTGTAATTATCACATTGGTGGGGAACAAATCTGGAAATGTATGTTGATCATTCACAGTCCTAATAGGATGCCCTCATTCACCTCTCCCTAGGAAAGCTATGGGTGGAGAGGGGTATGGGTGGAGAGGGGTATGGGTGGAGAGGGGTATGGGTGGATCATCTTGAATGAGCTCATAGACCTACTGAGTGTAACTTAACATTGCTGCTTGAATAATCCTCTTCCCCCCTCCATCTAGGTAAGCTTTTTATTTGGCCCCTGGTGGTAATGATGATGATGGGGGAGGGTTTGAGTCATGTTGCCGGCAGCTCCTGATGGCTCCCCCCGCTGTGAGGGGGGCCGATTTAAGGTGACGCACCGCACCAGTGAGCTCAAGGCTCAGAGAGATGTCTGTAGCCCTGGCTCATCCAACTAACACACACTGGACTGATGTCATGTCCCCATCCCATCTCCGACCATTGAATCTCAGACCCCATAACTAGACAGAGGAGAGAGGTTGAAGAAAGGAATTAACTAGCTTTTGATCTGACCCTCCTTAATGTAAGGGCTACTGCGATGCACAAACTGTTGTCCAAACACATGATTCTTAAATTCATCCAGATGTTGAATGTGGGATTTGATCATCAACATGTTGCCAGAATTTGAACTCCAACCTTAACTGGCCTTTGATTTGTCATCAAGCTCTCTATTTTTGGCCAAAATCGACAGTGCCAGGCCTATTTTGGTCCTGTAAAACAGATGGTAGTGGACGAGGGTGGTAAATTCTCTCTCCTACCTACCTTTCCCATCGCCATCTCAGTCTGTAACTCACTGCCCACTCACCATACAAACAACTGAAACAGTTTGGTTGGAAAGCTGACAATTTGTCTAAGTGCATTCATTCCACTTCGAGCAGCAAAATGGCTTTTCTTTTGTAATAGCCAGGCTATATGCGACAAGTGTAAGGACATCATTTCTGTTCCCTCTTATTGAAACAAACGGTCGTCAAACAAGCCTTTCATATCTGGGAAGTGGGAACAATAAATCCCTGAATATCCCACAGCTGTGGCTCGGCCTGTGTACACGGTCACGTGCACGGATATTGACAAGCACGGGGCAGAAATAGCCCCATTTGGATGCAAAGGCGGATTGGGGATCAGCTACAGTGTAAATAGCACGGACCTGCCAATAGTGTTTCCATCTGTGGCCATTTTCTCTCTCTTTGATGGGAGGGGAGATGGGCAAAACAGTAGAGAGTGAGAGAATGTAAAAGCAGAGGGCCTAGCCAAGGTTGTCTACTTATCCCCTCGATTCGATTTGTCAGTACAAGGTTTTGGGCCGGCTAACAGCAACAGTGAATCCCTGATCCATGCCTAAGGAGGACCGACGGGCCCCTCTTGTCCAAGGCTTTAGGTGAACAGGGAAATAGGCTAAAATCAAGAGTCGCTCTCGCTCTCTCTCTCGCTCTCTCTCTCTCTCTGCTCTCTCTGCGCTCTCTCTGCTCTCTCTCTGCTCTCTCTCTCTGCTCTCTTAGTTTACATCCCAATGGGAGGTCCAAAATAAAAGCAAGCAAGTTGAAGTTGCAGGTTCTGTGAAGGCCAAGGTCTAAAGAGGCCATGGCTACTGTTTGACAAACAAAATCAGGCAGTTATGGAAGACTTGTGGGACGTGACTGCAGTGCACCTCAGTAGCTCTTCTACCTTTGAGAAAAGTGGAGCTGAAGTATAGGCCTAATGTATTGCATTTCTAGTTCTAATCTAAAGGAATAATAGGATTAGGGATAAGAAGATGTGTTTCTACCAGTTTACAGCCTCTTCACACTTACTACTCTTTTTGTAAAAATACCTTTGGCAACGCATATTACTGAAATGTTAACACTTGCCCCAAAGTTTTTTTTAAACATTTTTTTTTTTAGCCTTTATTTAACTTGGCAAGTCAGTTAAGAACCATTTTTTAATTAATAATAATAAACCCAGACGATGCTGGGCCAATTTTGCGCCGCCCTATGGGACTCCCAATCACGGCCGGATGTGATACAGCCTGGATTCGAACCAGGTACTGTAGTGATGCCTCTTGCACTGAGATGCAGTGCCTTAGACCGCTGCCCCCCTTGAAGAAGGGCAGGGTGAACAGAATTGTATCGTTGAGCCAACATTCCTACAGTATCAATGGTAATAGCAGAGGATTGAAATGTATGGTCATTTTCCTAATATTTGATACTTGTTTTATTGAATTTCTACCTGAAATTGTAGTAACAGCCTGTTACATTCTGAAATTGTTGCAGTTGCTGCTGGCTATACTGAGCGGAGCCACGTAAAACTATGGAAGCCCATCCCCACCACCAAAAACCTGTCAAATGTAGATCGTACAAATAGGATATGTTTTTAAATTTGAAACATTCTGTGGTGATTTGTTGGCACCACAGGGGGGAAATTGTTTTCCAGGGGCCCCGAGTTTTTCCTGATTTGATAGTAGGCTAACCATACTCATCGACCTGGCCAAGGCTTTTGACTCTGTCAATCACCACATTCTTATTGGCAGACTCGAAGGCCTTGGTTTCTCAAATGATTGCCTCGCCTGGTTTACCAACTACTTCTCTGATAGAGTCCAGTGTGTCAAATTGGAGGGCCTGTTGTCCGGACCTCTGGCTGTCTCTATGGGGGTGCCACAGGGTTCAATCTTCGGGCCGATTCTCTTCTCTGTATACATCAATGATGTTGCTCTTGCTGCTGCTGATTCTCTGGTACACCTCTACGCAGACAACACCATTCTGTATAATTCTGTCCTCTCTTTGGACACTGTGTTAACTAACCTCCAGACGAGCTTCAATGCCATACAACTCTCCTTCCGTGGCCTCCAACTGCTCTTAAACGCAGGGAAAACTAAATGCATGCTATTTAACCGATCACTGCCCGCACCTGCTCGCCTGTCCAGCATCACTACTCTGGACGGCTCTGACGTAGAATACGTGGACAACTACAAATACCTAGGTGTCTGGTTAGACTGTAAACTCTCCTTCCAGACTCACACTAAGCATCTCCAATCCAAAATTAAATCTAGAATTGTCTTCCTATATCGCAACAAAGCATCCTTCACTCATGCTGCCAAACACCCTCGTAAAATGTACCATCCTACCGATCCTTGACTTCGGTGATGTCATCTATAAAATAGCCTCCAACACTCTACTCAACAAACTGGATGCAGTCTATCACAGTGCCATCCGTTTTATCACCAAAGCCCCATACACTACCCACCATTGCGACCTGTACGCTCTCGTTGGTTGGCCCTCGCTACATACGCGTCGCCAAACCCACTGGCTACATGTTATCTACAAGTCTCTGCTAGGTAATGCCCCACCTTATCTCAGCTCACTGGTCACCATAGCAGCACCCACCCGTAGCACGCGCTCCAGCAGGTATATCTCACTGGTCACCCCCAAAGCCAATTCCCCCTTTGGTTGTCTTTCCTTCCAGTTCTCTGCTGCCAATGACTGGAACAAACTGCAAAAATCTCTGAAGCTGGAGACTCATATCTTCTCACTAGCTTTAAGCACCAGCTGTCAGAGCAGCTCACAGATCACTGCACCTGTACATAGCCCATATATCTACCTTCCTCACCCCCATACAGTATTTATTTATTTATCTTGCTCCTTTGCACCCCAGTATCTCTACTTGCACATTCATCTTCTGCACATCTACCATTCCAGTGTTTAATTGCTATATTGTAATTACATCGCCACCTGCTCCTTTGCACCCCAGTATCTCTACTTGCACATTCATCCTCTGCACATCTACCATTCCAGTGTTTAATTGCTATATTGCAATTACTTCGCCACCATGGCCTATTTATTGCCTTAACTCCCTTAACTTACCTCATTTGCACTCACTGTATATAGACTGTTTGTTTTCTTTTGTTCTACTGTATTATTGATTTTGTTTTGTTTATTCCATGTGTAACTCTGTGTTGTTGTATGTGTCAAACTGCTTTGCTTTATCTTGGCCAGGTCGCAGTTGCAAATGAGAACTGGTTCTCAACTAGCCTACCTGGTTAAAAAAATTAAACTCTGGACCCTAGTTGTAGCATGTGATATGGGGCGGGAGGGTAGCCTAGTGGTTAGAGCATTGGACTCGTAAAGGTTGCAAGTTTAAATCCCCGAGCTGACAAGGTACAAATCTGTCATTCTGCCCCTGAACAGTCAGGGGCAGAACAGTTAACCCACTGTTCCTAGGCCGTCATTGAAAATAGGAAGTTGTTCTTAACTGACTTAAATAAAGATCAAATTAAAAAATTAATTAAATCAGCTGTAAAAAATAGTTTTATATGGGCTATGATGAGACCTGATTTTTTTCTAATCATGTAATATTTGTATTTTTTTTACTCCTGGAAAAACTCCTGGACCAGGGAGAATGAAAACATTAAAACCATTTACAGAAGCTAGGTCTCATACAAATATGCAAATATCCACATAAATATGGTGTTTACATTGGATAAAAGCAGATTCTCAGCAATTATACGCTACAGTTGAGGAACAATGGGAAAGTAATTCTGCTTTGAAAGTTGATAAATTTGTAATCTCACTTTTGAGAAAACGGCTTTGAATGTTTTGGGAAACCTAATGAGAGCTCCTCTTTGTCTACACCCATTCAGCATCATTCACCCCCTCTTAAGCCTTATACTACAGGTGTGTACGTAAATTCAATCTGGAGAGCCAGTGTGTGCTCAGTGCGCACTCTGTAAACTCAGAGCGTTGTCAGATTGTCTGTTCGTAAATTCAGAGTGTTTTTATCTCGGAGCTCACACTGGACGAGGAGTAGATTGATCCGAGCATTCTGACGTAACAGCAGTCAAGCACCCAAGCTAACTGGTTAACATTGGCTTGCTTGCTAGCTTCTTCCAGACACAAATGAGAGAATAGCCCACGTTCGTAAATTCGTCAGTTATTCTGCGCTCTGATGATGTGATATCTTTCAAAAAAGCTGCGTTAGAAAGGATTACCTACACATACTGACCAGCTCA
The DNA here is from genome assembly GCF_034236695.1 of Oncorhynchus nerka. Classification (NCBI taxonomy): domain Eukaryota; kingdom Metazoa; phylum Chordata; class Actinopteri; order Salmoniformes; family Salmonidae; genus Oncorhynchus; species Oncorhynchus nerka. Next base: position 75,189,306 of record NC_088405.1, read on the forward strand.
TGTTATAGACAGAAGTGGGCTAAATGGCAGACCAATCCGAACTCATCTCTCTGCATGTCTAGCCAACTCATTGTCTCAGCCAATCATGGCTAGTGGGAAGGTTCCTGGCTTTTTCTGTGGCTACACCAACTACATTTACATTTAAGTCATTTAGCAGACGCTCTTATCCAGAGCGACTTACAAATTGATGCATTCACCTTATGACATCCAGTGGAACAGTAGTGCATCTAAATCTTTTAAGGGGGAGGGGGGGTGAGAGGGATTACTTTATCCTATCCTAGGTATTCCTTAAAGAGGTGGGGTTTCAGGTGTCTCCGGAAGGTGGTGATTGACTCCGCTGTCCTGGCGTCGTGAGGGAGTTTGTTCCACCATTGGGGCCAGAGCAGCGAACAGTTTTGACTGGGCTGAGCGGGAACTGTACTTCCTCAGTGGTAGGGAGGCGAGCAGGCCAGAGGTGGATGAACGCAGTGCCCTTGTTTGGGTGTAGGGCCTGATCAGAGCCTGGAGGTACTGAGGTGCCGTTCCCCTCACAGCTCCGTAGGCAAGCACCATGGTCTTGTAGCGGATGCGAGCTTCAACTGGAAGCCAGTGGAGGGAGCGGAGGAGCGGGGTGACGTGAGAGAACTTGGGAAGGTTGAACACCAGACAGGCTGCGGCGTTCTGGATGAGTTGTAGGGGTTTAATGGCACAGGCAGGGAGCCCAGCCAACAGCGAGTTGCAGTATTCCAGACGGGAGATGACAAGTGCCTGGATTAGGACCTGCGCCGCTTCCTGTGTGAGGCAGGGTCGTACTCTGCGGATGTTGTAGAGCATGAACCTACAGGAACGGGCCACCGCCTTGATGTTAGTTGAGAACGACAGGGTGTTGTCCAGGATCACGCCAAGGTTCTTAGCGCTCTGGGAGGAGGACACAATGGAGTTGTCAACCGTGATGGCGAGATCATGGAACGGGCAGTCCTTCCCGGGAATTTAACAATTTTGTTCGTATTTACAGATGGTGTACAAGTTTGTTATTAAGGCACATGAAAGTTCACAAGGTCCAGAAGGCATTTCTGCCAAAAATGCATTTGGATTGAAAAAAATATGTTTTATGTTCAAATGGCTTTCCTGTGAAGTAGTGATGCATGACATACGCCTAGTTTCCTTAAACAAGTCACATATGCTCATTTTCCCATCGTTGTTTCCATGTTCCCGGATAAAAGGCTGTGGATGATGACGTAGTACACATAAACAGCAGTGAAATTCCCATATACCGTATAAAAAATCAAATGTAAATAGTTTTTCAACTCTACTGATGGTTTTGTCACCAAAAAAAATAGTTATATAGGGACTATGCTCACTCTGGTCTTGGCACGTGAGCTCTATCCAATAGCTCGCAGATACAGTACTGGTATAGAGTACTACATGATGAGGTTATTATGGAAAAAATAGCAAAATTTTTAATTGTGAAACTCCAGCCATCATGTTACCAGAATAAGACCCTCAATATTTTTTGAAAATGACAGTGTTGAGCATCAGCTCACTTATTTCATCTGTACCCTAATAAATTGCATGCTTTCCCGAGTTGTAGTGGAAGGCCCACACAACATAATATCGTGTGACTCCAAGTTTACTTAGATATGATGATTATTATGTCAATATTTGTGCATTAAAGTGTTTCTACCAGTAATTTTACAGACACAGATGTTAATACGAGTGTAGCGAAATGCTTGTGCTTCTAGTTCCGACAATGCAGTAATAACCAATGAGTAATCTAACCTAACAATTACACACAAGTGTAAAGGGATAAAGAATATGTATATAAAGATATATGAATGAGTGATGGTACAGAACGGCATAGGCAAGATGCAGTAGATAGTATCGAGTACAGTATATACATATGAGATGAGTAATGTAGGGTATGTAAACAGTGGCATAGTTTAAAGTGGCTTGTGATAAATGTATTACATAAAAATGCAGTAGATGATATAGAGTACAGTATATACATATGAGATGAGTAATGTAGGGTATGTAAACATTATATTAAGTGGCATTGTTTAAAGTGGCTAGTGATACATTTTTTACATCAATTTCCATCCATTTCCATTATTAAAGTGGCTGGAGTTGAGTCAGTATGTTGGCAGCAACCACTCAATGTTAGTGGTGGCTGTTTAACAGTCTGATGGCCTTGAGAAAGAAGATCCCACCTTATTTTCTTTTGTCGACATTTTGAAAGTTCACTGACAATTTTGCACTTTCCGTCAGGCCTGTCGTGAAATGTTTTACCCACATGTACTTTACTCTCATTAAAAGGTTGGATGGAAACTTAGTTACAGATGGAGACAAAAACTGTGATTAGACAAAAACTAATAGGGCCGAGCTCTCTGTATGCAGGGCTGCATTGTGTAGGCCTTTTCATCTGTAATACAAATATACTCATACAGTATGTCATCACAAGGTATCCTAGCCACCTGACATGTCAATATAAACCACATTTGATCACATTTACATTAGGCCCATTTATTTGTGTTCTGGGGTGTTTTAGGCTGTAAATGCATAGCTATAAAAACATGATATTACATGTCCCCTGGCCAGGCCCAGATGGGATCAGAGCGCATAGGCTTCTCTAGGCTACAGTTGATCAGACTGAAGCACAGGCTAATTGTGCACGTTGACAAATCATGAGACATTACATTATTTTATCCAACATTTCATGAAAGTAAATGTTGGATAAAAAAATTCACGACAGGCCTGATGGAAATGGCTAAAATGTCAGTAAACTTTCAAAATGTCGACAAAAGGAAATAAGTGAGACAAGGTGGGATCTTTTTGTGCCTGTAAAAATGGTGATGGGGATGGTCTTCCATATAAAACAGGTTGTCACGGTGAATTCCCTTACAGTATACCCACGTTGTCAGTCGCAATTTGCTTTTACCACATGTAATGATTTGCATGATATTGATAACAGTGAAGCATGGTTTGTTGTAAGGTAGGCCTGCTGTAGTCTTATATTAATGTGAGGGGGTTAATCGTTCATTTTTGATAGGCTAGCCTTACTTGATGAAGACATGCTGTTATAGCAACTCTGTGCTTTTGTCTTGAAGCTAAAATGTGTAGCCTGCAGACGAGTAAATAAACCCTTTAATTGTCTGCACATAAATGCTTGTGAATTGTTGCATTATTCAAGAGTGTAATATAGTTTGGTTGCATTATTCAATAGTGTCATAGGTTTTAGAAGAAAAGTTTGTCATTGTTGAATAGTTTGTGCTCACTGGCTTGTGGCTTCTGTGATATTTACGGTCAATTTGACATGCGGACCAAGAATGTTGCGTTGCCAGCCACAACGAAAGGTAAGGTAAAGGCAAAGATGTAATGTGAATTGAAAAGTAGAATTCTCTTTCTCCACCCCGCTCCTCAGACTCTTTCATATCTCATTGTGGGAAATAGGGCCTTAGACACACAGCAACATTTTCACAAGATGACCTGCCTCAAATAGGTGTGGCACAATACACAAGCTGACATTTCATCTCTTAAGATAATGAATTCAGCAATGACTGAATGTGCCCATGTCCTTGATAAAAATAAAAAAATCTGCTATATTTTCCTCATTTAAATTGAAGCCCTATTCATTTATATCTCAGTTGAACAGCTAATTGGATTTGTGGCTCCTCTTGCTAATGCCTGAAGCTTAACCACTCTGCAAGGCACAACCTTTAGTTTTATCACAAACAAATTGTACCTATATGCTCCCAAAGACCACCATTTATTTTTCCCTTATTGTTAATTTTTCAACTCACAGTATTATTATCTATTCAGAAGCCCATCTTTATGTTATGTATTGTTGCATAGAGTATATATCTGTATGGTGCTTCATTAGGGGTTTAGAGAGAACAGCTGCAAAAGATAATGAGATTCTTTGGACCAGAAATGTGTTCTTGGAAATCATGGCTACATTACGAGATTAGATGGGTGTATTTATGTTCTGCTGAGCGGTACTGTAAGTGGCGTTTCCCATTTGGGATAGAGAAGTTTCCTGACGTTTCCTGAATAAATCTTTTTTTATTTAATATATATTAAAGGGATAGTTCACCCAAATTACAAAATTACATTGCTTAAAGATTAAGGAAACAAATCTATGGAAAGGGTTTGACAGCAATCCATGCTTTGGTTTAGTTTGCCTGGCATTGTTTCCAAATGCTAACGTTTTAGGATTTGTGGCACAAATCCTATCCAAGTCCTAGTACTGATATTTGTATTTTTCACGCATCATGTCCAAATCATTTAAAAATATCTAAAATTGATTGTGAAGCTCAACACTGTCACTTATAGATGATTTGAACATGTGTGAAAAATGCTAATATCCTACCATGACTTGAATAAGATTTGTGCCAGAAATGCCACAAATTCATGGTACCGATATTAGCGTTTTACACGCATAGGCCTCTATCTGCAGTTCCGTAAACTGCAAGATGATCAGAGCAATACAGGGGACCACTGTATTTTCTAATACAATGTACGTTTATATGAGATGGCAACTTTATATGGTATGTTTCATGTTATCGATGTGATCTTTTTTAAGTCTTGAGTGGCTTCATAACAAGGTGTTGTTCTTAAGGCTTTCACACATCGTACCGAATGTGTATCTAGCATTCGTCTGCCAACCGTTCAGCTTGTTGGTTTTTCATTTTTGTGACATGATTCTACATTTAAAATCGTTGCACACTCAGTTCGCAAATGACATGGAGGTGCTAAGTACTCTCGGTCAGCAACCGCTGTTGGTGTGTCTGAACCCTAAGACTATGCAAGTCAATGGACAAGCAGCCTTTCAACGGTACACAGTGTCCTGTTAGCGTGCCGTCCAGGTACCTTTGACAAGTAATCAACAGAGTCGAAGTTGCCATAGGAGCAAAGTGTCTGTCTGAGCTCTGGTTACATTTTAATTTACTTCTCGTCGAGGACTCTGCCTCTGAGCAAATTATAGAGTTAAACCACTTAGCAGGTTTCTTTCTCACTGTCTCTCAGGAAAGGAGGGAGAGAAAGAGAGAAGGCGTTGAGGAAAGCAAAGGACCCCTCCTCGTTTTCTAATAACATCCGAAACGGGGGAGTACAGCAATTAGTATTTTGGTTCCGACGCAGTTCCACAACCTCCAGGCCCTTTTCCAAGCTCAGGTTCCCTTTGCTGTGGAAAAGGCAGACTGCCGCAGAATATTCATTTTTAAAAGTCTGAACAAGCAATTATAAATTACCCTTATGGGGCCTTTGCAGCTATTGTTTGTGGAAACACACACAGAACCATAAAGATACATCTTTCGCGAAAAATTGTCACGTTGCAGAGAGTGGGCTATGGTAACTGTAGATGACTACAGGGTGAATGTGTCAGTAGTGTTAAAGTTGAAAAGTGTGTGTGTGTTTGTGCGCATGCAGACTGCGCACATCTGTGTTTTTGTCCGTGTGTGTTTCTCGTGAATCTGTGTCAACCGTCTATGGTGTAAATGTGAATGAACGAGGTCATGAGTAAACTTGTATGGCTGTAAGCGTTGTCTGTCTGCAAATGTACCAGCGTGGGTGTGTCTTCTCTGACTGCTTATTGCAGACCAGTGTTGTCTGTATCTCGATCTGTATGGATCTCTGCTCCCCCTTCAATGACGTCTTAGATCTGTATGTGACTTCACACTCAGTGGAGTCCATTCTGTGGCGCTCTCTGCACCCCCAAGTCCCTCTCTCAAACACACACAGAGACAGACATACACACTATTACCCCTGTGTCAGCCCGATCAGCAGTGACGCTCTGTTCTTTTCAATCAATGCCCTGTGGAGGGAGGCAGTAAATCAGGGATTAAGGTGCGGCGTGGCACTCTATTCCCTCAAGCCTGTGTCTTTTCATCTCATCAAGGTGCAAACAGAGGAACGTGGCCATGATGGTACCCCTACACTTTAATCATTGCCGGTGACCTCACTCATCAATAATAGATTAAAAAACAATCGCCGCCTCGTCTCGCCCCGTAACTGCACTCCTCTCCGCCTCTCCTCCAAGTTAGTTTATTTATATTCTCTGTGTGGGCAAATCAAAGAAGTCCATCAAGAATATGCCGTCCATGTAGGATAGGGTCTTGTGTTTGTTGTGCGGCCGATGAGTGGGAATGTTTAACACTAGAAAAGCCACCCCCCTTCAGGCCAATGAGTAGTCCTTTGACTCAACATTCTAACAGTCTAATAAATGCATTTCATGTATGCTATCGGAAAAATAATACTTTGGTTGTATTTATGAAGGTATTGGGTAACATTAGAATACACTCTTTTTTAAACGAACTTAAGAAAAACTTGCTGGTGCTCACATGTGGAGTGCATGGAACGGTGGTTATTTTTGGAAAAGGTGATATTTTGAAATAGAGCTCATCTTATTTTTTGGGGTTATTTGGCAATGGTGTTTTGGAAACCTCAGAATCTGTTCTTTCTGATACTACATAGAGATCTACATGTCTTACCTGCATGTAACTATATAGGAGGATTTTTTTAAAGTAACTTTTTCGCTCTCTGGGGAAAAACAAGTCTTCTTAAAACTGTTTGTGAAATCAAAATTCTAATAACATACTTTTAAATAGACTTTTTTTTAGGAAAATTCAAGGACAGAGGCATGACTAAAAATGGCAGAGATATTTCCATTGTAAATTCATATTGTGTCAAAATGATCCCCTTGGCCTTTTCTTGTGTTAACCAGAGTGAAGGCTTTGAGAGGCAGTTAAAAAGAGAGCACTGCTACGGTACCATTCCAGTGAGGCTAGTTTATTGTACCAGTGTTTTCGGCATCGACCGATTTTTGTATTCAACAGGTCTCAAGAGTCTCACGACAAATCAATAGATGGCTTGACGGAAAGAAAAAGTATAGAATGTAATGGTTTCTAGACAATTTTATCATGTTGCCCTTGACATATTGGTAATTGGCTGTAGTCATTTGGTTGTGGGAATCTCATAGAAAAAAGAAAAAAAAGACCCCAAGGATTCTCAGAAAAATCTCAGTGGGATTGTTTTTCCAATGCCTCTGATCAGGTGCAATCACAATTTTCTTGAAGAATACAGTCACATGTTGAAGCACATATCTCAACCAGTGATAGACAGTGTATATAGACTGTATTTTACCTCAGACCGACAGCGGTCAGTCAATAATCTCTTTTCCAGAGTTCCTTCGCTCTCATTAAAATCAACTACGGTCATACTAAGAATTTCACCGGAGAGCAGCCATCGGCACCCTGAGCAGAGCAGATTGGTGAGGCCACCCAGGGTTTCACCTCCCTTATCAGGCAGGACCGATTAGACCTGGTAAAAGGGTAATCTGGGTTTGTTTTAACCCAAGGTTCCACACTGGAATATCTTGGGAGATCAATTTACTGCCATCCTTGATGATACAAAAAATAAAGAAAACTAAGTTCAGACTAGAGCTGTCCCCGACCCCAAAAAATCTTGGTCGACCAAGAGCTGTCTCTTCTTTCAAAATTTGAAAACTTTTCCATATATAGACACCCTATGTGTTTTAGTAAAATCAACAATATGTAGGGGACTGAGCTTGTCTGATGCTTTAAGCACACTATTTGATTTAAATAATCAAGACACACAAATGATTCAAGGGGAAGCCAGAGATCAAGATAGCCTAACCCAAAATATTTTTACAGTACCAGTCAAACGTTTGGGGGCACCTACTCATTCCAGAATATTTCTTTATTTTTACTATTTTCTACATTGTAGACATCAAAACTATGAAATAACACATATTTTACATTTACATTTAAGTCATTTAGCAGACGCTCTTATCCAGAGCGACTTACATATGGAATCATGTCGTAACCAAAAAGGTTATTCAAAATATCCACCCTTGATGACAGCTTTGCATTCTCTTAACCAGTTTCATGAGATAGTCACCTGGAATGCATTTCAATTAACAGGTGTGCCTTGTTCAAAGTTAATTTGTGGAATGTATGGTGATTGTTTTGTGACATGCAAATAGAGGCTGTGAGGCAGAATATTTTTCAAAATTGGATCCACATTCTCATAGATTGTTTAACAATTGGATTAGATGTGTAGCTGGATATCGGAAGAGGTAAGGGTGTACATAACAGTGCTGCTAAATATGTTTAACAGGCTTGCAGCCAAGAGAGATGACTTGAAAAATGTGGATAATCTAACCACTACATAATATTTCTGATGTTGTCAGACATGGGTAATGCCAGGCCTCCTTGATTTTTGGGCCTTTGAAGAAGTATTTTACGTAGCCACAGGTTTTTTGTTATTCCAAATGAACGCGGTAATAACTTGATCTTAATTGTAGAAGAAGAATTTAGAAAGAAAACTGGAACACATTGAAATAGGTGGATAAACCTTGGCAAGATATTCATTTTCACAGTATTTATGCGTTCAGATGACAAAAGGAGCAGTAGCGACCAACGCTCAGTCATGTTTAGTATGTTCTAATAGCTTTGTAAAGTTTGCCTTTAGGAGATCTTTAAAGTTTTGGTTAACTTCTTAAGGTATAGGGGGCAGCATTTTCACTTTTGGATAAATAGCGTGCCCAATTTCAACTTCCTGCTACTCATGCCAGGAATATAAGATATGCATATTATTAGTAGATTTGGATAGAAAACACCCTGACGTTTCTAAAACTGTTTGAATCATGTCTGTGAGTATAACATAACTTATGTAGCAGGCAAAACCCCGAGGACTAACCGTTCAGATTTTTTTTTTGAGGTCTCTGTCTGTTCAGTGAGTTCTCATTGGAAAACGATATTTCTTAGGAACTTGTTTTCAGTTCCTACCGCTTCCACTGGATGTCACCAGTCTTTGGCATTTGGTTGAGGTTATTCATTTGGGCAATGAAGAAGTACGGCCATCTAGGAACTGCGTAACACTGTTGAGAGTTGCGCAAGACTTGAAAAGTAGCTTGGTTTGTTGTCTTCCTGTATTGAACACAGACCTGTCTTCAATTTGATCAATTATTAACGTTTAAAAATACCTAAAGTTGTATTACAAAAGTAGTTTGAAATGTTTTGGAAAAGTTTACAGGCAACTTTTGAAATATTTTGTAGTGACGTTGCGCAATTTGGAAGCTGTTTTTTTTCTGGATCAAACGCGCCAAATAAATTGAGATTTTGGATATATATGGACGGAATTAATCGAACAAAAGGACAAATTGTGATGTTTATGGGACATATTGGAGTGCCAACAAAAGAAGCTCGTCAAAGGTAAGGCATGTTTTATATTTTATTTCTGCGTTTTGTGTAGCGCCTGCAGGGTTGAAATATGCTACCCTCTTTGTTTACTGTTGTGCTATCATCAGATAATAGCTTCTTATGCTTTCGCCGAAAAGCCTTTTTGAAATCTGACATGTTGGCTGGATTCACAACGAGTTTAGCTTTAATTTAGTTTCTTACATGTGTGATTTAATGAAAGTTAGATTTTTATATCATTTTATTTGAATTTGCCGTGCTGCATTTTCCCTGGCTTTTGGCCAAGTGGGACGCAAGCGTCCCCTATACCATAATAAGTTAACTGAAATACCCAGATATGTTTTATGAGAATTTTGTTATCAATGTTCATAAACTTCAATTAATCTACTCGGTCTGCAACCCAGAGTTTGTAAGATTCTGGTTGAATGAAACAGACGATTCCCAGCTTACAATAGTCAAAATGTTTATTCATGGGAACGTTCTCCAGTCCATTACACAAAAACATAAATTTTATACTTGCTCCTTACTTACGCACATACTTTCACACAAACAGTAGATATCCTATGCACATACATACACACAAACAGTAGGTGAGTTTTATCCTTCTCCATAGTTCTCACCACTGTGTATCACTACCCAGCCGACAGTTCCATTTCCCCGAGGGTAGTGAAACCTTGAGAAGTACTCCCTGTCCTATCATAAGTTTCTCAGAGTTCTGTTCAAACACAGTTTAATTGTTCTCTGTATTTTCTTAGGCACACACATACACACACATTTCTCTCCCCTCCCAATCCAACCTAGTTTAATTATTCCTTATACATGCTACAATTATTCCTTATACATGCTACATAAACTATAATCCCTAATGGTTAAGTTTCAGGGTAGAATTATTTAGTCATTATCTCTAAACATGTAAATTATTTGATCAATGTGTGAATTTGCTTGCGACCCTTTTGAATGGAAGTGTAGCCGAACTGGTGGATCCATAATGTGGGTGAATACAAAACATTTCAGCATTCAGTTTATACCCAGATATTTTCCCAAAGGTTTTAAAGGATTCAAAACGATTGATGCCGATAACATTGGATCATATATTAATTAAAGTATATCATCAGCATAAAGTCAGAGGTTGTGATTGAGACCTTTTATCACCCCTTTCACTACCTCACTGCTATGTACAGTAGATCGATGGTTAGTGGCTCTCTGGGTATAGAAAAAAGGAGTGGAGACATCAAACAACCCTGCCTAGTTGAGGCCTGTAGGAGGCACACTCGAGGGGATTATCTTTATTTATAATGATTGATATAGTGGCTTGGTAAAACGTCTGGGGTAGAGATTTCCTATCAAAGGAGTGGGAGAAGGCTGAGGCTAAAAGCAGTAGGAGCTGTTTATCAAATTCAGCTGAGAACCCATCTGGTACCGTTGCTTTGCCATTCTTTAAGGACTTCATTACTTGTAAAATTTCTGAAGTGGTAAGTGGTTTCTCAAGATCCATTCTCACTTTGTCATTTAGCTTTGGTATTTGTAAACTTGAGAGGAAAGTGTCTGTCAAAGAGGAATCTCCAGAGGCTTTAGTGTGATATAAGTGTGATAAAAGTTTTTAAACTGATTATTGTTAAGGCACCTGCCTTTGTGAGGGCTTTTTCTATCAGGGACTGTAAACTGGAGGACAAGTGGAGCATGGTAAGATCGTACAATGTTGCAAAAGTTGACAAGTGACATCAGTTTGTCAACAAACCAATAGTCAATACATGAAAAGGTATGGTGAACATGGGGGGGGGGAAGAGTATTGCCTTGTAGGATTTAGTGCCTGCCAAACATCAAACTGTTCTAAAAATGGCAATATCATTTGTGAGAGAGAGAGATGTTTATTTCACTTTTGTATATTATCTACCTCACTTGCTTTGGCAATGTTAACACGTTTCCCATGCCATTAAAGCCCCTTGAATAGAGAGAGAGGCCTTTTTATTAGAAGAGTGGTCCAAAAATGGATCCAGCACACAGTTAAAGTCTCCGCCTAGGATCAGTTGATGGGTGTTTATATCAGGCAGTATAGACACCACATTTTCCATGACGTTTATATTGTCCATATTAGGGGCATACATATTTGCCAGAACCACCAGAGTATTATACAGCATCCCTGAGACCACAATATATTGACCATTAAAGTCTGACATAACCTGGGAAGGTGCAAATTGTGCATTATGATTGATCAGAATAGCTGTTTCATGTGATCTGCTCTGATAGCTTGAGCTAAAAACTTGCCCAACCCAGGATTTTGTCAAGCATGAATGGTCATCTGAGTTTTTCTTCTTTCACAATTATTTGCAAAGGCAACCATCGGGGAGCCATTAATGATGCCCCTGGTTTGACTTTGTTTGCAGCAGCCATTCCAGAAGGTTCCACAGGAGCCCGACAATGACCCTTGAGCGCTTCTCCGTTTGTCTTTCAATGGCTCTCCTGACAATATCCTCATCTTTTATTCCTTTTTCTCTCTCTTATTTAACACACACACACACGATAAGAAATTCCAAGTGACAAAGACAGTTGCAAGGAAGAACTCTGGAAAGAACTCACGCCTAGGGATCGGGTATATCCAGTCTACTATGGCACAGAGCACGTAACCCCTTCGGCTCTAAAAGCATCCGTCTTTTCCTTTCATCTCCCAACACTCTCAAATAGAACAGAGGTACTGAAAGAAAAGAATACCAAACCTCGGTACCGTTGCTATACTTAAACTTCAATTCCAACTAGATCTACACCAAAACAAAGTGTGCTCAAGTTTAATTTCCATTTCCACTAGGCCTACACCAACACAACCTGAAGAATTTCAGTTAAAAAAAGAAAACAACGGTATGAGTTAGAGCTGACCCCATTTAGTCGACTGGTCGATTGCTTGGTTGATAGGCTGTTGTTTGACCAATATTTCTTTAGTCGAGCAGTCACAAAAAATGTCATGCCTGTCTCAGTGGACTACTCCATTGCGGAGGCCTCTGGGATGGCACGGTACGAGAAGGAGTGTGGCTAAGATGCTTAAGGCACGTTTCTCTCCAGAATGCACTCTCTCCCCCCATTTTTCATTACTTCATTGTGTATTAGGCCTACAGTATGTTTGTATTAAGCCATCAGTATGTTTTGTATTAAGCCTACAGTATGTTTTGTGTTAAGCCTACAGTATGTTTGTATTAAGCCTACAGTATGTTTTGTGTTAAGCCTACAGTATGTTTTGTGTTAAGCCTACAGTATGTTTTGTGTTAAGCCTACAGTATTTTTGTATTAAGCCATCAGTATGTTTTGTATTAAGCCTACAGTATGTTTTGTATTAAGCCTACAGTATGTTTTGTATTAAGCCTACAGTATGTTTTGTATTAAGCCTACAGTATGTTTTGTGTTAAGCCTACAGTATGTTTGTGTTAAGCCTACAGTATGTTTTGTGTTAAGCCTACAGTATGTTTTGTGTTAAGCCTACAGTATGTTTTGTGTTAAGCCTACAGTATGTTTTGTGGTAAGCCTACAGTATGTTTGTAGTAAGCCATCAGTATGTTTTGTATTAAGCCTACAGTATGTTTTGTATTAAGCCTACAGTATGTTTGTAGTAAGCCATCAGTATGTTTTGTATTAAGCCTACAGTATGTTTTGTATTAAGCCTACAGTATGTTTGAAGATAATGTTTCTTGGGTATAATTGTAAATGTTGAGTCAAGAAGTGTGGCTAAGATGCACAAGGAGCGTATCTCTCCAGAATGCACTCGCCAATTCATGCACATTCATTGTTTCATATCTTCATTGTGTGAATTGTTTGCGTTTGATTGTTAGTGTCTATCAATTCCCCATGACATATATCACCAGTAGTACATTTACCATTAATCCCCATAATTTATCATCTACAAAGTTTGTTTGGATTCTGTTCATGCATTCAATATAGTATTATTATTAGTCATTTACCGTTGTCATTGTTGGAGTGGGCACATTGTTTGCCGAGCTCACAACCTATGCTACACTTGTGAAACAAGGTTTGGTTCATTTCATTCCATTTATGAGTTTTGTCAATTTATTCATGATTTTTTGTTTGCAGTGCATCTGTCAATATTGAGTAATGACACGCATCTGATTAATGCATATAGAAGTAGACCTAGGATACCTGCGTGCAAATTTTGGGGATGTCTGATAGTATTTCTGATTGTCTGAACTCACCACCACTAATGAGCTGTGGAACTTTGCAAAGTAATTCTCAAACAGCATGTAAAAAAGAATCCATTGAGAATGACAATGGTTCCTCAATGCATTAGAAAAACATTTTCAGCTCGCTCCCTTTCAATAACCACTCGGCATGAAAGTGAAAAATGTAATGCTCTGATCCAGTGGAAATGTCACAAAATACCTGATTAACCTTGAACAAATAGCCTACAGCTGCGTCTGTCCAGAGCTCACTGGCATAAACTCTGAGGGCCCAGAATATTTTATACAATGTTGCAAGTTTGCTAGTGCGAATTTCAGGCCGGACCCACTTGGAGAATTTTGATTAACCACATGACAATGATTTTGAGATACGAAGACTTTATTATAAATTAAATCAAACCGTTCCAAGAAAATGAGCATATTGAAATTATAACTGGCATGCAGATCAGTAGAAATGGTGAGAGAAATTGGCACCCCAAATGGAAAAGGTTGCCGACCCCTGGTGTAGCTTATTACCTGCAACTTCAGGAGCATAACAGCAGAATCTGCCAAGGCTAGGAGCAGCGGGATGAGGAGGGCATACACAGTATCAGTCAAAGGTTTGGACACATCTACTCATTCCAGGGTTTTTCTTTATTTTTACTATTTTCTACATTTTAGAATATTAGTGAAGACATCACAACTATGAAATAACACATACAGTGGGGCAAACAAGTATTTAGTCAGCCACCAATTGTGCAAGTTCTCCCACTTAAAAAGAAGAGAGAGGCCTGTAATTTACATCATAGGTACACTTCAACTATGACAGACAAAATGAGAAAATAATCCAGAAAATCACATTGTATGATTTTTAATGAATTTATTTGCATATTACTGTAGTTACCCATGTTATTTTGTAAATGTATATATTTTTTTCTTCATATTTTTTTCTCCGTTTTTTGGGTGTGTGTTAGAATACCATTTTGGTATTTTGTATATAGTTATTTGTTTCCAAATGTATACCTTCACCAATTTGGCCACTTGGGTACATTTGGGCTACTTGTGTGGGACACCTGGGTGACTTCATGATAAATGTCATGTAGCACACTCATTTTGGATGTTATCATTCTGAAACTTTGCACAAGTACTGTTGCCCTCTTGTGTTTTTCACTGAAATTGTCCCCATCATCCTATCTGAATGTTTGTTTTATCTTGTTCATTTTAAAGGGGATGATACAAAAATAAAAAACGTATGTTTTTTTTCATTGTATTATCTAAACCAGATCTATTGTGTTATATTCTCCTACATTCAATTCACATTTACACAAACTTCAGAGTGTTTTCTTTCAAATGGTACCAAGAATATGCATATCCTTGGTTCTGTGCCTGAGCTACAGGCAGTTAGATTTGGGTATGTCTTCACATGGAAATTGAGAAAAGTAGGGGGTAGTTCTAAGATGTTAACCGACTTTCCTAGTTAAATAAATGTTCAGTTAAAAAATATATTATTTTACTGCTCCATGGATATAATTATTGTTTGGATAACCTTATCTACTCTTATGTATTGATTTTTACACTTTTCTTGCGAAGCGCATTGCAGAGAACACTGAAATAATTATCGCTGAATTACCAAAGTGAATTATAGTAATGCTGATTTCAATGAATCCCATAAGGAATGGTTTGCCAATTGGCGATTTGACACAAAAATAAAATGTAATTCATTCATGAGCCGTTCCCCCTCAGCAGCCTCCACTGCTCTGCAATGCTGCGTGAGATATCCGAAATTGGTGATTGGTGTTGATGGGCTGGGTTGGCTTCCCTCTGTATTGCTGTCATTATATTAACTGGATGATAGAAAAAAAATCATGAAGATAAGAGCGGTTCAATCCATAGCAGAAGATAATTGATTTAAATTGCATTAGGGGGCAGCGGATATCACAGCACTCTATTGCTGCTAGTCTGTTGGAAGTACAGGGGGCGGTAAAGCGGGAGATAGACAGAGTAGGGGTTCGTAGTGGGTGTTTTTCCAGCTACAGAGGATCTCAAACTTCAGAAGTTAAGTCTCTATGGGGTTATTCCACTTACCCCCAAGGGGTTCCACATCCAGAAGCAGTCCAAAGTAAAGCTTGAGTGGCCCATAGAGAAGAATGGCCTAACGCTGACCTACCCCCTTCAATGGACTGTATTACAGTAATGGTTTTCCCCTTCCTATCGCTCCTTCCTCTTACCTCTTTTCGATCGCTCAGGGGACGCCCAGAGACAGTCATGTGATGAGAGGAGGAGTGCTAGTGTAAAGAAACCTAGTCTCCATTGTCTGAGGACAGATAATGGGGGCAAGGCCCAGTTCACTATCAGCCCACAGGGATTGTGGGAGAATGAGGGATTCAAGGTGGAGGTGAGGAGGGATTCAAGGTGGAGGTGAGGAGGGTGTGTTACGTTTGTCTCAGGTGGAATATCAGAGTTAGCTCTCAGCTTTACCTTAGTTATATCAATGGTCATCGTCGGTTCTAGTCAATGCAATCGGGTGCACCTCTTTGATTTAGCTGTTTTTCAAGATTAAAAGAGTATATCCAGACATTAACCGCATTGAATACTCTTGACATGAGGCATATTCAATGAATCCTCATCGCCACAATGAAATCCGAATCTGCTGACGCTAAAAATTTTGTGATCCATCTCCATTGACATCTCAATCCGAGCCACCCGCATCTGTGTTCAGTGTGTGTAAAGGCATCATGTTGCTATTACGCTGATCAGGATTTCCTATGGCATCCCACTTCCTGACTCACTGGGTTGCAATGGATGGATCAGGGGGCATAGTGCGCGTGGGCAAAATGAAACACATCATGCTCCAGATAATTAACCTTACTGGGACTTGACACACTCTATAAACGCTTGGTATGTGTGAAGTAAGAAGTGGAGGTGTGGGGACCTCACCCCAGTTGGAAGGCTCTCTCTCTTTGTGGCCTGCTAGCCAAACGTCTATCCATGTAGTCACTCACTATTTGCCTTTGACCTAGTAGTATTATGGGGATGTAAACTGGGGGAGCGACACAGTTGGATCTTGGCAGCGCTATGTCCTCGTATGTCATTCCAGTGTGTGTGCTTGTTCTGGAATGTAGGGCACCCTTCTCTAGAAATGTCTTTCAAGGGCCAAATGAACACCCAATTGAACTTTTAAATTCAGAATATTGAAGTATATTGCTGCAAGGACTTTGTGTGGGCTTTAGCAATACTTCTGTCAATTTGTCATCATTTCATATTTTGATAACCCTTTGACAGTAGCTGGATTAGTTGGCTTGACTTTCTTTCTTGTTGTAGCAGCCTATCACTATCCCAGAATTATAATTAGCACTTGGCTAAATGGGTTTTAACCGACCATTCATTTATTCATTCATTCACACGTATACACTCCCTAGGTGTCTCAAGTATTAGCTGGCTAAATAACTGTTTTGCACAGCAACTGACAAAGCAGCTTTATAAAAACAAAATGCCAGTATTCTCATGCCTGGAATGCATTGTTGCCATCAATTTGTCGTCATTTCGGCTAAATTCATTGCCAATGCCGCCTTACTAAACAAAAGCCATTGAGACATAGTATACCATCCTAAGCAGTTTTCGGTCGACACTTAAATTGCCTACAGACTATATTTATAAGGCACTCACGCCGTAGAATAGCCTAGATATTGAAAGCCGTGGTTCATGTTCTGCCATATTTACAAGGGCCAATGTCTACGGCCTTTCTCTGTCGGCTGTGGTGAGTCATTTTACTGCCGTTTCATGCAGGTTTCTTTGGCCGACAAAGAAATTCATCAGGAAATAGCCGCTGCATTTCACATCCATTAAAGTAATCAAAAGTAGAAACATTCCACTGTCATATCGACACAGTAAAACCAACACAGAGTGAGTATGAGGACTCAAATGTTTTATATTTGAACTAGGCCTATCTATCTGTGCTTTCAGTTGAGACCGACCAATTTATTTTGATGCGGGAATGTGTTTTAACCTCTCGCTTTGACACTTTTCCAGTGGGCTGATGTGCATACCAGTGACAGTAATGTATGCTCACACATGCCTGTTTGCAAAAACTCTCCTACATGAATATGTATAATAGTTCATTTGTTTTAGAGAAGGCAGCATGTGGACAGGGGAAATGGATTGGTAATACGGTTGCAATCCGTGTTAGGGATACTGCTTCCATTTCCCTCATGCATACTAAAGAAAGTAGATAAATGAGCATGCTCCTTCAGGACAATGTAGACTTTTATAGCTGCTTATCATTGTAAAAATAAATTATTATTTTCCTTGGCGTGGTTTGTTAGTTTAATTTCCTTGTGGTTAGGACAGAATGACCTAAACTATTTTGAATTATCCCTATCCCAGGCCAGTACTGTATATGTACAGTAATGTTACAGTAATGTTAGCCCCATATTTTGGTTTCTCTTTGGGATGCAGTGCATGTGATGTTCAGTGGGAAAGTGTTAAGCCTTTCACAGTGTGCTTTTCAAGGACATGTTGATGGTAGAGATAAAGCCAATACTGTAGCCATTCTTTACTAGGAAGTAAAACAAAAGTGCATGTCACAGTTTAACAGAGGTTCATGGACCCCGTTAGAGGGAGAAGGAGGGACAGGCAATGCGTGTTCACGTTTGATACTGTGGCCACCCCTGGCTGAATTTGTATCACTCAAACGGAGTACATTTTGTCATTGCAATCCCATCCTGGCCTTGTACTTAAAACCCCACAATTCAACCATCACCAGAAGTGAAACGTGGCCATGCAAAGGTAATATCTCTGTAAACTTGTTTTTCCACCACAGAACAGACTCCCACACATAATCCCCTTTGCTTCCCTATCAGTGCGCCACAATGGATTAAATACTAATTGAACAATGGGATCAAGTTTGACAATGTTGGAAGCGATGTTGAAATGTTAGAACACTGATATTACACAAAGCACTAAACCGCCACAATTTCTGAGTGGTTAACAGTCCTAAGTATATTTCTTCCCTCTTATACGGTTTTCCATGCTACGTCAAGCCTATATAACAAACGAGGTGAAAACATAGTTCTAAACTTTTCAATTCATTCCAAGTTGTCCTTCTTAGCAGTTTGTTACACAAGAACAACAACAGCCTTGAGAGTGGGCAATTACAAACAAAAGCATCCAACACATTTCCATCAAAGGGCGTATAGCAAAATTATTTTTGGGATAAACCACCTCAAGATCTCTCATTGGATGTCTCCTGATGGCAAGATTACAGCATTAAGATGTCACACATCCCTCCCACACACCATCATCCCACTGCTATGCAGAAATGCATAATTCCAGAAGACTTTAATCTGAATGGAGAAGGGGTTTGAGTCAATTCCCTGACCTAGATTTAGTTGACTTCTGTCTCATCCTACTCCAAGCGGCACTCTGTTGTGGCTTGCATCATTTATGAGTTCAATAGGTTAACACGTGCTCAAGGTGAGAATGTCACTCAAGTCACAGGCTGTGGGCTGTGGGCGACACGTTGCATAAGCAAACAAGAACATTGTCTGAATGCGAGTGGCTATGTTTACTCACCTCTTGTTTTGGCTTATTCTTCCCTTTCACCAGGAAAACACCCGGCCAATGGTTGCCAAACCGCCTCTGTAACCCTCAGGACCACACTCACCTACCTAATAATGTCTACCAGATGCCTCTGTGAACTTCAGGACCACAAAGTAATCTATCTAATAATGTCTACCAGCTTCCTCTGTAAACCTCAGGACAAAAATCGTCGCTTTTGCCAAAGGTATACTATAGGTCTACTCAACACATCATGAAGGAACTTTCCCGGCTTTTAGTCCATATACTGAACAAAAATATAAACGCTACATGCGACAATTTCAATGATTTTACTGAGTTACAGTTCATATAAGGAAATCAATCAATAGAAATACATGAAGTATGCTCTCATCTATCGATTTCACATGACTGGGCAGGGAAGCAGCCATGTGTGGGCCTGGCATGGGATAGGCCCACCCACTGGGGAGCCAGGCTCAGCCAATCAGAATGAGTCTTTCCCCACAAAAGGGCTTTATTACAGACAGAAACACTCTTCAGTTTCAATAGCTGTCCTGGTGGCTGGTCTCAGACGATCCCACAGGTAAAGAAGCTGGTATAGAGGTCATGGGCTGGCGTGGTTACATGTGGTCTGCGGTTGGACGTACTGCCAAATTCTCTAAAATTAAGTTGGAGGTGTCTTATGGTAGAGAAAATAACATTAAATTCTCTGGCAACAGCTCTGGTGGACCTTCCTATAATCAACATGCTAGTTGCACGCTCCCTCAAAACTTGAGACATCTGTAGCATTGTGTTGTGTGACAAAACTGCACATTTTAGTGGCCTTTTACTGTGCTCAGCACAAGGTGCACCTGTGTAATGATAATGCTGTTTAACCAGCTTATTGATATGCCACACCTGTCAGGTGGATGGATTATCTTGGTAAATGAAAATACTCAATAACAGGGATGTAAACAAATGTGTGCACAGCAAAATAAATAAGCTTTTTGTGCATATGGAACATTTCTGGGATTTTCTATTCTATTTCAGCTCATGAAACATGGGACCAACACTTTACATGTTGCTTTGTATTTTTCTTCAGTATAAATAATCACACCGAAAAACTGGATATTAAAACACAGGCCTACATGCAAAGTCTGCCATTATGCAATGTCTCTCCAAGTCCCCCTATTGCTGCCTT
This sequence comes from Oncorhynchus nerka, assembly GCF_034236695.1. Lineage (NCBI taxonomy): Eukaryota > Metazoa > Chordata > Actinopteri > Salmoniformes > Salmonidae > Oncorhynchus > Oncorhynchus nerka. Next base: position 75,209,390 of record NC_088405.1, read on the forward strand.
GCGTACCCTTGGGGCTTCACCTACCAACTACACTTTGAGAAACACTGATTTCGCTAACAATCTCCTCGTACAGTCTCGTCATCTTTTTGCTCCGGAGAACTTCTTTCTACCTAAACAGCCCCTTTGTTATTAGCACAGACTTGGTTGTGCTACCATAGGGTCTGTGAACACACTTCAATGGGACACCCTCGTCCCTCTTTATCTTGTTGCTTTCTCACTGTCAAGGGGTTGGGAAGTAGAGCAGGTCTGATTTATTTAACAGTTTAATTTAGCACACTCATATACACACACACAGATCCCTCTCTCCTTTTGAGACATGCTTCCTCTTTAAGGGGTTTTCCAACGCGGTGTAGGTCTGCTTATTTAAATCCCCTCCGGTTAAGACGGACGGAGCAGGTATAGGCTGGAGTCAGCGATATGCTAATAGTGGCCCGTGGGCCGTGGTGTAGTGGAAGGCCTCACTGCTCATCACTGCCATCCTGGCTGGAGAACAAAAGACAAAAGAGGAGGCACCGCCCTGAGAGAGAGCGAGACAGGAAGCAGTTCTGAAATGTTTTGCTTTATTATGCATTTGAAGTATTGTCAAAGATTTGTGTCTTCGATTTTGTTACTTGACTTCTTTGGTATGCAAGCTGTCAGGCCTCTCTAGATAGGCTAGTTGTTGTAAACACAACCTTGTATTAATTGCAAATATTTTAGCAAAATAATATATCAGCATTCAGAGAAATAAATACATTATTTCCCTATGAAAAAGGCTCTTCTATGAAATCAGTAGACCTCACTAATAAGCCAGTCCAAGTCTCAGATTCTTTTGACATGGAGAGTCTTGCCCTTGCACGTACGGCGCCCCTCACTTCAACAGGTCTGACTGCTGATCTATCAGAATAGCTCCATGCAGCCAGGCCCCCAGTGACTCTCTGCTGTCGAGCCAAATCCTGCACCTCCACCGTACAGTGCCAATGGGAATATAAAATCTTAAGGCTCAACAGCCTAATTACCAGTGAAACTTTGCTGGATTTTCTGCTCTCAGACCTCAGGAGGGACACGCCCAGGCCGGCCGGTGCTACGGACAGACTTTGGAATTCTCCCATCCACTGACGTGGGGAACAGTCATTTTGAATGTGCTCTGATTATTTTGGAGCAAGTCAAAGGGAAACAGGTGTCATCTTTGTTGCATGGTGATAATTCACCAAAGCCCCATACATCTCAGAGTACAGAAACCGCACTGTTCCATGTTTACTAACATCACATATTGACTGCAAAGTCATTGGATTGCAGGGCCATTCTTTGCCCTCTTGTCAAACGGTGCCATTTTGTCTGGAGAGAAATCACCTGTCTACCCACTGTTTGTGGGATATTGGTGCCTTGGTTGCCAACACAGTTGGCTCTTCTACTAATCACGTTGACACACACAGTTCTCCCAAGACATGTACAATGCCTTCAGAAAGTATTCACACCCTTTCACTTTTTTGTTGTCTTACAGCCTGAAATTAAACTGAGTTGTTTTGGTCACAGGCCTACACACAATGCCCCATAATATCAATGTGGAATTATGTTTTATTTAATTGAATTAATTATTTTTATTTTACAAATTAATTAAAAATGAAAATAAGTATTAAACCCCTTCGTTATGGCGAGCCTAAATCAGTTCAGGAGTAAAAATGTGCTTAACAAGTCACCTAATAAGTTGTATGGACTCACTGTGTGTGCAATAATAGTGTATAACATGACTACCTCATCTCTGTACCCAACACATACAATTATCTGTATGTTAAGCAGTGAATTTCAAACCACAAAGACCAGGAATGTTTTCCAATGCCTCGCATAGAAGGGCACCTATTGGTAGATGGGTAAAACAAAAAAAGCAGACATGGAATATCCCTTTGAGCATGGTGGAGTTATTAATTACACTTTGGATGGTGTATCAATACACCCAGTCACTACAAAGATAAAGTGGTCCTTACCAACTCAGTTGCCGGAGAGGAAGGAAACCGCTCAGGCAAATGGTGACTTTAAAACACTTACAGTTTAATGGCTGTGATGGGAGAAAACTGAGGATGGATCAACAAGATGGTCGTTACTCCACAATACTAACCTTATTGATAGAGTGAAAAGATGGAAGCCTGTACAGAATACAAATATTCCAAAACATGCACCCTGTTTGCAACAAGGCACTAAAGTAATACTGCAAAAATGTGGCAAAGCAATTAACTTTTTGTCCTGAATTCAAAGCATTATGTTTGGGGCAAATCCAATACAACACATTCCTGAGTACCACTCTCCATATTTTCAAGCATAATGGTGGCTGCATCATGTCATGGGTAAAACATTATTCTAATAGTTAAGGACTAGGAGTTTTTCAGGATAGAAAATAAACGGAATGGAGCTAAGCAATGGCAAAATCGGGAAAACCTTGTCTGCTTTTCACCAGACCCTGGGATATGAATTCACCTTTCAGCAGGACAATAACCAAACAGTGGTTCCCAACCTTTTTTTTGTTACTGTACCACCTACTGCATTTTGCTCTGCCCAGAGGACCCCTGAAGTACCTCCTTGTGTGCATTTTAACAGTAGGCCTATGGTCTCATGAGATTTCTGTGGATAGGCCAAGTACCCGAGGGGTTCTAGTACGCCTAGTTGGGAACCACTGACCTAAAACACAAGGCCAAATCTACACTAGAGTTGCTTACCAAGAATACATTGAGTGTTCCTGTTTTTTAAGTTTTTACTTAAATCTGCTTGAAAATCTATTGCAAGACTTGAAAATGGTTCTCTAGCAATGATCAACAAGCATTTTGACAGGGCTCGAAGAATTTTGAAAACAATGGGCAAATATTGTGCAATCCAGGTGTGCAAAGGTCTTAGAGACTTTCTCAGAAAGACTCAGAGCTGTAATCACTGCCAAAGGTGATTCTAACATGTATTGACTTATGGATGTGAATAATTATGTAAAAGAGATTTCTGAATTTCATTTTCAATACATTTGTGAACATTTCCAAAAACATGTTTTTACTTTGTTATAATGGGGTATTGTGTGTAGATGGATGAGAGGAAAAAGGAAAGTGTAATACATTTTTGATTTCAGGCTGTAAAATAACATGTGGAATAAGTCTAGAGGTATTAATACTAATATTAATACTTTCTGAAGGGACTGAAAATACTACTGATCTCTTGTGTGAGACAGAAACAGCCAGACACTGTCTATTTAAAACCCAGGGTTGATTATACACTGAACAAAAATAAATGCAACGTGCAACAATTTCAAAGGTTTTACTGAATTAAAGTTCATATAAGGAAATCAGTCAATTTTATTAAATTCATTAGCCCTAATCTATGGATTACACATGACTGGGAATACAGATATACATCTGTATAGGGTTGCACATTTTGGGTATTATTCAGAGGTGGAAACTTTCTGTGAGAAATATCGGGAATATATGGGAATTAATAGGAATATATGGGAATTAACGGAAATATATGCAAATTAGTATTAATACCATTTAAATGTAGATGGTTTTTGCTTTGGATTTATTTACCATATCATATGGAGACAGAAACATAAACCTTTTACCTTATCATAAGTAGACATAATTGCAAATAATTAAATCCTTCCAATAGAAATAAAAATAACAATTTAGCTACGAACTTTAATTAAATGAGTTGACTTTTCACATGGGATGATTTCACTGAACAACAAAAGAAAGGGAATATTGAATGAACCCAATGATCCATCGCATCTCCCAGAAATGTTTTCAACATACATCTGTAAAATGATAGCCAAAGCTTTAGTTTCTAGACTGTCTTCCTCTCAGGCTTCCATGTCTTGTCCACCTCTTGAACGTCAGACTCTGGGGCCTCATCGTCACTGTCACTTTCCAACCTTGGTGAGGATGACTCGTTGTCAGGCGGAAAAAGCCTAAAATTTGCCCGGATGGCCACCAATTCTTCAACCCTTGTATTGTTCAGCCTGTTGCGTGCTTTGGTGTGTGTGTTCCCAAACAATGACCAGTTGCACTCTGAGGTGGCTGCTGTTGGTGGGATTTGTAGGATGATGGAGGCAACAGTGGAAATAACCTCAGATCCATAAAGTCCCTTCCATGTGGCTGATGAGATTTGAAGTGTACTTCAAGAACCTTGCCCGACTGCCAAACACCTTGACCTCATCCCGGCAAGGTGGTGAGACACGGTAGTGATGACACCATAGGCCTTGTTGATCTGTGCACCAGACAGGATGCTCTTGCCAGCATACTTCGGGTCCAACATGTACACTGTGGTGTGTATGGGCTTCAGGCAGAAGTCGTCACGCTTTTTGATGTATTTCAGAACTGCAGTTTCCTCTGCTTGGAGCAACAGTGAAGTGGGCAGGGCAGTCTTATCTTACATCTGCAAGCAGAGTCTGAACATCAGACAGTATGTCATTGTCTCCCTCAATCCGTGCAATGACTATTGCTATAGGTTTCAGGCTGCTTACCACTCTCTTCCAAAATACATCATCCAGAAGGATCTTCTTGATGGGGCTGTCCATATCGGCAGACTGTGATATGGCCATTTCTTGGAGAGACTCCTTCCCCTCCAGGAGACTGTCAAACATGATGACAACACCACCCCAGCGGGTGTTGCTGGGCAGCTTCAATGTGGTGCTCTAATTCTTCTCACTTTGCTTGGTGAGGTAGATTGCTGCTGTAACTTGATGACCCTTCACATACCTAACCATTTCCTTGGCTCTCTTGTAGAGTGTATCCATTGTTTTCAGTGCCAGGATGTCCTTGAGGAGCAGATTCAATGCATGAGCAGCACAGCCAATAGGTGTGATGTGAGGGTAGGACTCGTCCACTTTAGACTAAGCAGCCTTCATGTTCGCAGCATTGTTTGTCACCAGTGCAAATACCTTCTATGGTCCACGGTCATTGATGACTGCCTTCAGCTCATCTGCAATGTAGAGACCGGTGTGCCTGTTGTCCCTTGTGTCTGTGGTCTTGTAGAATAATGGTTGAGGGGTGGAGATGATGTAGTTAATTATTCCTTGCCCATGAACATTCGACCACCCATCAGAGATGATTGCAATACAGTCTGCTTTCTCTAGGATTTGCTTGACCTTCACTTGAACTCTGTTGAACTCTGCATCCAGCAAATTAGTAGATAAAGCATGTCTGGTTGGAGGGGTGTATGCTGGGCGAAGAACATTCAGAAATCTCTTCCAATACACATTGCCTGTGAGCATCAGAGGTGAACCAGTTGCATACACAGCTTGTGCAAGACATTCATCAGCATTTCTCTGACTACGTTCCTCCATTGAGTCTAAAACACTTTTCATTCCAGGAGGACCAAGAGCTGTTGCTATCAATAAGGTGTCTGATTCATCATTTTCACCTCGATTAGAAGTAGAGGGACTTTGTCAGAGGTTGCTTGTTGTGAGAGCTGAGGGAACTTTATGCACTTGGCCAGATAATGCTGCATCTTTGTTGCATTCTTCACATATGATTTGGCACAGTATTTGCAAATGTACACAGCTTTTTATTTTACATTAGCTGCTGTGAAATGTCTCCACACATCAGAGTGCCCGAGGCATTTTCCTGTAAAGATTAGAAGAAAATGAGTTAAAAAAAATACAATTCCATGTACAGATAAATAGTTAAGCGGTTAGATTAAGCAACTCCTTTGTAATATAAATGTTTTAAAATTAAACGTATGGAAACAGGTGAATGAACACTCCTCAGTTAGCAGGCTCAAGCAAGCTAAAACCCACATGGTAGTAAAAATTAATGAGCAGAAATTGTTAACAAGTTAAAAATGTTTTAAATTAAATCAAATGTATTTATATAGCCCTTCTTACATCAGCTGATATGTCAAAGTGCTGTACAGAAACCCAGCCTAAAACCCAAACAGCAAGCAATGCAGGTGTAGAAGCACGGTGGCTAGGAAAAACTCCCTAGAAAGGCCAAAACCTAGGAAGAAACCTAGAGAGGAACCAGGCTATGAGGGGTGGCCAGTCCTTTTCTGGCTGTGCCGGGTGGAGATTATAACAGAACATGGCCAAGATGTTCAAATGTTCATAAATGACCAGCATGGTAAAATAATAATAATCACAGTAGTTGTCAAGGGTGCAACAAGTCAGCACATCAGGAGTAAATGTCAGTTGGCTTTTCATAGCCGATCATTAAGGGTATCTCTACCGCTCCTGCTGTCTCTAGAGAGTTGAAAACAGCAGGTCTGGGACAGGTAGCACGTCCGGTGAACAGGTCAGGGTTCCATAGCCGCAGGCAGAACAATTGAAACTGGAGCAGCAGCACGGCCAGGTGGACTGGGGATAGCAAGGAGTCATCATGCCAGGTAGTCCTGAGGCATGGTCCTAGGGCTCAGGCCCTCTGAGAGAGGGAAAGAAAGAGAGAATTAGAGAGAGCATACTTAAATTCACACAGGACACCGGAAAAAACAGGAGAAGTACTCCAGATATAACAAACTGACCCTAGCCCCCCGACACATAGAGTACTGCAGCATAAATACTGGAGGCTGAGACAGGACGGGTCAGGAGACACTGTGGCCCCATCCGATGATACCCCCGGACAGGGCCCAACAGGAGGGGCACTAGAGGGATATCTTCAACCACCAAATTACCATCCTGAGACAAGGCCTAGTATAGCCCACAGGGATCTCCGCCACGGCACAACCCAAGGGGGGCGCCAACCCAGACAGGAAGATCACGTCAGTGACTCAACCCACTCAAGTGACACACCCCTCCTAGGGACGGCATGAAAGAGCACCAGTAAGCCAGTGACTCAGCCCCTGTAATAGGGTTAGAGGCAGAGACTCCAAGTGGAGAGAAACACACTTTTTTTAAACACACTTTGCTGTATTCTACTATTTACTTGTTAACAAACAATTGTGTATGTCATCTAAAATATATTCACCCCACCCAGTATTGTAATCAAAACTTACCAGAAAGCATGTAGTCCTTGGCTCAGACAGTGTAGTAGTGTGGGCTCAATAGCATCTCATTAGTGTGCAAGATCTTGAGAATCAGCTGTACATGTGATAGAAGAATGCACTGGTGATGGAAGAATGCAATGTGCATGCAGAGGGTTGCAATTCCATTAAATTGGGGATTGTTTAACCAAAATATGCCATTGTGTACAGATCCTTGCGACATGGGGCTGTGCATTATCATGCTGAAACATGAGGTGATGGTGACGGATGAATGGCAAGACAATGGGCCTCAGGATCTTGTCACAGTATCACTGTGCATTGAAATTACCATCGATAAAAAGCAATTATGTTCATTTTCCGTAGCTTATTTTTGCCCATACCATATCCCCACGCCAATCCGGGATTCATCTGTGAAGAGCACACTTCTCCAGCATGCCAATGGCCATCGAAGGGGAGCATTTGCCCACTGAAGTAAGTTATGTAGCCGAATTGCAGTCAGTTCAAGATGACTAGCACACAGATGAGCTTCCCGGAGACGGTTTCTGACAGTTTGTGCAGAAATGTTTTGGTTGTGTAAACCCACAGTTTCATCAGCTGTCTGGGTAGCTGGTCTCAGACGATTCCGGATGTGGAGGTCCTCTGCTGGCGTGGTCTGCGGTTGTGAGGCCAGTTGGATTTACTTCCAAATTCTCTCAAATGACATTGGAGGCGGCTTATGGTAGAGAAATGAACACTAAATTGTCTGGCAACAGCTCTGGTGGACATCCCTGTAGTCAGCATCCCGCAAAACATGAGAAATCTATGCCATTGTGATGTGAGACAAAACTGCACATTTTAGAGTGGCCTGTACCCAGGTGCACCTGTGTAATGATCATGCTGTTTAATCAGATTCTTGATACATTTGGTCATATAGTGTATGTGGACACCTGCTTGTCGAACATCTCATTCCAAAATCATGGGCATTAAAATGGAGTTGGTCCCCACTTTACTGCTATAACAGCCTCCACTCTTCTGGGAAGGCTTTCCACTAGATGTTGGAACATTGCTGCGGGGAGTTGTTTCCATTTAGCCAGAAGACCATTAGTGAGGTCGGGCATGGATGTGGGGCTGATTTAGGCCTGGCTCGTGGTCGGCGTTCCAATTCATTCTAAAGATGTTCGATGGGGTTGAGATCAGGGCTCTGCGCAGGCCAGTCAAGCTGTTCCACACTGATCTCAACAAACCATTTCTGTTTGGACCTCGCTTTGTGGACTGGGGCATTTTCATGCTGAATTGTTGCCACAAATATGGAAGCATAGAACCATCTAGTATGTCATTGTATGCTCTAGTGTTAAGATGTCCCTTCACTGGAACTAAGGGGCCTAGCCCGAATACGGAAAAACATCCCCAGACCATTATTCCTCCCCCACCAAACTTTACAGTTGGAACTATGCATTGAGGAGGTAACATTCTCCTTGCATCCGCTAAACACAGATTTGTCCGTCTGACTGACAGAAGTGTGATTCATCACTCCAGAGAACGCGTTTCCACTGCTCCAGAATCCAATGGCGGCGAGCTTTGCACCACTTCAGCCGACGCTTGGCATTGCGCATGGTGATCTTTGGCTTGTGTGCTGCTGCTCGGCAATGGAAACCCATTTCATGAAGCTCCCAACAAACAGTTATTGTGCTGACTGCTTCCAGAGGCAGTTTGGAACTCGGTAGTGAGTGTTGCAACCGAGTACAGATGATTTTTACATCCTACACGCTTCAGCACAGTCTTCTTCTGTGAGCTTGTGTGGTCTACCACTTTGTGGCTGAGCGAAGTGTGGCTTTTCAACTTCAAGATAACAGCACTTACAGTTGACCGGGGAAGGTCTAGCAGGTCCAGATATTTGACAGACTGACTTAGAAAGGTGGCATCCTATGACGGTGCCACATTTTAAAGTCACCGAGCCCTTCAGTAAGGCTATTCTTCTGCCAATGTTTGTCTATGGAGATTGCATGGCTATGTACTCAATTGTATACATCTGTCAACAACAGGTGTGGCTGAAATAACCAAATCTACTAGTTTGAAGGGGTGTCCACATACTTTCGTATATATACCATAATTGCTGGACTATAAGCCGCTACTTTATTCCCACGCTTTGAACCTCGCGGTTTATACAATGACGCGGCTAATTTATGGATTTTTCCCGCTTTCACAAGATTCATGCCGCCAAAAAACTGAGTACCGTCACATTACAGCGCGCTCAAACTTCCCATCATTCTGATTACGGTAGTAATTTTGTCACCCTCATCATGGCAAAGACACCGAGAAATGCATATGATGCAGCTTTCAAGTTGAAGGCGATCGATCTGGCTGTTGGAAAAGGAAAGAGAGCTGCTGCACGGGAGCTTGGCCTTAATGAGTCGATGATAAGACGTTGGAAACAGCAGCGTGAGGAACTGACTCAGTGCAAAAAGACAACAAAGGCTTTCAGAGGGAAGAAAAGCAGATGGCCCAAAGTATTTGCAGCCACTCGACATCAGTGTAAATCGTGCATTTAAGGTGGCGCTCCTTGTTCAGTGGGAGTCTTGGATAACAAGTGGGGAGAAATCCTTCACTAAAACGGGCTGCATGCGAAGAGCAACTTATGGTCAAGTCTGCCAGGGGGTCCTGACAGCGTGGAGCATTGTCAAAAAATCCGCTATGATCATCGGGTTTCGAAAGGCTGGACTGCTGCGTGTTGAAGGGGCAGCATGAGCTCAGCGGGGTATTTGCCTCCGGATGAAAGTGACGAGAGCGACCAATGAAAACGATCCAACATCGGATGAAGCAATTCTGAGGCTATTCATCTCCGACATCGAAGGAGATGACTTCAGTGGTTTCAGTGCACAGGAGGAGGAAGATAGTGACCAAGTTAATTTGTTTCAATGTACCGGTAGGCACCTGCAGCTTATAGACATGTGCGGCGTATTTATGTACAAAATACATATTTTTTTATAATTCAGTGGGTGCGGTTTATATTCAGGTGTGCTTAATAGTCCAGCAATTACGGTAGTGTTTGCACCTGTAAGGTAGATGGATTATCTTCAAATCAAATCAAATTTATTTAGATAGCCCTTCGTACATCAGCTGATATCTCAAAGTGCTGTACAGAAACCCAGCCTAAAACCCCAAACAGCAAGCAATGCAGGTGTAGAAGCACGGTGGCTTGGAAAAACTCCCTAGAAAGGCCAAAACCTAGGAAGAAACCTAGAGAGGAACCAGGCTATATGGGGTGGCCAGTCCTCTTCTGGATGTGCCGGGTGGAGATTATTACAGAACATGGCAGTGTAGCCTAGTGGTTAGAGTGTTGGACTAGTAACCAAAAAGTTGCAAGTTCAAATCCCCGAGCTGACAAGGTACAAATCTGTCGTTCTGCCCCTGAACAGGCAGTTAGCCCACTGTTCCTAGGCTGTCATTGAAAATAAAGAATTTGTTCTTAAACTGACTTGCCTAGTTAAATAAAGGTTAAAAAAAAAAATATATATATATATATATTTTTTTTTAATGTTCATAAATGACCAGCATGGTCGAATAATAATAAGGCAGAACAGTTGAAACTCAATGTCAATCTTGGCAAAGAGAAATGCTCACTAACAGGGATGAAACAAATTTGTGCACCACATTTTTAAGAAATAAGCTTTTTGTCCATATGGAAAATTTCTGGCATCTTTTATTTCAGGTCGTGAAACATGGGACCAACACTTTACATGTTCCTTTTCTAATTTTGTTCAGTGTAGAATCCCAACATAATTAGCAGCCACCGCTAAGCCTTTGTTTCAGAAACACACACCAACACAGTCGCAAGTGTGTGATTATAGGAACTCTAAATAAGTTTGCGCAGGCACTATACAGTCATCCTATTCTACAGTGGTGCTTCTGAAATCTTCACAATAGTAGGAATTGCATTATAACTGGACATTTTCACCTATGTGATTAAGGAACCAGACCAAATGATTATCTCTTAAATTTGAAGATCTTTATAATAAGGCAGAGTGATTCACACGTTACAACCTTTATCTAAAATGTATGATGACCAAGCAAAAACTGTTTTTTTTTAAATGTGAAATATCATACCCTTTACTCTGTACTTTTTTGAAGCACCTTTAGCAGCGGTTACAGGCTCGTCTTCTTGGGTATGACGCTACAATCTTGGCACCACTGTATTTTGGGATTTTCTCCCATTCATTTCTGCATATCCTCTCAATTTCTGTCAGGTTTGATGGGGAGCGTTGTTGCACACTATTTTCAGGTCTCCAAAAATGTTCAAGTTTATACCTGAGCCATTCAAGGACTAGAGCAGATTTTCATCAAGGATCTCTCTGTACTTTGCTCCGTTCATCTTTCCCTCGATCCTGACTAGTCTCCCAGTCTCTGCCGCTGAAATACATCCCCACAGCATGATGCTGCCACCACAATGCTTCACCGTAGGGGTGGTGCCAGGTTTCCTTCAGATGTGATGCTTGGCATTTAGGCCAAAGAGTTCAATCTTGGTTTCATTAGACAAAGAATATTATTTCTCATTGTCGGAGCGTTCTTTAGGTGCGATTTGGCAAACTCCGCGCGGGCTGTCATGTGCCTTTTACTGAGCAGTGGCTTCCGTCTGGCCAATCTACTATGAAGGCCTGATTGGTGGAGTGCTGCAGAGATGGTTGTCCTTGTGGAATGTTCTCCCATATCGCCACAGAACTCTGGAGCTCTGTCAGAGTGAACATCAGGTTTTTGGTCACCTCCCTGACCAAGACCCTTCTCCCCCAATTGTTCAGTTTGGCCAGGCTGCCAGCTCTAGGAAGTGTCATGGTGGTTCCAAACTTCTTCCATTTAAGAATGATTGAGGCCACTGTGTTCTTGGGGACCTTCGATGCTGCAGAAATGTTTTGTTTAGGTTCCCTTCCACTGATCTGTGACACAACACAATCCTGTCTCGGAGCTCTACGGACAATTCCTTCGACCTCATGGCTTGGTTTTTGCTCTGACATGCACTGACAACTGTGGGACCTTTAGACAGGTGTGTGCCTTTCCAAATCATGTCCAATGAAATGAATTTACCACAGGTGGACTCCAATCAAGTTTTAGAAACATCAAAAGGATGATTAATGTTTTAATCTAAATACCTGTTTTTTTTGTCATTATGTGGTATTGTGTGTAGATTGAGGAAAATATTGATTTAATACATTTTAGAATAAGGCTGTAATGTAACAAAATGTGGAAACATGGAAGGGGCCTGAATACATTCCGAATGCGCTGTATAATGAATGAAGAGACAAATGTTAGGTGTAGGCTATGTCTTTTCAGCTACTACTACCTTTCCAGATTTTGACCAGTGGAGTATCTCATTAGCCGGGCCCTCGCCTTTGTCCTAGAATTGCCACCACGTCTCCTACCCTGCATAATGACTAGTGCTCTCTGAACCACAGGCAGTCACGGAACCACAGTTAGGCAATGATAGCATTACTGCTCTGGCTTATTTAAGGTGGTCTTAACTGGGGGCCCTGTTTAATGAACAGCTTGTGCCGAGCAATAATCTTTGAGTTGACACACACAAATCACTCAGCAGAGCACTAAAAGAGATTCACCTGCCGCACAATATGTTTGCGGGTGTGGTTTGCTAACGTGAGATGGAGGGAAGAGGTTGAGGGAAGTAAATGGACTGCAGGGAGAGTCTACACAACAGAAGAGGAGCACTTAATCACTCACTTTGTTTCTGGAAATACCTTCACCAGCGAGGCATTGTATGAGGACCCTCTGTTCCTAGTCAACTTTTAGGCTGGGTTTCTGTACAGCACTTTGAGATATCAGCTGATGTACGAAGGGCTATATAAATAAATTTTATTTGATTTGATTTGAACTGCCGATGGAGTGCGCCAAAAAAGTTATGTTCTGGAAGTAGCATCCATTTGACAATTCTCACTATTTAGGTAAGAAGGTTAAGGTAATACTCAATTTAATGGTACAATTTTTATTTTTTAGCACAACTGTCATAATCTGCTGGGAAGTTTTTAAAAGTAGCTGTGGGGAGTGTGGATAATGAGTGCTGCTGTGTTGCATCCCTTGGCTCAGTCAGATGCTGAGAGAGCTCTCCTCAGATTCTTTCCAATTTTGCTACACTTCTCTGGAAATGCACCATGAAAAGCCTCCAAATCCAGGTTTTACGTTTCCTGTTTAAAAAAAAGTACAAAAAAGAGGAAACTTATGCTTGGTAGTTCTAGCGTTTGAGTGAAGTAAGCCTCAGATCTCACACAGCACTGTATCCGAAATGGACCTGGGGCTTTCCCACTCGGACCCGATATGCATACATATTTTTTTTTTTTAAATATAGAGACCCATTCCAAATGGACCCAAAGGCATATAGACCTGGTCGGGTTCAGGTCCGATCCGAGTGAGGGAAGCAGCAGAAAAGCCCATTTTTTTATTAGCTAGTTAGATTATTAACTTTTAATTCTGTAATTTTTATTCAATCTTCCATTAATCTCCTGACCTGCTTCCAACACACGGAAGCTCTATGACTGTAATGCCGCTTCGATTACTTGTGATTGGCTGACCAAAAAAAACAACTACACGTGCCTGAGGAGCAGCATAAATTATATAATTTTCTCTCTTTCTCTCGCAGCAGTTGCGTTCGGGTCTTTGCGGATTCTTTCAAACAAGCCAGTTCTAATTACACCTACCCTAGAACCGTGACAATCAAATCAGTTACCATGACCCGTGAGATAATTTAGAAATTCTGCACCCGGACCCACCCGGGTTCTGAACTGGGTCTTGGGTAATCGGGTACAGGTGGACCTGTGAAGACTTCTACTGTTGATCTTATTTAAATGTTTGCAAGTGAAATGGTTCTTTAAAATGCAACAACACTTATAAGGTCAAGAGTTGACTTGACACAAACACAAGACTATGGAAAGATAGTGAGCATACAGCTGTTAGTTTGTGTTTGCACGCCTGTTAATAGTTATATTAGCGGGTTTTACCACCTTAAAAAGACAGTCTTTGCAGAGGTGTATTCAATGTCTTGCCTTTTTCAACAGCCAGGACAGCTATTTGTCATGGTGAGTTGGTTAAAACAAGCTGAAAACTATTGATTCACTTTTGCCCAAGACAAATGTCATTTGAATAGCATTGTTAAGGAACGTCAACTTAAAGAACGTCAAATTTAATCCTGATATCCCTCTATTTATAGATGGCTGTGTAATCGCACAACCATATAATCCATCACAATGAATTACCCCTTAAGATAATACATATTTTATATCAACATTTTACCTTGATATTTCTCCAAATTTGGGTGGTCAGTCAAGCCGATCCTGTGCAATGCATTTTCCGCTTCAAATGTTTTGCATCATTTATCCACATAAGCTCCTCTTGTCTTATTTTTTTGAGGGAAATAAATACCTCTCTTACTAGCTTTCAGGAAAATAATATAATAATGAGAAGTTGTCTCGCAAGGAAAAACAAATTGCATGCGGACCTTATTTAGAATAAGTATGCTACTGCAGTCTCTGTAGAGCACAATATCATCTTAGTTTAGGTAGTCTAAATATAGTTGGCATAACTGCTTTGGAAGAACGTTCCTTTATGTGAAGACCTAATGTTATAATGAGGATGCGCTCTGGCTTCAGCTCCTCATATGGTGAACTTTGAAGTTTTTTTTTAAATTTTGAAGGCAGACTTTCTTCCGCTGCCATAGATACTGCATTGGAATTCACATGGTAGTCATTCTACAAGCTCAGTTTGTACACAGAAGTTGTTTTATATTGTTGACCAGTCATAGATCGCAAATGTGTTCAAATGTCTCTGTAGTGTCTTCTGAATCAGGGCAGGTGGCTCGTGGCTAACTCCGAGTGTCGACTAGAGTGCTGTCGCGGCTATTCTGGGCTCCATTCGCTCTCTCTATGGGAGTTTCGTGTTCAGTGTCAGGCTCAGGTCCCAATCTTTCTCAATGGTCCTTGTACTCCCAAGATTGATTCTTTATACAGGGTGCTCATTTCTAATTATGGTTTCAATTGACTGTATAATTACAGTAACATTTCACCATTAAATAGCAACAAGTGGGGGAGATCAGCCAATGGATATCAATCTGCCAAGTGGGTCACTAGTTCACCATTTAAAAAAACATAACTATATTTTGTGGATATTTTTTCGATACACATTGAAAGTTTAATCTAATCATGGCATTAAATTCACCCCAAAATACATTTGCCGATACAGCTTTTTTTATATGAGGTCTTTGCACAGCGTGGTTCTAATCTTAAAATGAAATTTCCCTCCAACAGTCTCATCTGTCCCCAATGTTGTGCATCAACAGTCTCGTCCTCACTCCAAATTAAATAGTTTTCTCACGCCCGTTAATATCAATAATCTAGCGTACTAAATTGTAAGAGAGAAAAATTGTTAAAGTACCATCTTTGCAGGCGTTTGAGAATGAATGGGAAAGGAATACAAGCTCTCTCTGCCAGTTCCGTTTTGAAGTAGACCTTGTGTAATACCGACCTGGATATAGGCCTGGCTTGGCCAATTGTCTTTTTCATAGAGCTTCCTTGACTTCAACAACCCTCTTCTCTAATTGGTTGGTCTAGGTTCCTATCGTTTTTCTGACACGTGCTTTGTCTCTAGTTGTAATCCATGGCACATCTGGTCTTTCCCTTTGTGTTTTCAATTCTCTTTCATGTGAGCTTACATGTTTAGGGTCATGGACCTTGTGTTGATTGCTCTTGTCCAGGGTTCCCCAACTTTGGCCCTCCTAAGTTTTCTGAGCCCCCCCAAAAATTGACATCAGACTAAAAACACTAGCACGTCAGCTCCAAGTGATTCAAATTGTTTTAATCTGTTCCAAAGTATTCCCACACATAATAGAGAGATGTGTGATCATAAGCAAGGTTTGACATGATTATGTTTTAGTCATAGTCTACAGTCTTAAATATTTTCATTATGTTCCGGTCCCCTGACCATCCGCTCAAGAAAGTTTGTCCCGCAGCTGAATCTAGTTGATGATCCCTGCTCTACTCCATGCATCAGACCTCTAGTGTTGTTGGTCTGTAGTTACTGTTGATGTATGAGCTGTGTCGACTGGTTATGCATGAAAAAGTTGGCCTACATAAAATACGATATATCCCAGATATATAACCTTGTTTGTTTTCTTACAGTTAAACAAATATTCCTCCACGAGGCCACATCTCACCGACAGACTTTGTTTGGCTCCCATTAGCGAGCATCCTGAAACAATGAGCGGATGGAAGGAATACCAATGAAGAACAATTTCCCAGTATGGCCTGAAATAAGACTATTTATCTTAAGATAATAACACAGGGGCACTTAGGAACATGAATCTCATTGATTATGGCGGGAGTGCACTTTCCTAGCAAGCCAGAGGGCCTTGACTCCTGGCCACCTGGCGTTGGTTGGTTAAAAAGACAAGACCATATTTCTTACCCCCGCAGAATGATTAATCCAATAGAGAGAAACAAATGCACATGATACGCTCCACTATTTTCCCCCCTCAGTGCCGCTCAATGAACTCCTAGGCACCCATCTCATATCAATGGCCCGCAAATAGATGACTATGGCTTCATTGGGGCAGATGGAAGAGAAGAAAGAAGTGAGGTGTGTACAGTATGTTGGCCTATCTGGCCATCTCTGTAACCCAAACATACATTGATAGAATGTCAAAGGACAAAAAGCAGGAGTTCATGTACTCAACTGAAAGGAATATGATTGGTATTATAAGATGGATTGTATCATTCATAGAAAGTGTTTACTGTATGTTTACACTACAATAAACTGGAAATGATCTTTGTGTTGCCTAGAGGCATGCAAAGACAAGTCGATTTGTGGTAGTGGTAAAAAAGGCAGATGGTAATAGTACATGTAGTCTCAGAGAGGACATGCCTGTTTGCTGTACACCCTCCAGAAAGGACACGTCCAAGCGCTGACGTCCCCTTTCTGTGATATTCTCCAAAGTGAACAAAGTAGCAGGTAGAAATGTGTGTGTGTCTTACATGCTATAGATGCTAAATGCCAACAAGGCACGTGGCACCATGACAAGGCTGAGCCAGCCAAGCCATGTCAGCCTAAGGGAGCAGGGTAACGAGAGAGGAAGAAAGAGAGATGGATAGAGAGCGATGACCACACACTATGATATCCTCAACACATGACAGGCTACACCTTCTACTCTTTGTTTTTTCTATTGTGTTGCTTGATGCCCGTTTGTGCTTACTGTGACTAACCCTGGTATGCCTACTGCATTCCCTCAGGAAACTGTGCTATGTTTCATTGGCAACACGGAGGGACTATCTGGAAATTGTAATCTCTGTAAATTAAAGCCTGAGAGAGGCTTTAGAAGCCGGGAAGCCAAGCCTAAGCACTGCCCCTGATTGTCATTTGGCTCGGAGCCATCTGAGGAGAGAGAAATGCAAAATCACTCATTTGGCGGCCTGCTAATACCCCCCTGTGTGCTCAGAGGGTGAGGGTATGTTTGTACGTCTGTCTGCTCGACGACAGCATAAAGAGAATGCCTGTACAGAGAATGTCTGATACACTAAAGAAGTGGGCTGCAATATTCATCCCCCGTCCCCTCATTTACATTTAGAGCAGAAATCATAGAGAGTCATGACTTGTTAAAGAAAGAGAACTGGCGACGTATAGTTTGAAAGGCCAGGCGACAACAACGTGGACTGGTCAGACCATCTGCATAATGAAGTAAAGAGGGCCATGATTAAAATGGCTGGACAGTGAATGACTAGATCCGGTGAATCAAAGGAAGGTCATTTGCCATAGTGGAACATTGACAGTGGCCAAAATGCACATTAGTCTCGCAATCAGGCTTGCTTAGGCAGTGATTTAATCTACCCCGATGAAAGGTTGGGGTTGTGTGCAGCATGCAATCGCAGACATATCATGACACACACACACACCTGATACAGGTGCATGATTTGTCAGAAAGATGTGAATGCCCCTGAACTTACTCGGAGTAAGGTTATATTCAGAATCTGTGGCTTTGGTCCCTCATAGTTAATTCCCACTTTGTGTTGAGGGATGGGGACAGCATCACTCCCCAGGCTATGTCTTTAGAAAACTCTTTTAAATCTTAAACGTACCAGATTAAATTGTTGTTAAGGATTCTTCTTGGTTGTCTTATTACTTGCTTGGAATATGAAGGCTGTAGGGCCGTATTGTAGACCAGACCACTGAGGTCAGCATGCCTCATAGCTAGCTCATTGTCATTGATTGACAGCTGTGCTGAAGATTCCTCATTGAATGTGGGCCCTGTAGTCCCACCCCCGTACAACATCAGGCACACCCGTCCGACATAGGCTACACTTCGTCCCTAAAGACTACATTTCAATAAAATCAAATCACCCGTGTCATTCTCATCACAAGTAAAGTATTAGCTCAAACTAATGTTGTCCTGATGGTGGTGCCATTTTCCCTCGGCTGCATCGAGGTGATAAAGGAAAGGGCGGGGGCTCAGCTGTGAACATGCTTTGGCAGGTCAGGGGTATTTTTAGTGCTGTTGACTGAAAGCTCGGCCAGTGTGTTATATTCCCCTAGGGGGCTGTGGCTCATGCTCTCCTAGGCAGCTGTCACACACACAACCCACCAACCAACCATAGAGGCGAACCAGCTGTGTGTGGTGGGAGGGAACGACAGGCCCCGGGTCTGGGGACAGTAGTGTTCCCGTCAAGGCCATCCAATTATCACACGCCATTCGACCGGCAAGAAGTCTAAGAAAAAAACTGTGCAAGTTAGCTTCAGAAGAGGGCTGCAAACAGGAGGAGTCGCCTGTCAATTAGTGATACTATAAAAGCTGGCAAGGACAAGAGTGTGGGGCATTCCATTCCCTCTTGCAAGGGTCAGGGATGTTTTGTCTCCTGCAACATCCCCCAACCTCTAACCCTGGTCACTCTGTATTTCTCTCCTCCTTTTTTCAACTCTCTTGATCTTTCCCTCTTTCGATGTCTCGTCGAGATTTAATGTCATCCCCCTCCACTGCTAAGTTGTGTCTCTTTCTCCTTCCACCCCCTACTCACTTGCTGCCTCCTTCCTTCTGCCTTCCCTCTCCTCCTTCTTATGGATGTGGTGCCTCACTCCTGCTCTCCATCCTTTCCTCCCTCTGTCACTATCCTGGCACCTCTTCTGCCCTCTCTCTCCCCTCCCTCTCACCCCCTTCCCTCCCTCCCCCCTCTCTCCTCCCATCCCCTGTCTCAGCATGGAGCGGCTAACTCACACTGTGCTGGGCTTCACGTCTGCCTGGGTGTCTTTCAGTTTGCTAATGAGATTTAATTATTGGCCCAAAAATGAGAGATCACACTGGTAACATCATTTGGTGTCCCTCTATCCCCCCTTCTTTTCTCTCCACCTCGCTCTCTTTTGTTTTACTCCCTCTCAGCTTTTTCCATATGCTGTGACACTATTCATCCACTGCAGTCGCTGTGTGTGCTGCTGTTTGACTACAGAGTCCTCTGATCAAACACCTACAGTGCAGGGTGCCCCACAATGTTCCATCCTCTGCCTACTCCTTTTTCCCTGCCATCCCGCTATCGAGTCTCCGAACTGGATGGATCAAATATTTTTTGGGCCATTTGCACGTCCTTGGAAAAAGAAAAATAGTTGCTCTGTGCTTGCTATTGCTATGTGACTGCATGGGAGTAGCACAGAGGCATTTCCGGATTACCAATGCAGTGGCAGGAGGCTTGTATATGTGTTTGTCGTGCATAATCAATAACCATACAAATTATACCCTTGCAGTTTCAGACCATGTCCAACACCCTATTAGAGCACAGGAAACAGATTTTAAGTTTTGATTTGACTTCTCTGGCTCCCTGGTAGGGGACACCCTGAGGATTCCTCTCTCATTAATGCAATGTATGTCAGAGACCGAGCCGAGTTGTCAAAGAGCGCTGCTGCACCTTTAGCCGAGCCGCAGTGGACGCCCTCGCTGCTTTAGCCTCTAACGGGCTGGTGGCAAACTTTCACCATATTCTGACAGTGTACTGTGGGGGTTGGGAGGGCTGGGGTGGGGCGGGTTGGGGGAGGAAAGTCCCAGCTTGCCCGATTAATCACTTAAGAAAACTCCCTTCTTGGTGAAGAAGTATTTACATTGAGCATACTGACCTACATGATCCCGGCTCAAGGCATTAGTCACAATGCTCCCACTGTTAATTTAGCTCTCTCTTGACAATCCAGTACCCACTTTGGAGTGAATCGGCTAATGAGGACTTCCTAAAGGTTAAGTAAACACGAAGCAAGGCCATAAGCTCTATCGCAATTGGAGAATAAAGAGCACTTCAGGGAACAGGCTTCTCAGCAGATCTTAGCTGATGTATGTTGGTGAGACTAGGTTGGTGGTTAGATTTAATCGGGAGATAGCCTAGCTAGTAAACCTACATTTCCTACTCTGATTGAAGCTGATCCTGGTAAATAAGTTAATTCAGAGAATGCTAAGCGTTAGTTGTATTTATTTATTCTCTTGGAAGTCACGTTCACAGAACTGCCGGGCCTTGTCTTGAGCACAGACAAAACAATTATGCAGGCTAATTAGTTTGAATTAGAGCACCATTTGAAAACGAGAAACGTTTGCAGTTAAAACGATACTCTTCGGGCCTTGAGAAGTAGGAGTGAATGAAATGATTCAACCTTTATTAAGCGGGCCACTGCCTACCTTCTCATGAATAATGCTCATAAAAGCACAAAGCAAAGTACATGAAGACGTCAAGTGCATTATCATTTTGTTAGCCCCTCCAAATATGTGGTGATTGGAATTGAAAAAGTAATTGTCTGGAGAAAATGAAAGTTATTATGTCATGTGGAATACGCAGCAAGACATTTGGATTCAAGTGATGGACATTATGGTGCATTGTAACAATTTCCCCAATGTAATTGGTGCTGAATAGCATTTTTAAGATGTAGTCGGCTACTGTTTTGAATCAATAATTTTGTGTGGGCATTTGACCACTGCTGTATTGGAAGGGCCGAGCTACTATTGATTGTTCTGTTTTACACCTTGGAGAGTGAAGTCAAATATGAGAATACCAAGGCGCTCTTCAAAGCACCCACTTGGTTGCCAAGTTATTTTCTAAATGCGCAGCCGATGTTATGTCATCAACTTTTATGCATCTGCTACATGATCAATAAATGTTGAACCGGTAATCAAACTGGTAGAAACAAATCTGTTTGATAAACCATACTGTCATGCGGTTGCCTTTTGAAATAACCATTTGTTTATCTAGTGTGGTTGAGGTTGGCTGCCTCACAGTGTACAAATACTTCCCCAAGATCCAAGGGTGAGGAGTAGTAGCCCTCTCTCTTGGCCTGGTACCCAGCCGCGTTGCAGTGGAATGCCCAGGCCCCACCAGGTCTGCTTTGGGCGTTTCTTCTCTGGGAGGATTGTGCCCGCCTACTACTCCACCATAATCCTGATAGATTTTTGTCACTGAAATCTTGTGGCGCCTGACATTTTACCTCCCACTCACAAAATAAGAAGAAACTGCCTTCAGAGGCTCAAATTCTGTATTTTTTTGGACACTGCTGGGTCACTGATGGGCAATACTTCTGGGGGTTTCAACAACAAATGTCCACCAGGTGTGTGAGTATTATTTGAACAGTTCCAGGGCTTATTCTTGTCTCTTTGAATTAATTTGCACGACTGGCATGGCCTAGTACAGAATAAAGAGCACTGCAGGGAACAGGCAACACCACCGATCTCCTTCAACAGACCAAGATAAAACCCTGTTTTTGGAATCCTGCTTAGTAAGCCTATTTATTTGTTAATGATGACAACGCATTTCCACAGCAGAAGCTTGGTTGTTTGTTGTGACATACAAAGACAAGTAGGCTACTGTCTGCATTGTAATGTAATATACAGTACTAGTCAAAAGATTGGACACCTACTCTTTCAAGGGTTTTTCTTTATTTTGACTATTTTCTAGATTGTAGAATAATAATGACGACATCAAAACGATGAAATAACACATGAAATCATGTAGTAACCAAAAAAGTGTTAAACAAATCAAAATATATTTTATAGTTGAGATTCTTCAAAGTCGTCACCCTTTGCCTTGATGACAGCTTTGCACACATTTGGCATTCTCTCAAAAGTTGCCTATAAACTTTGCCAAAATATTTCAAACTACTTTTGTAATACAACTTTAGGTATTTTTAAACGTTAATAATCGATCAAATTGAAGACGGGTCTATCTGGGTTCAATACAGGAAGACAACAAACCAAGCTACTTTTCAAGTCTTGCACAACTCTCAACAGTGTTACGCAGTTTCTAGTTGGCCCTACTTCTTCATTGCACAAATGAATAACCTCAACCAAATTCCAAAGACTGGTGACATCCAGTGGAAGCGGTGGGAACTGAAAACAGTTCCTAAGAAATATCGTTTGCCAATGAGAACTCAGAGAACAGACAGAGACCACAAAGAAAAAAAATCTGAACGGTTAGTCGTCTGGGTTTTGCCTGCAACATAAGTTCTGTTATACTCACAGACATGATTCAAACAGTTTTAGAAACGGCAGTGTTTTCTATCCAAATCTACTAATAATATGCATATCTTGACATGAGTAGCAGGAAGTTGAAATTGGGCACGCTATTTATCCAAAAGTGAAAATGCTGCCCCCTATACCTTAAGAAGTTAATAACAAACTTGTATGCCATCTGTAAATACGAATAAATTGTTAAATTATGATCCTGAGATAATGAGTGGGCTGGACATGCCGAGAGAGTAGTTCAGAAGCCTCTAAATAAGATCTGGTGCAACCAATTTCCTTCAGAAGTTACATAATTAATTCCACCTGTGTGCAATCTAAGTGTCACATGATCTGTTACATGATATCAGTATATATACACCTGTTCTGAAAGTCCCCAGAGACTGCAACACCACTAAGCAAGGGGCACCATGAAGACCAAGGAGTTCTCCAAACAAGTCGGGGACAAAGTTGTGGAGAAGTACGGATCAGGATTGGGTTATAAAAAATGATCAGAAACTTTGAACATCCCACGGAGCGCCATTAAATCCATTATTAAAAAATGGAAAGAATATGGCACCACAGCATCTGGAGTATCTGTCCATAGGACCACTTTAAGCCGTACACTCCACAGAGCTGGGCTGTACGGAAGGGTGGCCAGAGAAAAGCCATTGCTTAAAGAAAAAGATGACCAAACACATTTGGTGTTTGCCAAAATGCATTTGGGAGACTCCAAAAGCATATGGAAAAAGGTACTCTGGTCAGATGAGACTAAAATGTAGCTTTTGGGCCATCAAGGAAAACGATATGTCTGGTGCTAACCCAACACCTCTCATCACCCCGAGAACACCATCTCCACAGTGAAGCATGGTGGTAGCAGCATCATGCTATGGGGATGTTTTCCATCGGCAGGGACTGGGAAACTGGTCAGATTTGAAGGAATGATGGATGGCGCTAAATACAGGGAAAGTCTTGAGGGAAACCTAGTCAAAGCCCAGACCGCAATCCAATTGAGAATCTGTTGTGGATGACTTAAAGATTGCTGTACACCAGTGGAACCCATCCAATTTGAAGGAGCTGGAGCAGTTTTGCCTTGAAGAATGAGACTTGCACAAATTTCTCTACAAATTATTGTTTAATTTTTTCTGTTTTTTTGTCTTATTTCTTATTTGTTTCACAATAAAACATAGTTTGCATCTTCAAAGTGGTAGGCATTAATCATGATACAATGGTTGTATGCCAAGGGGGGTTACTTATTATATAGGTAAGAAAGTCTAGCTATCCAGAATTTACAGAGCAGGCTAGCATTACATGTATGATGTTATTATTCGTATCCCAGAGCCGTTTGTTTGGCTAGTTAGAGCCTAATTTTAGCTAGCTAACATTGAACCTGATTGGTTAGTTACCACTACCAGCAGATTCATGCAAGTCGTAGTAACGCCATGAGTTGGCATTATGGTCATTGTTGTTTAACTAGCTAACGTTAGCTGGCTGGCTTGCAAGCTAACGTTACGTGACGTGTATGATCTTACACGTTGTTTACCTAACTAGGTTCATTGTTTACCTAGCTAGCTAGCTACATGTCTTAAGATAAAGTGTACTGTTTGCTAGCTAGCTAACTTTAGCTGGCTGACTCCCTAGCTAATGTTACGCGTATGATGTTATTATTCGTATCCCAGAGACGTTTACTTGGCTAGATAGAGGCTAATGTTAGCCAGCTAATATTGAACCTGTTTGGTTAGCTCCCAGCAGATTCATGCAGGTTGTAACAACATGATTTGGCACTATGTTCATTGTTGTTTAAGTAGTGTGTTGCGATTCTCATGATTTATATGTATTGCAATTTGATACTGTGATTTTATTGCGATTTGATATTCCAAACAAATTGCTGGCTTGCTAGCTAACGTTATTTGACTTGTTTGATCTTACACATTGTTTATCTAGCTTGGTAAATAGTATCTAAAAGCTCAGTTTGCTGCACCCACATTAGACAGCATGGATCTTAATCCAGGAGGGGATTCTCTGCTGCTGTTACCAGGAAGCTTGACCTTGAAAATCATACCATGGGTATTTTCAAATACCCCGATATACTGTATGGTATACCGCCCAAGCCTAGTGTGTATGTGTGTGTGAGTTGATGGATCAAGGTATGCTTATTCGGAACTGCCTGACTCTATCCTCTGCTGGATTCATCCCCCTATCCCCACCTCCTCTCTTGGCTCAACAAATAGCCGTTGTTCTCCGGCCACAGGAAGAGTCACCTTTCCCCAATTGAAGCTAATGAGATATAGCGGAACTGAGACATTAATTAGGCTCCCCGCTAAGATTGCCATAATGTATTATTTCAATCAAACATTCGACTACCTTTTTAAAGGGGTTATAGACAGGTTGGAGTTTAGTTATAGTGAAGAAACATATATATCAAGCGTAGCGGTTAGAGCCACAGTGTGGCATATGTGGATAGATGGTTTGTTAATTGTGGCGTTGGACGCACTGGACTGCCCATTCTGGACATATAAAGGGGTCCTTTCCTGGGAGAGGTTGGCCTTTGTGGTGCCTTCTTCAATATGCAGCTTTTTGGACAGTATGGTTAGAATGGCCGCAGGGCATTTTTCTTGAAGAGAGGCGCTGTTTTTTTCAAAAGCCCGGTAGAATATAGAGAAGAATAAGTGTCTTTGTTGTTTTTTCTTTGTTATTTATTTTCCCGACTTAATGATGACTTTCTAAGAGTTCCACCTACACACAATCCCACAGTGGAGGTTTTGCTGGAGGTGCTGCACCATTCTATTGTATTCATGAGAATCTGTGGCACACAAACAGGGTTTTATTCCTGGAAATGAAGTTTTTGCCAAAGTTTCTAGACAAATCTTTCTCTCACACTCACATGCATACACACACACGCATACACTTCATCCTATGCTTTGAGAGTGTTTAAGAAGAGAGACATGTCTGTAGAAGAGAGAGAGAGAGTGAAAGAGGAGAGAAGGGAGGCTGAGAGGCAGTGGGCCATATCCCCCATGTACATCTCTCCACGCCTGGGTGACTCTGCTAAGTGTAGTCAAGTGCATTAAAGCCTGAGACAGGCTGGAGCTCCCTCCATTCGCACCTACCTTCCCTTCCCCATACTCTTCCAATTCCCAGCTGGTCCCACAAATCACCCCTCCCACCATCTCCATCCCCATATACCCTCCACTATCTATCTGAGCATGCCAAAGTGCTTCCAAATGCACCAACCAACCATGTCACCGAGTTGCGCAAGCTCACAAAGTCTTTAAACCTCATGTGTCACAATTCATTTGCCTCGTTGTTGGAGCTTGCGAGCCAGCTTGTGTATGTGTGTGCACTCCCATGAACCATACAGTAGGAGTGCACCTCTAGAACCCCTGTCATGTGTGAGGGGGCGGAAAGCTTTGTTGCTATGCAAAAACAAACATTGTCCCCAAATGCTAATGAGCGATCGAGGGAGCACGAGCTAGTGCACCACGATGGAGATGTAATGTACATCAACTCCTCTACCGATGAATATCCTGGGATTCGAAATGCAGGCTTTACCTGAGCTTAACTTCAGCAAACCCCCCTGTGTGCTTGTCAGAACCCAACAAAGAGCGCTGCTGTTCTAATTTAGCAGTGCTGGCAACCACTCTGTGAGCCCAGACTGTAACTGTACATGCTCTTTGTATTTTTTCTCTCGGAGTAAATGTCTTTCAGCTGAGAGTCGGCAGTGGCAGCAGCCGTTCCCACCAGCTTTGTGGAGCTACTGTAGCAGCGCGATGACAACCGACATATTGCCGTGTTTTGGTGCCGTCTCAGAATAGCAGCCCGGTGCGAGATCGCCTCTGTATCAAAGAGAAGACGCTACCAGCTGTTTCACACTAGTTGACTCTGTTACCGTCTCTCTCCCTCCTCTCTCTCACTGTTACACTTCTTCTCTCCACCACTATCTCTCTGTCTCCCTCTCTGATTCCGTCTTTTACCTGAGGGTGTGCTTAAAAACGTGAATTAGTACATGCTAATCGGGCGGATGCATTATTGAATGTAATTGACAGAAAAGGCCATTTGCAAACCAACTGTTTTCTTCTCGAAGGGATTTCCACAGTTTATCCAAGTTGTTGCTAGATGCCTGAGTTTAGCAACTCTCATGTGTCTCTCTCACCCATGGCTTTGTGTACATCCTATCTCTGATCACGTGTGTTTGTGATACTTCTCAACACCAAGCATGCAAAAAAACCTGTCAGAATTAATTGCTCTCCCAATTAAGAAACTGGCAGAGTTGCCAGACATCGGTGTTGCCCGGTCTCAATCATTTCAATGATTTATTGGTATACTTACTCAGTGTTACCATTCAGCTTTGGTTGAAAAGAGCCATTGTCAGCTGACAAGGCAAGTTGCTAATCTGATGGTGTTTATTGAGAGACGTGGGCTGCAAGGAATACAGATGGTATTACATTTCTTGTCGTTGTTGTGGAAAGTGGGGACGGGTTGTACGCAGTGAAAAGGTAGTTTTGCAGTACATGATAGTTAATATTGGCACATATGTTAGTGTATGCACACAAAGGCTTTAGGATATTTGATACGTTGGCCTTTATTCAATCAATTTGAAATTCTGTTATAACGGTGCCTTAAGGTGGCGAAAATAAAATATGTAGTGTGAAACAAATGTAAATCAGGCTATATTTGACTGTCGGCTGTGTTTTATGAATTTAGGCAGGGCTTGTGGCGTACAAAAGCCGTCAAGTAGGTTTTTATGTCGCAAAGTTCAAAGCCAGTAGAATACCCTCCCCATACCATGTTTTGACTTGATAAAATGTAAGCTGAATGTCTGGGGGCTTGTGCCAAGGCCACCTAATCCCCTTCATGGTATGGTGTTGCTGGTGACATACGGGAAAGCATGAGCTTTAGCCAGAAGAAATTCCTCAAGTAGGCTAGGTGAAGTATGTGGGTTGTCCTGGCTATGAAGTGCAATCCCCCAAGGTTTAAGTACTTTCTGTTTACAACATATATATTTACAGCTTTGTGTAATTTTTACTATGTAAGTAATGGAGTGTATTTCTATTGTGTACAGTTTTGCATTTCAGCGGTGCAATTTATAATTTTGTATTTTTAAACTAGACTGGATACTGTTGCATACCTGGTGCCATGTTTTTTATACTGTGTATAAAACATTACATATTTGTTTTGTGGCTCGCACAAGGACTGTGGCTTTGTCATTTTACACAGTGTGGGTGGGAAGGGGGGTAGCTCTTTGTACGCCGTAGGTTTTCCACTAACTGTCGTGCTTGATTTTTACAAGATGACGGCAGTGTTTTTTTCCCCTTATATTTCATATCAAGGGGGAGGGGAGTTGCCATTCTGTTGTCATTTTATCTGACAGAGCATAGACATCTAGGCCTGAATAGGTTACATGAGACTCAAAATGTGCCATCCACTTTGTAAAGACAATTAATATGGAAGATGATCCCTTTCTCTTTCCTTCTCTCTGTTGCAACTGTTGCTCTTTCATGAGTGTAGTGCTCAATTAGTGTTGTGCCATCTCGGTGGTCATTGCTTATGTGACGCTCATTGACTACTGTCATACAGTGCAGTGTAGCCACTACAGAGATGACAACCTGGTTTGTTTGATCTGATGCACAGTTGAAGTCGGAAGTTTATACTTAGCCAAATACATTTAAACTCAGTTTTTCACAATTCCTGACATTTAATCCTAGTAGAAATTCCCTGTTTTAGGTAAGTTAGAATCACCACTTTATTTTAAGAACGTGAAATGTCAGAATAATAGTAGAGAGGATGATTTATTTCAGCTTTTATTTCTTTCATCACATTCCCAATGGATCAGAAGTTTACATACACACAATGAGTATTTGGTTGCATTGCCTTTAAATTGTTTAACCTGGGTCATACGTTTCGGGTAGCCTTCCACAAGCTTCCCACAATAAGTTGGGTGAATTTTGGCCCATTCCTCCTGACAGAGCTGGAGTAACTGAGTCAGGTTTGTAGGCCTCCTTGCTCGCACAAGGAGGCCTGCAGTGTAGTGGCTACACTGCACTGTATGACACCTATGTTTTTCAGTTCTGCCCACAAATATTATATGGGTTTGAGGTCAGGGCTTTGTGATGGTCACTCCAATACCTTGACTTTGTTGTCCTTAAGCCATTTTGCCACAACTTTGGAAGTATGCTTGGGGTCATTGTCCATATGTAAGACTCATTTACGACCAAGCTTTAACTTCCTGACTGATGTCTTGAGATCAATATATCCACATAATTTTCCTCGCCTCACGATGCCATCTATTTTGTGAAGTGCACCAGTCCCTCCTGCAGCAAAGCACCCCATAACATGATGCTGCCACCCCCGTGCTTCATGGTTGAGATGGTGTTCTTCGACTTGCAAGCCTCCCCCTTTTTCCTCCAAACATAACGATGGCCATTATGGCCAAACAGTTCTATTTTTGTTTCATCAGACCAGAGGACATTTCTCCAAAAAGTACGATCTTTGTCCCCATGTGCAGTTGCAAACTGTAGTCTGGCTTTTTTTTATGGAGGTTTTGGAGCAGTGTCTTCTTTCTTGCTGAGCGGCCTTTCAGGTTATGTCGATATAGGACTCATTTTACTGTGAATATAGATGCTTTTGTACCCGTTTCCTCCAGCATCTTCACAACGTCCTTTTCTGTTGTTCTGGGATTGATTTGCACTTTTTGCACCAAAGTTAGTTTATCTCTACAAGACAGAACGCATCTCCTTCTCGAGCTGTATGACGGCTGCGTGGTCCCATGGTGTTTATACTTGTGTACTATTGTCTGTACAGATGAACGTGGTACCTTCAGGCGTTTGGAAATTGCTCCCAAGGATGAACCAGACTTGTGGAGGTCTCCAATTTTTTTCTAAGGTCTTGGCTGATTTATTTTGTTTTTCCCATGATGTCAAGCAAAGAGGAGCTGAGTTTGAAGGTAGGCCTTGAAATACATCCACAGGTACACCTCCAATTGACTCGAATGATGTCAATTAGCCTATCAGAAGCTTTTAAAGCCATGACACAATTTCTGGAATTTTCCAAGCTGTTTAAAGGCACAGTCATCTTCTGACCCACTGGAATTGTCATACAGTGAATTATAAGTGAAATAATCTGTCTATAAACAATTGTTGGAAAAATGACTTGTGTCGTGCACAAAGTAGATGTGCTAACCGACTTGCCAAAACTATAGTTTGTTAACAAGAAATGTGTGGAGTGGTTGAAAAACAAGTTTTAATGACTCCAACCTAAGTGTATGTAAACGTCTGACTTCAACTGTACTTCTTATACAATGACAAGTGTGTGGGGTAGAAAGTTCAGCTCAGTCCCTTCAGGTTTCTTACCTACCTCTCCGGCAAAACGTAGAAGTGCCTTAACTTTGTTGGTTTGGATGAGAAACTTCTTAGTCAGGATGAAGAGAACTTGCCATGGGGTAGGTTCTGAACATTTCCCACATCGTTTACTTGCACAAGTAAATCTAGGAAATCTAGCTAGAGGCCTTCACTTTAGCTTATCCCTTACTCACATCTTCATCCTTCTCCCCAAAATTAAAATTCTACCTTTGTGGAGGGTATCCTTTGAGTCAACAGTGGGCAGCAGCCGGGAAGCAGCCTGGGAAGTCTAATCGATAGCCACAGAGAGCAGCCTCACGTTGATCACTCTGTAAATCCTGAAGCTGATCGGAGTTGTTGTTCAGCACAAGCAGCGCTGGTTCAGACGATTAAATCTGCCTCGCCTCCTGTCTCCTCCTCCTCTCTCCTCTCCTTTTCTCCCCTCTTCCCAGACTGACAGGGAGATTGGCTGGGGTACGGAGGGAGAGAGAGATGGAGGGTTTGAGGGCAGGAAGGTGTGGGGGGGCGTAGATGAATACAGAGAGATTGATTGTGAATTCAGCTGAGAGCACAACCCCCAAGTGTGTGTCATGCAACATCTTACAGATATGATTATCATCAAAAGAGAGAAAACCCTCTCTGCGTTATGTGAAAGAAGATGTAAGACGGAGTCTTTTCTCAGACTCGGGCCTTAATTGAACAATATTTACAGGCTCCTGTTTTTCTTTTATCTCCGCTACCGGCTTAAGAAATATTAATAATTAAATCAGAGAATATCAGTTCAGCGTATTTTATATTGTGGGGAGATGAGGGGCTCACTAATGCAGTGAAATAGTGAATTTATTTATCACTGCGAGTGAGAAGCTAGGAGACGGTGCATCAATCAAGGTTGGCAATTTGGTGTGGCGGCATTGAATGGTGTGGATTAGCCACCCACTATGGGGCATTGGATTTCAGCGTCAGTTGTTATTGTGAAGGGCCACATGGAGAGGCTGCATTACTTCTCTCTCTCTTTTCCCCACTGTGTCTGCATTGATCAAATTAATTGACTGTCATCTCTCTGATGGCACATCATTTTTCACACTCCCATTTACATTTGAACCACTATCTTACAATGGAAGGTGGGTCACGCAATGAGAATGTTTTGGGCGTGGGAACCCTAAGTGTCATTTTATTTGGTAACACAATGTGGAAATATGAAAGCGTGGAAAAAAGCTCAGTCATCTCACTTGGACATCCTCATTGAAGATGAACTGCCTCGAAAAGAGTCCTCCATCTTGATAAATCAACATTTAATTGAACCGTGCCCTCTGGCCATCTTCTCTGACAGTTCTTTCTACTGACAAGTAGTCCCCTGATTGACCGATTTAACTTCATTTTCACTAAAAAGGAAAGTGGACGCGGGCAGAATCTCGACTCAGAGACGGGGTCTCGTCTCCTCAGCTCGCTCACCACTGCCTTCTCCTCTCAGGCAGCAGAACCTGGCTGGCTGAGATAAGTTTCCTCAGTGGTGATGTGCTTCCGCGGCTGTCAATCTGAGTCCGTCTTGCATCCATCGCTGTCGATGTCAAACAGACCTGAGGCAGAACGGACTGTTTGGTTAGAGGAGTGGAGTGCCATGCTCAGGACAGGCCAATGGGTTGCCCATTGGACATCTAGAGTGCCCAACATCATCTTGCATTGACTCGGCACCCAGAGATACAGTTGAAGTCAGACGTTTACATACACCTGTGTCAAATGCATTTAAACGAAGTTTTTCACAATTCCTGACATTTAATCCTAGTAAAAATTCCCCGTCTTAGGTCAGTTAGTACCACCACTTTATTTTAAGAATGTGAAATGTCAGAATAATAGTAGAAAGAATGATTTATTTGAGCTTTTATTTCTTTCATCACATTCCCAGTGGGTCAGAAGTTTACATACACTCAATTAGCATTTAGTTTTGTCGGCCTCCTTGCTCGCACACTCTTTTTCAGTTCTGCCCACACATTTTCTATAGGATTGAGGTCAGGGCTTTGTGATGGGTACTCCAAAACCTTGACTTTGTTGTCCTTAAGCCATTTTGCCACAACTTTGGAAGTATGCTTGGGGTCATTGTCCATTTGGAAAACCCATTTGCTCCAAGCTTTAACTTCCTGACTGATGTCTTGAGATTGAGATGTTGCTTCAATATATCCACATAATATTCCTACCCCATGATGCCATCTATTTTGTGAAGTGCACCAGTCCCTCCTGTAGCAAAGCACCCCCACAACATGATGCTGCCATCCCCGTGCTTCACGGTTGGGATGGTGTTCTTCGGCTTGCAAGCCTCCCCCTTTTCCTCCAAACGTAATGATGGTCATTATGGCCAGACAGTTCTATTACTGTTTCATCAGACCAGAGGACATTGTTCCAAAAAGTACGATCTTTGTCCCCATGTGCGGTTGCAAACCGTAGTCTGGCTTTTTTATGGCGGTTTTGGAGCAGTGGCTTCTTCCTTGCTGAGCGGCCTTCCATGTCGATATAGGACACGTTTTTACTTTGGATATAGATGCTTTTGTACCTGTTTCCTCCAGCATTTTGCCAAGGTACTTTGCTGTTGTTCTGGGATTGATTTGCACTTTTCGCACCAAAGTACGTTAATCTCTACGAGACAGAACGTGTCTCTTTCCTGAGCGGTATGACGACTGCGTGGTCCCATGGTGTTTATACTTGCGTACTATTGTTTGTACAGATGAACGTGGCACCTTCAAGCGTTTGGAAATTGCTCCCAAGGATGAACCATAATTTTTTTTCCGAGGTCTTGGCTGAATTATTTTGATTTTCCCATGATGTCAAGCAAGAAGCACTGAATTTGAAGGTAAGCCTTGAAATACATCCACAGGTACACCTCCAATTGACTCAAATTATGTCATTTAGCCTATCAGAAGCTTCTAAAGCCATGACATAATTTTCTGGAATTTTCCAAGCTGTTTAAAGGCACAGTCAACTTAGTGTATGTAAACTTCTGACCCACTGGAATTGTGATACAGTGAATTATAAGTGAAATAATCTGTCTGTAAACAATTTTTGGAAAAATTACTTTTCATGCATAAAGTTGATGTCCTAACCGACTTGCCAAAACTATAGTTTGTAATCAAGAAATTTGTGGCGTGGTTGAAAAACAAGTTTTAATGACTCCAAATGTAAATAATCAATGTAATGAAGATCCAGGCCATTCTGTTTCTCTGCTGCAAACATTTTCATTGCCCGACCTTGTCTGACCTTGTGTCTTCTATTCCAACTATGCCCCCTTTTAACGTAGCCTGGTGTATCACAAGCTAATTGTGTTAAACAATAATTAACATTTGAATAAGAGACATCTGTCTTATTTGAATTCTGCGCCCGACAGGTTGTGACACACTTAACCTCACAGCCAGCGTCAGAGAACAGTCTCTGTGATCGTTGCTGACAGCCCTGTGTTATGTCTTACTTGACCCTCAAGACAAACCTGTCTGCCAAGTCAAGGACTCGTCCTTCTATAAGGTTGACACGTTTGTAAGCTATCGCTGTGAATGAATGTGTGTTATCATAACCGGGAGCAGAATCTGGGGGTCTCCCAGAGATAAGGTAGGGGCAATTGTGTTATGAACTGTCAGTGAGACTTCCCGTGAGGAAGGATTGAGAATATGCGCTACAGCAGTTTCACCCACTTTCCCTAGCATCCAGGCTAGTAACTCCCTGCAAGCAACGTGTTGCCTTGAGCAGGGGTTCTAGCTAGCTGAAGGAGTCTTTCCATCCCTTCATCTACCATCCCTCCCTCTCTGGCCCCCACACCACTACTCCCACCCCCTATTCTCTAAGCCTGGGCGCTTTCTCTCCACTGAAACTAGCTTGTGTTTGGGGGTCCTTGCCTCCAGACAGGTGATGCTAGCTGCAGCAATCCACATGAAGGTCAATCATAGAGATATACTGCCCAAGGCTGGGGTGTCAAACATACGGCCCTCGAGGAGGTTTAATCCGGGCCATATATACTTTAAAATGGTAATGGGCCTACATTCATACAGTTTCACTAATAGTCACTGAAATTAAAGCTAGACAGTCAGGGAGTATCAAATTCCCAAAACGATGGATTAAGCACTATTTTTTGCACATTTTGACGGCAAGGAAAGCTAACACATTTTTTGTGCAGACTTCCGGACCTTGTTGAAGACCGAATGCAGGCCCCCAATAGATAAGGGAAGGTGGGATGGAGAAAATGCGTGTGTGGGGGGGGGTTGTTGGGTCAGTGGGGCTTGAATGGAAGTCAGGGATTTAAAGTGAAAGCAGAGTCTTAGCACACTGAATGTCCCCTGTGACATTATACAAACCTGTGCACTCCCTCCCTACAGCGATTATTTTCAACATCTAGTCAATTTGAACCCAGCTTTAAGCACGGAGGAAGGCTAAAGTTCATCGTGAA
Organism: Oncorhynchus nerka; assembly: GCF_034236695.1. Classification (NCBI taxonomy): domain Eukaryota; kingdom Metazoa; phylum Chordata; class Actinopteri; order Salmoniformes; family Salmonidae; genus Oncorhynchus; species Oncorhynchus nerka. The sequence continues at coordinate 75,243,543 of NC_088405.1, forward strand.
AGAACAAGATCCTGAAAGGCGTTATGAGAAGAACAAGCAGAGTTGCTACAGTACAAACGACGATGTCATCATCACCCCACTTTGTTCAAAGAAGGATAGGACAGAAACCTGGCACTCTTAAGATGTTACAACGACACACAGAGTGCCGAGATGACAGTCACATAACTGTACAAGGAACCTTTAATAAGTATTACACTTTGAGTGAATGTAAGTACCTACCCTCATTTTAATACATTGGGTTTCCTAACTTTTTGGGCACACGATATCTGGGGCTATGGCAGTCAATTGAAAAAAATTGTAACAATATTTCTGATTGTCTTCTCAACTCACCTTCATATACTTTTAAGATGGGGCTATGACAGTCAATTGCAGATTTGTTATGGAATATCTACATTAGGCATACAGAGGCCCATTATCAGCAACCATCACTCCTGTGTTCCACTGGCACGTTGTGTTAACTAATCCAAGTTTATAATTTTAAAAGGCTAATTGATCATTAGAAAACTCTTTTGTAATTATGTTAGTACAGCTAAAAACTGTTGTCCTGATTATAGAAGCAATTAAACTGGCCTTCTTTAGACTAGTTGAGTATTTGGAGCATCAACATTTGTGGGTTTGATTACAGGCTCAAAATGGCCAGAAACAAATAACTTTATTCTGAAACTCGTCAGTTTATTCTTGTTCTGAAAAATGAAGGCTATTCCATGTGAGAAATTGCCAAGAAACTGAAGATCTCTTACAACGCTGTGTACTACTCCCTTCACAGAACAGAGCAAACTGGCCCTAACCAGAATAGAAAGGAATGGGAGGCCCCGGTTCACAACTGAGCAAGAGGACAAGTACATTAGTGTCTAGTTTGAGAAACAGATGCCTCACAAGTCCTCAATTGGCAGCTTCATTAAATAGTACCCGCAAAACACCAGTCTCAACATCAACAGTGAAGGGGCGACTCCGGGATGTTGGCCTTCTAAGCAGAGTTGCAAAGAAAAAGCCATATCTCTGTGTTCCTTTGCCCATCTTAATATTTTCTTTTTATTGGCCAGTCTGAAATATGACTCTGCTAGGGTGAGTAAAATGGTCAGAGTGGGGTGTTCTCTCATTATGTGTCTGGAAGTAGCTAGTCAATGTTAGCCAGTTAGCTTGGGTGCTTGACTGTCGTTGTGAGGTCAGAGCTTTCAGAACAACTACTTATTGGCCAGAGCGTCCAGTGTGTGCTCTGAACGCTAAACGCTCCTAATTTACGAACAGACAATCTAACAGCACAGTTGCAGTCACCAAACGCTCTGGATAACATAACAGTGTAACCAGCTCTGCTAGGGCGAGTAATGTTCAGTGAGCTGTTCTCTCTCTTAGATGTCTGGAAGTAGCTGTCAAGTTAGTACAGAATGCTCGGATCAACCCTTAAAGAGATGGGTGGGGCTAAGGCTTAAGAGGGTGTGAACAATGCTGAATGGGTGTAGACAAAGAAGGGCTCTCCAATAGTAGTACCAAAACATTGAAAGACGGTTTTCTTAAAAGTGAGTTTACAAGTTGATCAACTTTCATTGCAGAATTACTTTCTCATTTTTTCCTCAAATGCAGTGTATGATATACAATTTTGTAGCTCTGAGTCTCTACTTTTATCCAATGTAAAAAACTGAAATTCAAATGTTGCTACATAAAACCGAATCCAGGTTGTGAGTCACAAATGCTTTTGTGATAAGTTAAATCTTCCCTTTAGTTCTTCAAACATCTAGCCCTTTTTAATTGTATCAATCAATTTTTAACAATACCTTGTTTATTCTTTAAACTCCAAGTCATTTTTACCAGGTGTGATATTGTCATTGTCCCAAATTGGTGTAAAACTGGATAATACAGGGGATTCACCCAGATATTGCTGTACTTCGTGCCATATAGTTAGGGTGTTTTTAACAAAGAGATTATTATTATTATTCTTTAGCTCCTGAAAGGGAGCAGAGTACACACATCCATCCAAAGTGAATCCTTTTGTGAACAGCATTTTAGTCTGCAGCAAGGGTAAGTATGGTTTCTTGGAGAACCAGAACCTAAATTGTGTAGCCCAGTAATACCACTGTAGGTTTGGAAGTTGCAACCCCCTTCTGTTATAAGGCAAATAAAGAAGAAAACGTATAAGCCTGTTGCTCCAAATAATATTATAGAATATCTTTCTGATCTTTGGGAAAAGTAAAGGTGATGGAGCCAGAGGAATTGATTGAAATAAAGACATTTGTGCAGGATATTAATCTTAATGATATTTATTCTACCAATAATAGATATAGGCAATGATGTCCATATGTCGATGGATTCTGTTACACTCTTTACCATGGGTTCATATTTTGTTGAACTCAAGGAGCTAATTGCTGGTGTGATTTTAATACCAAGATATGTGACACCTTATTCTGTATTCACAAATGGATGCTGTACAACTGGATTCAGTCTCTTGCTTGTTGAGGAAAAATGATAGAATATTTGGATTCATTCACTTTAAACCCAGAAAACTGACGAAAGTTTTTAATTATATTGGAGAGGGAAGAGAGAGAATTCTTAAGATCTGTTAGGATTAAGGGTCCAGAACAGGCAAGCGTCAAAACCGGGAGGACTAGAAAAAGGAGAAAAGGCAAAGCAGGAAAACGAGAAAAATACTGGTAGAAAATCATTTCTTGAAGGATAAGCTACTTAAAGTATGCAGGAGATGGCAAGGACAAGTAATAGCATCCTGTTCCTCCTCTCATTCTTGTGATGTATGGTCCCCATACATCACCTTGGCCATAGCCCTTGTTTTCCGTATCAATCAGACTTTGTCTTGAAAGTTGAGAAACTTCATGATAAGGACTCGAGAGGAGTGTGGTGGTTTCTCGGGCCTGTAGGAGCCGGAAGCCAATGGGCTCTTTCAATGCGCAGGGGGCCCGGAACGTTGTCCGGCCCCAATGCCTCGGGAAGCCATCTCCAGAGAAATGCAAATGAGTCACCATTTTCCACTTTTTTGGGTAGATTGACCAGTCTCAAATTAGACCTGTGGTGGTTCTCGAGGGAGTTTAGCTTTGAAGTAAGGTCCGCCACCTGTTTTTCCAACTTTTCGGTCGTTGTTTTGACAGCAGTATCTTCCACCATGCTAATGCATTCCTCTGCTTCATCCAAGCGTGAGGAGTAGACTTGAAGGTCACGTTTAACCTCACTAATTCCTCTTGGGACACCTTTGAGTTTGGTGGAAAAGTCCACCCTCATGGCAGAGATTGCTTACGAAACCCATTGGATCTGGTTTAGGTCGTCTACATCATTGGTTGTCATGTCGGACTTGTGGTGTGAGGAGCTTGCAGGGCTAACTGGGTTAGTAGAGCTGGCTGAAGAGCTGGCTGAATTAGCAGGGCTAACTGGCCTAGTCTGGACCACGTTAAGTTGAATCATAATGGATGTAGATGAGCCTGAAATTGTCCAAGAAAATTGCTGTTCGTGTTAGAATATATATAACAGACTGATCTTAGCCCCCCGACACAAACTATTGCAGCATAAATACTGGGGGCTGAGACAGGAGGGGTCGGGAGACACTGTGGCCCCGTCCAACGATACCCCCTGACAGGGCCAACCAGGCAGGATATAACCTCACCCACTTTGCCAAAGCACAGCCCCCACACCACTAGAGGGATATCTTCAAACCACAAACGTACTACCCTGAGACGAGGCCGAGTATAGCCCACAAAGATCTCCCCCACGGCACGAACCCGAGGGGGGCGCCAACCCTGACAGGAAGATCACGTCAGTGACTCAAACCACTCAAGTGACGCACCCCTCCTAGGGACGGCATGGAAGAGCACCTGTAAACCAGTGACTCAGCCCCTGTAATAGGATTAGAGGCAGAGAATCCCAGTGGAGAGAGGGGAACCGGTCTGGCAGAGACCGCAAGGGCGGATCGTCGCTCCAGTGCCTCTCCATTCCCCTTAACACCCCTGGGCCAGACTACACTCAATCATGGGACCTACTGAAGAGATGAATCTTCAATAAAGACTTAAAGGTCGAGACTGAGTCTGCGACTCTCACATGGATAGGCAGACCATTCCATAAAAATCTAGCTTTATAGGAGAAAGCCCTGCCTTCAGCTGTTTGCTTAGAAATTCTAGGGACAATTAGGAGGCCTGCGTCTTGTGACCGTAGCGTACGTGTAGGTATGTACGGCAGGACCAAATCGGAGAAGATAGGTAGGAGCAAGCCATGTATTGCTTTCTTGGTTAGCAGTAAAACCTTGAAATCAGCCAAAGCCTTAACAGGAAGCCAGTGTAGAGAGGCTAGCACTGGAGTAATATGATCACATTTGTGGGTTCTAGTCAAGATTCTAGCAGCCTTGTTTAGCACTAACTGAAGTTTATTTAGTGCTTTATCCGGGTAGCCGGAAAGTAGAGCATTGCAGTAGTCTAATCCAAAAGTGACAAAAGCATTGTTTACTTTTTCTGCATCGTTTTTGGAAAGAAAGTTTCAGATTTTTGCAATGTTAGGTAGAAGGAAAAAAGCTGTCCTTGAAACAGTCTTTAAATGTTCGTCAAAAGAGAGATCAGGGTCCAGAGTAACGTTGAGGACCTTCACAGTTTTATTTGAGACAACTGTTTCTTGGGACCTAGAACTAGCATCTCTGTTTTGTCCGAGTTTAAAAGTGAAACATTTGCTGCCATCCATTTCCTTTTGTCTGAAACACAGGCTTCCAGGGAGGGCAATTTTGGGGCTTCACCATGTTTCATCGAAATGTACAGCTGTGTATCATCCGCATAGCAGTGAAAGTTAACATTATGTTTCCAAATGACATCACCAAGAGGTAAAATAGGGTGCGTTCTGAGCCCTCTCCTGTACTCCCTGTTCACCCACGACTGCGTGGCCATGCACGCCTCCAACTCAATCATCAAGTTTGCGGACGACACAACAGTGGTAGGCTTGATTACCAACAACGACGAGACGGCCTACAGGGAGGAGGTGAGGGCCCTCGGAGTGTGGTGTCAGGAAAATAACCTCACACTCAACGTCAACAAAACTAAGGAGATGATTGTGGACTTCAGGAAACAGCAGAGGGAACACCCCTATCCACATCGATGGATCAGTAGTGGAGAGGGTAGCAAGTTTTAAGTTCCTCGGCATACACATCACAGACAAACTGAATTGGTCCACTCACACTGACAGCGTCGTGAAGAAGGCGCAGCAGCGCCTCTTCAACCTCAGGAGGCTGAAGAAATTTGGCTTGTCACCAAAAGCACTCACAAACTTCTACAGATGCACAATCGAGAGCATCCTGGCGGGCTGTATCACCGCCTGGTACGGCAACTGCTCCGCCCTCAACCGTAAGGCTCTCCAGAGGGTAGTGAGGTCTGCACAACGCATCACCGGGAGCAAACTACCTGCCCTCCAGGACACCTACACCACCCGATGTTACAGGAAGGCCATAAAGATCATCAAGGACATCAACCACCCAAACCACTGCCTGTTCACCCCGCTATCATCCAGAAGGCGAGGTCAGTACAGGTGCATCAAAGCTGGGACCGAGAGACTGAAAAACAGCTTCTATCTCAAGGCCATCAGACTGTTAAACAGCAATCACTAACATTGAGTGGCTGCTGCCAACACACTGTCATTGACACTGACCCAACTCCAGCCACTTTAAAAATGGGAATTGATGGGAAATGATGTAAATATATCACTAGCCACTTTAAACAATGCTACCTTATATAATGTTACTTACCCTACACTATTCATCTCATATGCATATGTATATACTGTACTCTAGATCATCGACTGCATTCTTATGTCACTAGCCACTTTAACTATGCCACTTTGTTTACTTTGTCTACATACTCATCTCATATGTATATACTGTACTCGATACCATCTACTGTATGCTGCTCTGTACCATCACTCATTCATATATCCTTATGTACATATTCCTTATCCCCTTACACTGTGTATAAGACAATAGTTTTGGAATTGTTAGTTAGATTACTTGTTGGTTATCACTGCATTGTCGGAACTAGAAGCACAAGCATTTCGCTACACTCGCATTAACATCTGCTAACCATGTGTATGTGACAAATAAAATTTGATTTGATTTGATTTGAAATATATAGTGAAAACAATAGCATTCCTAAAACGGAACCTTGAGGAACACCGAAATGTACAGTTGATTTGTCAGAGGACAAACCATTCACAGAGACAAACTGATATCTTTCCGACAGATAAGATCTAAACCAGGCCAGAACTTGTCCATGTAGACCAATTTGGGTTTTCAATCTCTCCAAAATAATGTGGTGATCGATGGTATCAAAAGCAGCATTAAGGTCTAGGAACACGAGGACAGATGCAGAGCCTTGGTCTGACGATATTAAAACGTAATTTACCACCTTCACGAGAGCAGTCTCAGTGCTATGATGGGGTCTAAAACCAGACTGAAGTGTTTCGTATACATTGTTTGTTTTCAGGAAGGCTTTGAGCTTCTTTTTTTAAATGTTTGTTTTTCATTTTTTATATTTCATTTTTGATATTTTCTGGGTCAAGGTTTGGCTTTTTAAAGAGAGGCTTTGTTACTGCCACTTTTAGTGAGTTTGTTTATTATGTTCAACATAGAAGGGCCAAGCACAGGAAGCAGCTCTTTCAGTAGTTTAGTTGGAATAGGGTCCAGTATGCAGCTTGAAGGTATTCAGCTTAAAGGACAACTAAGCTTTGGAGAAATATGCAGATTTAAAGATGAGTCCATAATTTGCTTTCTAATGATCATGATCTTTTTGTCAAAGAAGTTCATGAATTTATCACTGCTGAAGTGAAAGCCATCCTCTCTTGGGGACTGCTGCTTTTTAGTTAGCTTTGCGACAGTATCAAAAATACATTTGGGATTGTTCTTATTCTCCTCAATTAAGTTGGAAAAATAGGATGATCGAGCAGCAGTGAGGGCTCTTCGATACTGCACTGTACTGTCTTTCCAAGCTAATCGGAAGACTTCCAGTTTGGTGTAGCACCATTTTCGTTCCAATTTTCTGGAAGCTTGCTTCAGGGCACCGGTATTTTCTGTATACCAGGGATCTAGTTTCTTATATCAAATGTTTTTTTGTTTTTAGGGTTGTGACTGCATCTAGGGTATTACGCAAGGTTAAATTTAGTTCCTCAGTTAGGTGGTTAAGCGATTTTTGTACTCTGACGTCCTTGGGTAGATGATGGGAGTCTGGAAGGGCATCTAGGAATCTTTGGGTTGTCCGAGAATTTATAGCACGGCTTTTGATGATCCTTGGTTGGGGGTCTGAGCAGATTATTTGTTGCGATTGCAAATCTAATAAAACGGTGGTCCGATAGTCCAGTATTATGAAGAAAAACATTTAGATCCACAATATTTATTCCATGGGACAAAACTAGATCCAGAGTATGACTGTGGCAGTGAGTAAGTCCGGAGACATGTTGGACGAAACCCACTGAGTTGACGATGGCTCCGAAAGCCTTTTTGGAGTGGGTCTGTGGACTTTCCCATGTGTGTATTAAAGTCACCAAAAATGTTAATATTATCTGCCATGGCTACAAGGTTTGATAGGAATTCAGGGAACTCAGTGAGGAACACTGTATACAGCCCAGGAGGCCAGTAAACAGTAGCTATAAAATGTGATTGAGTAGGCTGCATTGATTTAATGACTAGAAGCTCAAAAGACGAAAATGCAGTAATTTTATTTGTAATTTGCTATCGTAAATGTTAGCAACACCTCCACCTGTGCGGGATGCGCGGGGGATATGGTCACTAGTGTAACCAGGAGGAGAGGCCTCATTTAACACAGTAAATTCATCAGGCTTAAGCCATGTTTCAGTCAGGCCAATCACATCAAGATTATGATCAGTGATTAGTTAATTGACTTTAACTGCCTTGGAAGTGAGGGATCTAACATTAAGTATCCCTTTTTGAGATGTGAGATATCACAATCTCTTTCAATAATGACAGGAATGGAAGAGGTCTTTATTCCAGTGAGATTGCTAGAGCGAACACCGCCATGTTTAGTTTTGCCCAACCTAGGTCGAGGTACAGACACGGTCTCAATGGGGATAGCTGAGCTGACTACACTGACTGAGCTAGTGGCAGACTCCACTAAGCTGGCTAACAGCCTGCTTCCTGGCCTGCACCCTATCTCATTGTGGAGCTAGAGGAGTTAGACAGGGCTCTATGTTCATAGATAAGATGAGAGCACCCCTCCAGCTAGGATGGAGTCCATCACTCCTTAGCAGGCCCGGCTTGGTCCTGTTTGTGGGTGAGTCCCAGAAAGTGGGCCAATTATCTACTAATTCTATCTTTTGGGAGGGGCAGAAAACAGTTTTCCACCAGCGATTGAGTTGTGAGACTCATCACTCCCCCTAACTGGGAGGGGGCCAGAGACAATTACTCGATGCCGACAAATCTTTCAAGCTGATTTACACGCTGAAGCTATGTTGCGCTTCGCGACCTCTGATGGTTTCATCCTAACATCGTTGGTGCCGACGTGGATAACAATATCCCTATGCTCTCTTCACTCACCAGTTTTAGCCTTAGCCAGCACTATCTTCAGATTAGCCTTAACGTCGGTAGCCCTAACCCCTGGTAAACAGTGTATGATCGCTGGATGATTATTTTTAAGTCTGCAGAATATCATTCTGTCCCTGATGCTTTTCCTGGAAAGAAGTGGCTTCTTTGCCGCCCTTCTTGAAACCAGGCCATCCTCCAAAAGTCTTCGCCTCACTGTGCGTGCAGATGCACTCTCACACCTGTCTGCTACCATTCCTGAGCAAGCTCTGTACTGGTGGTGCCCCGATCCCGCAACTGAATCAACTTTAGGGGACGGTCCTGGCACTTGCTAAACTTTCTTGAGCGCCCTGAAGCCTTCTTCATAACAATTGAACCGCTCTCCTTGAAGTTCTTGATGATCCGATAAATGTTTGATTTAGGTGCAATATTTATTTAAAAAAATTGCCCTTTTTTCTCCCCATTTTCATGGTATCCAATTGGTAGTAGTTACAGTATTGTCTCATTGCTGCAACTCCCGCACGGACTCGGGAGAGGCGAAGGTCGAGAGCCATGCGTCCTCCGAAACACAACCCAAACAAGCCGCACTGCTTCTTGACACAATGCAGATCCAACTCTGAAGCCAGTCGCACCAATGTGTCAGAGGAAACACCGTACACCTGGCGACCTGGTCAGCGTGCACTGGAGCCACAGGAGTCGCTCGTGCGCGATGAGACAAGGATATACCTGCCGGCCAAATCCTCCCTAACCCGGACGACGCTGGGCCAATTGTGCGCCCGGTCGCGGCCGGCTGCGACAGAGCCTGGGCTCGAACCCAGAATCTCTGGTGGCACAGCTAACACTGCAATGGAGTGCCTTAGACCACTGCGCCACCCGGGAGATTTAGGTGCAGTCTTACTGGCAGCAATATCCTTGCCTGTTGTTTCACAATGATAACGGCACGTGTTTCCTTGCAGGTAACCATGGTTGACAGAGGAAGAACATTGATTCCAAGCACCACCTGTTATGAGTACAGCGACTGCAATTAGATGGCATAATGTTAATTTTACTACTTAGCTTTGGGTGGTGGAGGTCCTGTAGAACCATGTCCAGATAAAGCATCTGGGGTGAAAAAGTTTAATGAAAAAAGTTGAACGAGGGGAAAAAATATAAAATGGTAATTAAAAAGTAAAAACCGTGAAGTTGGCAAGTAGCAGTAACGTTAGCAAACAAGTCTGATAGTTGTTACCGGAAATTAGGTCCTGTGAACGGAAATTACGTCATGGCTACAGATGTGAGTTCTACGGGTCCATAGTCATTTAGGCAGGTTACCTTGGTGTTCTTGGGCACAGGGACTATGGTGTTCTGCTTGAAACATGTTAGTATTTCATACTCTGTCTGGGACAGGTTGAAAATGTCAGTGAAGACACTTGCCAGCGCATGCTCAAAGTACACTTCCTGGTAATCTGTCTGGCCCTGCTGCCTTGTGAATGTTGACCTGTTTAAAGGTCTTACTCACATCGGCTTTGGAGAGCGTGATCACACAGTCGTCCGGAACAGCTGATGCTGTTATGCATGCTTCAGTGTTACTTGCCTCGAATCGAGCTTAGAAGGTATTTAGCTCGTCTTGTAGGCTCGTGTCACTGGGCAGCTCACGGCTGTGCTTCCCTTTGTAGTACATAATAGTTTGCAAGTCCTGCCACATCCGACGAGTACAATTCAATCTTAGTCCTGTATTGATGCTTTGCCTGTTTGATGGTTCCTCGGAGGGCATAGCAGGATTTCTTATAAGTGTCCGGTTTAGTGTCCCGCTCCTTCAAAGTGGCAGCTCTACCCTTTAGCTCAGTGGGAATGTTGCCTGTAATCCATGGCTTCTGTTTGGGGTATGTACGTACGATCACTGTGGGGACGACATCATTTATTGATGAAGCCAGTGACTGAGATGGTGTACTCCTCAATGCCATCGGAAGAATCCTGGAACATATTCCAGTCTGTGCTAGCAAAACATTCCTGTAGCTTAGCATCTGTGTCATCTGACCACTTCCTTATCTAGCGAGTCACTGGTACTTCCTGCTTTCGTTTTTTGCTTGTAAGCCGGAATCAGGAAGATGGAGTTATGGTCAGATTTGCCAAATGCAGGGTGAGGGAGAGCTTTGTACACATCTCTGTGTGTGGAGTAAAAGTGGTATAGTTTTATTTCCTCTGGTTGCACATTTAACATGCTGGTAGAAATGAGGTAAACCGGATGTAATTTTCCCTGCATTAAAGTCCCTGGCCACTAGGGGCACCACCTCTGGATGATAATTTTCTTCTTTGCTATTGGTCTTATACAGCTTGTTAGGGGGTGTGGTCGACAGTGTGCACCTCATCTCATCTAACCTGGATCGATATTTGGTTTTAATGCAGACGAGCACTGAATCCAGCCTCACACAGATATGAGCTGGCGGATGGTAGCATGACTTTTATGGTGCTTTCAAGACAACTGGGAACTATGAGGTAAAATCAAGACATTTGTGATCTTCAGATCGGAAAGTCATAGCTCTCGAAAGAGGCCATTGCTCCCGAGTTGGAATTCCGAGTTGCATGACCGTTCAAAATTATTTTTCACAGTCGAAGCAAATATTTTGGCAACTTCCCAGTTGTTTTGAACGCTGATTTAATGCCCAGAGGCTGACAGCATTTTATTCCCTTTGAGTCTGGAATTAAAACTCCTCCGTAGTGACCCGTGAATGCATTCGGTCACATGACGGCTCGATCGGCTGTATACTGGTCGGGAGTAGGCTACAGTACTAATAGCAAAATAATCCTAACATCTCCATACCCTAATTGTAGTCTAACCAACACCTAAACGGAGATTCAGTGAAAATAAAAATCTCATTGGTTTATCAAGACCAGTCCCCATGCTTGTCTCAGAGCAGTGCGAAACGCTGCTGAAATAGTTGACCACACGCGGGTAGGCTATTGCTTCAAATCCTATTGCTTCTATCGTAAATATGCTTTGAATGCCACAATGTCACAAATAATTGAACACACATCATTCTTAAAACTCTGAGAAGGGTAATAGGAGGTGATCTGCACTGCATATTTAACTGACATTCTTATTGCTGTATTCCATGTGTTACTGTGTGTGTTTCGATCTTCTCTCGAATTTCTCTCTCTCTCTCTCGCACATGCACTTGCTGTGTTGACCTCTGAATGCTCGGCTATGAAAAGGCAACTGGCATTTAATCCTAAAGTCCTGACCGGTTGCACCCTCTATTACCACTGTTTAAATTATTTGACCCTGCTGGTCATCTATGAATGTTTGAACAGCTTGAAAAAGGATCTAGCCTTTATGGCCGTGTACTTTTATATTCTCCAACCAACTTTTGTATGACTGAAGCCTTTAGTGAGAGGTCTAATCCTTTAATATTTACTCATTTCTGCCCTCCGAATTCATATTCACCTTCATCAGATTAACCGCAACATGTCAGCTAAAGCGATTTAATTCATGAATGCATAAAGTCATATGCATGCAGAACAATTCTTACAATATTGTTCGAAATTCAGTCACATTCTTCATTTTCATCATTCAGTTCATTGCAATTAAATTTGAAGTTGTGCACAATTATCAGTTTATATTTGGTTTATATCACCCATTCATTGTCAGGTAGAGACACATTGGGCCCAAAGGCATAATCAGTGCTCTAGCTCCCCCTTGTGGTGGTCTGGATCAATGAAGCAGTGACGCAGGGTACTGTACTAAACCACAAATTACTTTTAAATCCCGTGGCATAATCTCAAAACCTTTAATTGAGCACTGTACATAGTCAAGGAGACACATTTCCTTTTCATTACACGGAAAGTCAACCAAGTCAGTTTTTTTACATCCATTATTGTGTATGACAACAGTTCCCCTTTCAATGCATTCCAACACTCAAATCTTTCCAACACTCCCCCTTGATAACCACCAAGCCTCGGTATGAAATAGAACATTGTCATGCTCTGATCCCATATCTCCACATAGTTTTGCAAACAGGCGTGTGTGCTGTGGATGTGGTTTGATGTAGTTTACAATCAGAGTTACCTCCTGCAGTACATCTCAGAGTTCTGTGCTCTGCTCTTTTGCTGCCAGTTGCTCTCAGTGTATCATACAATGTGTCCATAGAGGGAGACACATTCATAACTAGAGTGCCCGCTGTCCCGCCATAGATGGAACCCCATCTGTGCAAAAACCCACCCACCATTCGATCCTATGGAATCTGTTTTTTGTCAATATAGCCACGCAGTACATTGAACATCCCCTGTGCCCTTTCATGCTTGGGAATTGTGAGACAGAACAATATGTCCTTGAGAATAGCATCCCCCGACATGCATGGCGAACAAAAGTCAATACATTGGCATCTCGGCCCTCACAGCTAACGTCCATTTGGAGAGCATACGCTGGGGAGTTTTTGACTCGTTCAGTCAGTTTCCTCTTGATTGGTAGCAAAAACATAAATTCTTTGTTTAACAGTGTTATCTGAAGAAGGTATTGATGTGAGTTTCTGTGCCTCTCTCCCTATGCATTGTTTTCACCATATCAATTGCAGCCGGTAATACCAAAGTCTCTGCAATAGTGGTTTCATAGCATAACGGGCCTAGCCATTCACCGTATGAATAATTCAAGTGCAACGGTCAAGTGTGGCCTTTTCCCATGATCTAAGTTTGAATTTTATCTTTTAGATTTGAATTATTTTTATTTACATTTTTAAAGTTTGTGAAATGCTTGTGTTTCTAGTTCCGACAATGCAGTAATAACCAACGAGTAATCTAACCTAACAATTCCACAACAACTACCTTATACACACACAAGTGTAAAGGGATGAAGAATATGTACATAAAAAATATATGAATGAGTGATGGTACAGAACAGCATAGGCAAGATGCAGTAGATGGTATCGAGTACAGTATATACATATGAGATGAGTAATATAGGGTATATAATCATAAAAGTGGCACTTTTAATTTTCAAATAAATTCATAAAAAATCCTACAATGTGATTTTCTGGATTTTTTTCAAATTTTGTCTGTCATAGTTGAAGTGTACCTATGATGGAAATTACAGGCCTCATCTTTTTAAGTGGGAGAACTTGCACAATTGGTGGCTGACTAAATACTTTTTTCCCCCACTGTATATATATATAATTTTGATTTAATATTATTTTTTTTCCCCCCAGGATTTTCAGGAATTTTCGCGCGACCCCATTTTCATATCAGGCGCTGCCTAGTTTGGGAACGCTAATTATTTAACTGCCTCTCTTTTTGTTAGTCGCCAGACACATTTATTGATGCCATGTATAATTAAAAGCTTGTTGTTCCTGATGTCATGTCTTTGGCATCATTAAAGTTGAAGACTGTTATTTTATCAAATCAATTCTCTGTAATTATTTTTACGTGATTAAACTAATCATGTACATTTAATTAACTAGGAAGTCGGGCCACCACGGAAAATCTTCAGACTAAAGTTACACTTTTCTGATTATAACTCTTCAGATATTTAAATATCTGATCAATTAGTCTTCTATTAATTCATTATTCTTTACCTCACGTAAGTCTCATCTGAACGTCGTAAATTATCTGCACAAACCCAGACTTTACTATAAATCATCCATACACCAATTGTCTTAATCATTTATTTACTAACTGAATAATCAGAGAAATGCATAAACAAACAGTAAATATTGGTTACCAACAAAGATAGGGAAGATTCCCTAGTGGGCTAAGCTGATATGAAGGCTTGGTGGACAAAGGGAAGGGGGTGTGGACTGAGAGAATGCGGGAAAGACTAAAGGGATCACTACACACAGTTGATAATTATATGAATTGAAATGCTAATCCTTTGCACATGAACGCCTACTCATTTGGGAACAATTACAATCAATATATTTACGCCCATCGGTCGTTGATCTTCTCTGTTGAAATTGTCAGTCCGTCTGCTGGAGAGTCAGTTCATCAGAGAGTGGTTGTAGGTCTCGGCGGCTCCTGATAGTGTCAGTTCTAATGGATACATCAGGCGTCCATTGTTCTTAGAATAGATGTTTCGGCTGTTGTCGGTATTCACATCCCAGGTTTACATAATTCTAGCTACAGACTAGTAATTAGTATCTAATATTTGCTCTTATTCTGTAGTGATCGATAGTCTCAGAGTTGAACCTTTTCCAGCCGTGTAGCCAATGCTCCAAGTGGTATGGTTTTCTAGTCTTGGTACTCAAACCTGTGCCACCTCAGCTTACACCGAGGTATGCGTGGTCTGAAGAGGATTTCCTCAGGAGGGTTTTTATTCGTAACTATAGAAAAGGCGGTTCTATGACACCAAATCATGTCTGTGCTCACGGGGGTGTGGCTGCTGACTAGTTAAACTTTACAAGGAATACAATTCTCACAAAATTAAAGGTTAACATCACATTACATCATTTCACAAATAGTTTCATCTTTACTCATTAATTTTATACCATAATTAGATGCAAACACCATAATTAAGAAATGTACACATTCGGAAATATAGTTATGTGTGTTTCCTGTCCTTCGTGAGGTCACCAAATGATACACACTCAACATAACTGTCCCTTATGTGTCCACGGACACTTCCCACATTCTCACAAGTGGACATTTTGTGGATTTAGGAGTTTGGCCACGTGAAATCCTTTGTTCACTCTGTAGTCTCTCTCTCTGCATGAAAAGGGGAAGAGAGTCTCCGCCAGGAATTTACGACCTGAGATAACAGAACCTGGGTGAGTGAGAGAGGGGGAAGCCACGATCTACACCCAGAAAGTGCTATGTCATGACACTGACATTGTTGGACGAATATGAAATCTGGGTTACATTGTGTGACATTCGTCTTTGGTACTGGTCCTAGACAAGTCGTTTCTCTGTACTCTCTCTGTGTAGCCTAAATCGTTTCTTCACAGAGAGGTTTGACTGAACGAAAGGCAAGTCGCCATGCTGTTCTCCATACCTTTTGTGTGTTTTAGATCTTGGCAAACTTTTGTCAGCTCTAATGGCCCTATTCAATCAAAACTAGTATCCAGGAGTTTCTGGTTTCCGAGTCAGACAGTACTAAGTGCTGGAACTATTTTGTCTGACACAAGTAACTCTTGCGTTGCTGGTGTTGATAACATTTTCACCAAGTCCTTTAATTGGACTTGAAATTCATCAGAGCATCTTCACCTGACCTGGAGCAAATTTAGCTCATATTTCAAAATCCACGCTGAAAGACAACAACCCCCCTTTCTTTCATACGAAACAAATTGGTCCTAATATGTTGCTAACATGTATTTAATGTTTTAATTTGAAAATGGCCATGACAGCACATTAATATTTAAAAGTTTAATCTCACGATGGCTCATTAATATCTTCATTACTATGCAAACTGACTGCTCATACGAATGGAAAATCTATGACACATTCCATTTGAGGCTTTTTGAAGTCCTACCGCGCTTCCCAAGGAATTGGAATTGGAACCTGGATGGCATTAGTCAGAGTTGAGTCCATGTATCACAGCTCGGGATGGTGAATAGGAAAGTATCTTATTTAGCCGCAAAGATAATTCATTGGGTGGAGCTTCAGTCTATACCCTGCATACAAAATAAGTGTCATCAGTTTATCACACGGTGAACTCCCTGTACTCCCCGTTCACCCACGACTACGTGGCCATGCACGCCTCCAACGCAATCATCAAGTTTGCGGACGACACTACAGTGGTAGGCTTGATTACCAACAACGACGACCCCCCTATCCACATCGACAGGACAGTAGTGGAGAGGGTAGTAAGTTTTATGTTCCTCGGCGTACACATCACGGACAAACTGAATTGGTCCACCCACACAGACAGCGTTGTGAAGAAGGCGCAGCAGCGCCTCTTCAACCTCAGGAGGCTGAAGAAATTTGTAACGTATTGTTGTAACACAAATTAACCAAATAAAAGCTGCTTGGAATGACATCTTGGCTTTTTTATGTCGATTATAGGCTACCATGTCATGTCCACAGATTGTAATCATTTAGTATCAATTAGACGTGAGTCTTCAAGGGCTTCAGGTTTTTTCCCCATCTCTATTGTCGACCCACATTTGAAAATGTAATCCCTCTTAGCAAAACAACTAGTCATTCTGTAGCAAGGCCATACATGTCCATACCCTAATTAGCCAATTTATTTCGGGGGTGCTCTCAATACTCTTTACCCCTGTGTCCAGCTATGTGGTAATGGCTGCTCTTGCCAAGACAGGGGAAGTATAAAGTAAGCTTAACTCTGTCGCCCTAACTGTGCAAGCTCTCAGCTAGCAAACACGGCAAGTCACAAACAAGCTGTCAGCTGGAGTGTTCACTAGTGATCCCACCCTGTCACCCTGGTGTCACATCACAAAGAGAAGCTACTAGCCCCTTTCTTCCTCCCTCTCTCTCTTCCTCCCTATCTTCCGTGTATAAGTAAGACACTGCCAGAGCGGAAGGGGCCCAGAGATGGCAATGCTGGTGGTGCAGTCATGAGAGGGTTTCCAAAGAGCCTTGAGCTGTCAGCAAGCAACACTGGCAGGGGCTCTGAGATCCCCCTCTCTGATTGAATTAAGGAAACTGGAAAGGATGGCCATTGAAGTGGAGAGTAACAGGTTGGAGAGGACTTGTGTTGCACACTGCTCGAAGTCTCCAATGTGCGTTTCGCTCAGCTGGATCATCTATGGGCTGTTTTCTTTGATAGTGTGTGATGGGAACCATGCGACCGCTATATGGCGCCAATCAAATCCGTTTGCGGCGCAAAACAATGCGACCGGGATTGTTTCTTGATGTGTCTCATTAACTATCAGGAGGAATTAACTCACTGGCATTTGAGGCAGTGCTGGATTGGTCTTGAATACACTCAGATCCCAGGGATGCACTTATGTGTATCATGTTTAGTAATGTGATATGTTTGTATGCGTCAAAATGAGGAGATACGTGAGCTCTTTTATTATTTGACACCACCACCTCTCGGTGTTACCAGACTTGGCTGTCACACACACTGCATTTCAAAGCCATTATTCCAAAGATTTCACACTCGGAGGAAGAACCTTTGACTTGAATGAGCTGCCCTTTTTTCAATCTCCAACCCAGATGTCAGATAGACTGACAGCGTTTGAAAAATAAAGTCTTATGGCTGAAATGTCACTCTACTCCAAAGGAGCGCTCGGTTCGTCACAAAATAAATGTCACATCATACAGTATCTATATAATTTTTTGAGCGGCACCATTTTTTAAGACCGTCGGGGGGAGGGGGGAAGATCAACCAGCCCTGGTTCCTGATGAGAGGAATTTAAATGTCTTCGCCTCTCTGAAAATCTTTTTCTTTACAAAGTTCTCCATCTCTACTTTCTGACTTCTTTGAGGTTCCTTCCTCTCCCGCTCGATGTACTTGCCTGTCAAGAGCACTTTCATTGTGACACATTATGCAGGAAAACCCGGATGAAAGTGCAAGCAAACACAGGGAAGTGAAAAATCCGGCCTGTTTTATGTTTCTGACGAACAGAATGATTGTCACCTTGATTAAAAAGCTACTCCCCACCCCATACCCCTCTCGTTCGGCTATAACCCAATCACAGGGTTGATGCGTCACCCGCATAATGCGCAGCGCTCAGTCATTACTGTTACATCCACCTAATAAAGGCGATAGCCAGATTATTATGGGATTTCGTAATTGCCATCCCAGGGTGCCTGAGTTATTAAATGCCAGCCTCTTCTCTTCCCCTCCGTCCTTCAAGACCTGCCGTCGTTTTCCCTGCAAGGCAGCTTCATGAAAGCCTTTAATTTTCCCCTGTAATTTTTGTGATAAATTATTAATCAGGTGCAGTCTAATGGTATGCGGAAAATAAAATGTTTGGTGTCTTATTACAATTTTGTACACGGTTCAGAAGTTCCCACTTAATTATGCCTTGCAGTCAAGATTGTTAGCTATGTGAAAACGGCCTAGGGAGTAATTCCCTCTAAAGCAGAAGGGTGTAGAGAGTCGGAGTTCAGAGAGTCAGGGAAGAGGGCTGGGTCTCAATAGTTTTACTCCTCTTCCTTTCCTCTACCACCACTGATGTGGATATTGCTGAAACTAAACAGGGCTTCCTTTCACCAATCAAGGAGATGAGGAAAGGAATGAAGCAATTTAATTGTGTTGAGACACTGTCCCCTTCATGTCCGTTAGATCCTCTCCTCCTTATGCTTTACCTTTGTGTGTATAAACCTTGAATTGTTTGTCTTCCTATTTTTCTTAATGAGACTTCTAGTGTTGTTTAGCAACTGTTTAACCTGTGTTTCTCTCTCTCTCTCGCTCTCTCTCTCTCTCGCTCTCTCTCTCTCGCGCTCTCTCTCGCGCTCTCTCTCTCTCGCGCGCTCTCTCTCGCTCTCTCTCTCTCTCTCTAGGTAAGTACCATCGTAACAGTAACTCCTGCAGGGTCCTAGCTATACGCCACTTTGGTCAAGTGTCCAACTCTACTGCCAGGTTTGAAGAGACTGTCCAATTTGTATGCGTCTGCTGTTGGTGAATTAAGTCCCCCTTGAGAAAAAAAGCACACTTTTTTTGACTGTAACGGTGTGTTGGTTGAGACATTTGTGAAGATGTTCCATTCTTGTATGGGACATAATAAAATGATTGTTTAGTGGTTGTCAAAGGTGTTCCGATTGAAACATTGAGCTGAGTTACACTTGAGTATGGCATTAATATAAGACAGTAGAGCATTTATGCATCCCTCCTTGTACTTGTCTTAATACTGAGTAGTAGCACTGTAGTATTGGTTCAAAACCTTGCTTATAGCTATCTGAAAGTGTGTCTTTAAAAAACTCTCTGTCTTGAGTGCATCTCATGGGATTGACTCATTTCGTTTTTTTCCATACTCTCTGCAACATATCATATACGATCCGAGGCATAAATCTTGAATCCCTGTATCAGAAAATCTGTATCTTTATTTCTCTCAATTAGCATCAATGACACATTTTTATCCTGTTTGCATGTTTACGTCGTCGACTTCTCATACTACCCAACGTTTGATAAAGCATCTCAGAGATTTGGCCACGCGTTGAACTGATGAATACACACAGTTGACCTAATGCTTACATAATGGTGCCTTCTCGAGACCTTTTCTTTTCTCTATCCCTTTGCCCAGCTGTGTGTTCAGATTGTCCCCCTTGAAGGATGCATGGGAACAATGGTCGGGGCGCCACCCATCCACCCACCCCTGTATGTCGTTAAAAACCGAGTCACGGGCATATCCCTGGCAACGGGCACTGAGGCCATTATCCGCCTCAGTCTCCTACCCGGGCACTTTGGCATGGATCTGAGCAATTAGGCCAGATCAGTGGCAACCTTCTTTGCCCTCACCCCATTATCAAGATCACTAATTACCTCCAATGTTCAGAAGACTCAGTCCTCTCTGCTCTCCTCTACTGTCTCTGTCTTGAGGACTGTGCCATATAATCTGCTGCATGGTAACATGAGAAAGAAGGATGGGGCGGTTGATAGAGAGAGAGAGGGAATGGGGGATGTAAAGGAGTAAGGTGAGGGAAATTAAGAGTTTGTGAATTGTTTTGTTTCGGGGTGCTACTGAGGACTTTTTGCCACTGTGTGCGTACATGCTTGTGTGTACTGGAGGAGCCCCTAGGGAGTGGAGTCTAAATGGAAGCCTTTTTAAAAGTGTCAGGCAGTGGGTTGAAGCCATGTGGTGTATGTAGGTGGCTGTCTCAGGGCGGAAGCTGTTGGTGTGGCTGTATTTGTGTTTGGAGGATGTCTGTCATCTTGTCTACTTGGAGAACTGAGCCATGGCATTGGGTGGGTTAAGGGAGACTGACTAAGCACAGTGTGTGCAAGCCAGGTAGATGTGCTTTGATACGGAGGAGCTAAAAAGTGAGTACTATTGACTGGCTCTTTTTTAGGGATATTAGTTTGAGTAATTGACTCGTCCGGGCCTTGATCT
Source organism: Oncorhynchus nerka (assembly GCF_034236695.1). Lineage (NCBI taxonomy): Eukaryota > Metazoa > Chordata > Actinopteri > Salmoniformes > Salmonidae > Oncorhynchus > Oncorhynchus nerka. The sequence goes on from NC_088405.1 coordinate 75,263,961, forward strand.
AACCGCTTTCCCCCTCTTCCTCCACAGCTAATACACAGACTACACTCTCCTTTACACACACCATACATCTTCTATTTCCTTTAAAAACTGAAGGTTAGTAAAGGTCTCCTGGAGTTAGGGTGGAAAAAAGAGAGACCTCACAAAGACCTCCAGAGAGCAGAGATATCATAAAAGACCTTATCTACTGCGAACATGCCAAAGGTCAGATATCACAGACAACTTTTAAAGCAATAGTTACACGTTGTGACATATCTGGGAGAGGAGAAGATAAAAGTGGAGGGGTGCTCATCTGGGGAGATGCAAGTGTGGGTAGAGAATTCTCTTGAGGGGTTTGGTGGTGTGAGTAAGGCCAGGGGCTGGGAGGGGTTTGGTGGTGTGAGTCAGACTTCATTGGAAGGCAGGCTCAGACATCTCTCATTCTCTCTCCATGTCTCCCCCCTCTCTCTCTCTCTCTCTGATTAATTTCCCCAATTGGATAAGTGGATAGTCCTCCTCTCCTCTCCCAATCAGAAGCAGTTGGAAAGCAGAGGGAGACAGAGAGGGGGGGATGGAGAGAGGGGGGGGAGAGAGGAAGGGATGGAGAGAGGAAGGGATGGAGAGAGGAAGGGATGGAGAGAGGAAGGGATAGAGAGAGGAAGGGATGGAGAGAGGAAGGGATAGAGAGAGGAAGGGATAGAGAGAGGAAGGGATAGAGAGAGGAAGGGATAGAGAGAGGAAGGGATGGAGAGAGGAAGGGATGGAGAGAGGAAGGGATAGAGAAGGAGTAATCTAGAAGGGTATTGTTCTGTCACAGTCAAGTCTTTGGAAAGTAGGAGTGAAAGGAGAGAGCGAGAGAAGTACACTACATTACCAAAAGTATGTGAACACCTGCTCATCGAACATCTCATTCCAAAATGATGGGCATTAATATGGAATTGGTTCCCCTTTGCTGCTATAACAGCCTCCACTCTTCTGGGAATACTTTCCACTAGATGTTGGAACATTGCTGCTATAACAGCCTCCACTCTTCTGGGAAGGCGTTCCACTAGATGTTGGAACATTGCTGCTATAACAGCCTCCACTCTTCTGGGAATACTTTCCACTAGATGTTGGAACATTGCTGCGGCGACTTGCTTCCATTCAGCCACAAGAGCATTAGTGACGTCAGGCACTGATTTTGGGCAATTAGGCCTGGCTCGCAGTCAGTGTTCCACTGCTCCAGAGTCCAATGGCAGCGAGTTTTACACCACTCCAGCTGATGCTTGGCATTGCACATGGTGATCTTAGGCTTGTGTATGGTTGCTCGGCCGTGGAAAACCATTTTATGAAGCTCCCGACAAACAGTTATTGTGCGGACGTTGCTTCCAGAGGAGGTTTGGAACTCGGTAGTGAGTGTTGCAACCAAGGACAGGCATTTTTTTTTTACGTGCTACGCGTTTCAGCGCTCGGCGTCTCGTTTGGTGAGCTTGTGTGGCCTACCACTTTGCGGTTGAGCCGTTGTTGCTCCTAGACGTTTACATGTCACAATAACAGCACTTACAGTTGACCGGGGCAGCTCTAGCAGGGCAGAAACTTTCCAAATTTGTTGGAAATGTGGCATCCAATTACGTTGCCATGTTGAAAGTAAATGAGCTCTTCAGCAAGGCCATTCAACTGCCAATGTTTGTCTATGGAGATTGCATGGCGGTGTGCTCAATTTGTTTTTACACCTGTCTGCAACGGGTGTGGCTGAAAAAGCCTGAATCCACTAATTCGAATGCGTGTCCACATACTTTTGTATATATAGTTTACTTTCTAGTTTCTTTGGATAACCAAGTAGCCTATAGGAGCATAGCAAACACAACTTGTATTATTAGGAGCAGATTTATGTTTACGTATTTCACCACATTGGTATCATAGCCAAATCTCTTCTGCTGCTCTTGATTTGTTTTACTCTACAATTGTAGCACCTAGGCCTTTGATGAGTAGATCGAGGTCCATTTCAAATTGATGAATAATTTGGAAAAGTTAAAGAACATTTCCATTTATCAGTTAAATCATGTGGTCTTGAGTTGTACCCACTGATGCTGTAATGTGTCATCTGGAAACTGAATAACCCCTTTGACCATAACCATTAGAGAGAAATTAACGGTCAACGGTTTGTATTTCCCCATTCCCTTTGCCAGAGCCCCATTTGATAATAAAATAAAAGGGTTTTTAATTGATTTTGAGGAATTATCTGAGTCTGAATAAATCTAAATAACGGTTTATGAACTTCAAAGTCAAAACGTAAAAGCCATTTAATGGAAAAATGACCTTGTGGAGGGCCACGATGCAAGCATTAATCTACAGAGCCACCGAGTAGATGTTTACGAAGCCGGCCGAGTTGATTTTAATAATTGACCATAGAAAAGTGCCTCAGCCGAAGTTTGCTGATAAGCAAGAAGAATAGGTTGTAGTGTTTGAGTCACAAAAGTCGTATCGATCCCCCTCGAAATAATGGAGGCTTTGTCTCAGGGATAATTTATTGATTGCTTTTGACCTCACGAGCTTCCCCTTGCGTTTTCCTCCCTCCCCTCCACGACTTCCCTGTGAAGTCGGCTGCCAAGATCCTTTTGGTGTAGTGATAAATCAGCAGGGACTCAGCAGGATTCCTCCCACCGCTACTCAGTTACTTAGCTTCGGAGCCTGTAGTCAAAAGGTAAAATGCTTTATCATCTTTTCTTGTCCATACTTGGGCAACACATGCCATGTTTGATACCTCCAATCATTAATTGGCAGCATGGATGTGTGGACAGGAGACTGAGTTGAGCAAATTCCTGATCAGTGTATACATGACAACATGAGACACCCCACTAGAGCTGAAGATACAATATGTGGCGTGGCCCTTTTCTATCATTTATGTCAGCAGTTTTTTTTGTCCTTCCTTTTTTCTTAAACTCCTACTGAATTCCGCCTATATTTCATGCACACCTGTGAATGTATTTTTTGTCTGTTGATTGTGTTTGTCACTTTGATTTATATGTTCACATTCACAAATGCAGCATATATTATATAATGTATAGGGAAGCAAACGTAATGCAGAGTGAATCGCCCTCGTTCCAAAGGGAATCGCGTCGTTGTCTCTCGTCTGAATGAACTGGAGTCTGGATATGCTGTTGGGCACTCAGTTCTGCAGTGTTGCAGTATGCCAGCCAATGAGGCGCAAAATGGACATGGTGATATGCACTATATGGTTATTACCATCATTCCAGCAGCCTTTCTGCACTACATGCTGTATGGTCCATCAGGTTCATGCTGTAGTAGCAGGGCCGTGCATATACCTTTCAGGCATCCCCCTCTCCCCCCAACCCCTTAAAAAAAAGGGCATAATGATTTCATAATCCATATATCGAAATTCAGAACATAATGACTTTTTGAGAATAGGCCTATTTATTTCTGCAACAACAGTCATCATAAATTGTAAGCAAGCTAGTTAGTGCCTGAAAAGACGCTCATTAATGTTGATGATTGATCTGCTAGTTGGTTAGCTCAATATATATTTTTTACTGATTGTAATTTATCTTCAATGCTCTTAAATAAGTACATGGAGGTTAGCTACCTGTGTTGCTTCTGCCCTGACACACGTGCAACTCTTGACTGAAGAAGAGAAGGAGTTAGGTCAAAGGGTCGTAGCCTACGAGCAGCATCTATCAGCTAACCAGACTGAATATTGATCATGTAAATCAAGTGTTATCGGGTGTTAATCAAATGTTATGCTGCTGTAGGAGTACCCTTGATATTTAAACTAGGTAGCTTGCACCATGCATATTGGGATACCGGACATGCGCAAACTCCATACAGGGCAGACCAACAGGCGCAAACAACGGGCGGGTGGGGGGTTGGCGAACTTGATCACATCCTGATGACTTGCGGCAGTGGGTTCAGAACAACAACTACAAAAACTGTATACATTTTTTTTTATATATATTCAAACCAACAGTGGACAGTTTTCTGCATCCGTATCTGTATTGTGGTATAACGAGCGTTAATCACACTGTTGGAACCTTACTGTACAATGCAATAATGCTGTTTTGTGCCCACATACACCTGGCCGACTTGCAATAACGGAATGTGTTTTTAGCTTTGAATATGTGTACTGCTGTACTTCACTATGCTACAGCAATGAATTGTACTGTCATACTGAAAATGTTAACTGGCTCAAACTGAGAAGAACATCAATCAGGTTCAATTAGGTTTTGCCTGTATAGATGAATTACTTTCACAGAAAGTAGTTTCAAAATAACTCTGTGGTATAATTCTTAAATCTCATTTGAGCATTGCTCCCTGAAGCAGTGGTCCAAGATAAGATCACAAGCCCAAATTGCTGGTCTCACTTTGGTTTTTAGCTTGGAGCAAAAAGTCTGTGAGATCTGTATGTTCTCCTCCTCTTGAACTTTTTAACAAACCTCACTGAGACAATGTATAATTAAAGAGCAGGGCCAGGGAACACCTGAAACCAAACTGGGGGGAAACACATTAACCCACAAGTTAAAAAAATACAATGTTTACATTCCTAATTCACCATTTCAACTTTACAGGCATTGCATATAATTGTATTTCTCAACAACGTCCTTCACCGATGGATTACAAAATAACCCTTTTTTTCTCACTCCTTTTACCTTCCTTTTAGTCGCAGGTGCTATCTGCTATCAGTGCACATGGCCTTTTGGCGGGGCGCATTAGGTATTCAACGTACAGCTCTGTTTACTGGCAAGACACAGCAACTTTGCTGCGCGATGCTGAAAGGTGCTCAGCTCTGACAATTACTCCACTCAAAGTGACAGAGAACAACAATGACTAAGATTAAGAGGGGAAAATAACCTTCAGTAGGAACTGCTAAAACAACAGCAAACAAACTCCCATACTAAGAAGCTGTCATTTAGCAAACTATTGCCTTTTTGTGCCTCTTCAGGCACTGATCTGCTGATTCGTTTCTTTGTATTACAGTGTAGGCCTACCTGTTACCTCATTAGAAGTAGGTAGGGTTCTCACTCCTGATTTTGCTAAGATAAGGTGATTATTTCATAGCTTTGTCATACCACAAATAAAGTGCCTTTTGGGTGGTGTAATTTTGTCTAAATAACTATTTATTTCACAACATTTTTACATTCTGTCATAAAAATCTCATGTTTAACTTCATAACAAACTAGTTTTTCCATATCCTTTTGGGTGTGTTGAAGGGTTGAGTCCATGAGCCGAGTGTCATTGGTGGATTTTTGCCTGGAAACGCATCTCCCACCATTGGCGTATTGAGTGGTGTTAAATCGGCATCTAAATGCAATCATGACTGAATCCATATTTCCAGTTCTTTGTCAATGTAGCAGTTCACCACCACTTGACTCGCAGATCATTGGCTCGAGTGGATTGTCGCGCTCCTTCTTCTTTCATGTAAAAGCTCCCAGGGAGGCCCAGGTGAACCGGCACACATGTTAAATTATTGATCTGAAATCTCTGGGCCAAGAATCATGTGTTTTGTTTGGGACAAATAACATGTAATTGAATTATGGATTGCCACACTATACAATGCACTGCAAGTGTAGAAAAAAAAGTAAAAAAGGCCAAAAGAAAGGTACTACCTCTTCAATACCTCTCAACCTCTCTTTCTTGTTGTCTGAGATTCCCAAAGATTGGAAAGCAGCTGCGGTCATCCCCCTCCTCAAAGGGGGGGACACTCTTGACCCAAACTGCTACAGACCTATATCTATCCTACCCTGCCTTTCTAAGGTCTTCGAAAGCCAAGTCAACAAACAGATTACCGACCATTTCGAATCCCACAGCACATTCTCCGCTATGCAATCTGCTTCCAGAGCTGGTCATGGGTGCACCTCAGCCACGCTCAAGGTCCTAAACGATATCTTAACCACCATCGATAAGAAACAATACTGTGCAGCCGTATTCATTGACCTGGCCAAGGCTTTCGACTCTGTCAATCACCACATCCTCATCGTCATCGGCAGACTCGATAGCCTTGGTTTCTCAAATGATTATCTCGCCTGGTTCAACAACGACTTCTCTGATAGAGTTCAGTGTGTCAAATCGGAGGGCCTGTTGTCCGAGCCTCTGGCAGTCTCTGGGGGGTGCCACAGGGTTCAATTCTTGGGCCAACTCTCTTCTCTGTATACATCAATGATGTCGCTCTTGCTGCTGGAGATTCTATGGCCCTTCTTTGGATGCTGTGTTAACAACCCTCCAGACGAGCTTCAATGCCATACAACTCTCCCTCCGTGGCCTCCAACTGCTCTTAAATACAAGTAAAACTAAATGCATGCTTTTCAACCGATCGCTGCCTGCACCTGCCCATCCGTCCAGCATCACTACTCTGGACGGTTCTGACTTAGGATATGTGGACAACTACAAATACCTAGGTGTCTGGTTAGAGTGTAAACCCTCCTTCCAGACTCACATTAAACATCTCCAATCCAAAGTTAAATCTATAATTGGCTTCCTATTTTGCAACAAAGCCTCCTTCACTCATGCTGCCAAACATACCCTCGTAAAACTGACCATCCTACCGATCCTCGACTTCGGCAATGTCATTTACAAAATAGCCTCCAATACCCTACTCAATAAATTGGATGCAGTCTATCACAGTGCAATCCATTTTGTCACCAAAGCCCCATATACTACCCACCACTGCGACCTGTACACTCTCGTTGGCTGGCCCTCGCTTCATACTCATCGCCAAACCCACTGGCTCCAGGTCATCTACAAGACCCCGCTAGGTAAAGTCCCCCCTTATTTCAGCTCGCTGGTCACCATAGCAGCACCCACCTGTAGCACGCACTCCAGCAGGTATATCTCTCTGGTCACCCCCAAAACCAATTCCTCCTTTGGCCGCCTCTCCTTACAGTTCTCTGCTGCCAATGACTGGAACGAACTACTAAAATATCTGAAACTGGAAACACTTATCTCCCTCACTAGCTTTAACCTCTTAGTCCGCCCCATCCCGCATGCGGTATCGTTACTACAGCCTCAAGCTCATTAGCATAATGCAACGTTAGCGATTTTTAAAAATCGCAAATGAAACGAAATAAATATGCCTGTTCTCAAGCTTAGCCTTTTCTTAACAATCCTGTCGTCTCAGATTTTCAAAATATGCTTTAGAACCAGAGAAAATCACTAATTTGTGTAAGAGTGGTGATAGCTAGCTTAGCGTTAGCATTAGCATTTAGCACGCAACATATTCACAAAAACCAGCCAAGGAATCAAATAAAATAATTTACCTTTGAAGAACTTCAGATGTTTCAATGAGGAGACTCTCAGTTACATAGCAGATGTCCAGTTTTTCCTGAAAGATTCTTGTGTAGGACACATCGTTCCCTTTTGTTACTATGCATATGGCTACCGAAACTAACCGAAAATTCAGTCACCTACATGTCGAACTTTTTTCCGAATTAACTCCATAATATCGACTGAAACATGGAAAACGTTGTTTGAATCAATCCTGAAGGTGGTTTGTCATATTTCTCTCCATTGAAAGCACCGTCCTTGTAGCCTGGTTTGTTCTGAGATTTGAATGGAAAAATACCGGGACCTGACTTTTGCGCACCAATTGGCACGCAGACACCTAGCGGGACACCTGGTAAATGTAGTCTCTTATGGTCACTCTTCCAATGATATGCCTACAAATACGTCACAATGCTGCAGAGACCTTGGGGAAACAAGAGAAAGAGTCCGTTTATTCCTGTCGCATTCACAGACATATAAGGCGATCATGGAAAACGTAGCCTCAGAAATCCTGTGCATTTCCTGGTTGGTCATACATCTTGGTTTTGCCCGAAACATTTGTTCTAAGGGACTCACAGTGAAAATCTTTGCATTTCTGGAAACGTAAGACTGTCTTCTTTCCAAAGCTATCAATTACAAGCATATTCGAGCATCTTTTCGTGACAAAATATTGCGCTTAAAACGGGCACGTCTTTTTATCCAAAAATGAAATACTGCACCTATAGGACTAACAGGTTAAGCACCAGCTGTCAGAGCAGCTCACAGATTACTGCACCTGTACATAGCCCATCTATAATTTAGCCCAAACAACTACCTCTTTCCCTACTGTATTTATTTATTTATTTAGCTCCTTTGCACCCCATTATTTCTATTTCTACTTTGCACATTCTTCCACTGCAAATCTACCATTCCAGTGTTTTACTTGGTATATTGTATTTACTTCGCCATCATGGCCTTTTTGTATTTACCTTCCTTATCTCACCGCATTTGTTCACATTGTATATAGACTTATTGTTCTACTGTATTATTGTCTGTATGTTTGTTTTACTCCATGTGTAACTATGTGTACAGTGGGGAGAACAAGTATTTGATACACTGCCAATTTACAAAGCAAACCAGAAAATCATATTGTATGATTTTTTTAGTAATTCATTTGCATTTTATTGCATGACCTAAGTATTTGATACATCAGAAAAGCAGAACTTAATATTTGGTACAGAGATCACAGAGATCATATGTTTCCTGTAGTTCTTGACCAGGTTTGCACACACAGCAGCAGGGATTTTGGCCCACTCCTCCATACAGACCTTCTCCAGATCCTTCAGGTTTCGGGGCTGTCGCTGGGCAATACAGACTTTCAGCTCCCTCCAAAGATTTTCTTTTGGGTTCAGGTCTGGAGACTGGCTAGGCCACTCCAGGACCTTGAGATGCTTCTTACGGAGCCACTCCTTAGTTGCCCTGGCTGTGTGTTTTGGGTCGTTGTCATGCTGGAAGACCCAGCCACGACCCATCTTCAATGCTCTTACTGAGGGAAGTAGGTTGTTGGCCAAGATCTCGCAATACATGGCCCCATCCATCCTCCCCTCAATACGGTGCAGTCGTCCTGTCCCCTTTGCAGAAAGCATCGCCAAAGAATGATGTTTCCACTTCCATGCTTCACGGTTGGGATGGTGTTCTTGGGGTTGTACTCATCCTTCTTCTTCCTCCAAACACACAGAGTGGAGTTTAGACCAAAAAGCTCTATTTTTGTCTCATCAGACCACATGACCTTCTCCCATTCCTCCTCTGGATCATCCAGATGGCCATTGGCAAACTTCAGACGGGCCTGGACATGCGCTGGCTTGAGCAGGGGGACCTTGCGTGCGCTGCAGGATTGTAATCCATGACGGCGTAGTGTGTTACTAATGGTTTTCTTTGAGACTGTGGTCCCAGCTCTCTTCAGGTCATTGACCAGGTCCTGCCGTGTAGTTCTGGGATGATCCCTCACCTTCCTCATGATCATTGATGCCTCACGGGGTGAGATATTGCATGGAGCCCCAGACCGAGGGTGATTGACCGTCATCTTGAACTTCTTCCATTTTCTAATAATTGCGCCAACAGTTGTTGCCTTCTCACCAAGCTGCTTGCCTATTGTCCTGTAGCCCATCCCAGCCCTTTTCAGGTCTACAACTTTATCCCTGATGTCCTTACACAGCTCTCTGGTCTTGGCCATTGTGGAGAGGTTGGAGTCTGTTTGATTGAGTGTGTGGACAGGTGTCTTTTATACAGGTAACGAGTTCAAACAGGTGCAGTTAATACAGGTAATGAGTGGAGAACAGGGGGGCAGTGTATCAAATACTTGTTCTCCCCACTGTATGTGTCGAACTGCTTTGCTTTATCTTGGCCAGGTCGCAATTGTAAATGAGAACTTGTTCTCAACTTGAATACCTGGTTAAATAAAGGTGAAATAAAGAAAGAAATATAAATAAACAAATAACTTTTTTTTTAAATGCACATCATACTGTATGTATTGCATGTTCGAACACATTGTAGACTTTACCAGAGCTGTTCATTAATTGCTTTCTGACAGTGTATTTTAATTTAGCTACACTGGAGAGCCGCAGGTTACCATTTAGCGACATGAAACCGAGAAAATGGCTAACTCCAAACAATCAAAAACAGACGACTCCATTTGTAACGCCGACAACTTACTCTGCTTAGTCTGTCCACCACAACTATCCCATCTACAAGACAAGCACCTCTCACTCGCGCTTCAGACATTCAGGCCGTTAGTTGCCCTCTCTAAATAACTTTATTAATGAATATTGATATTTCCTGTCAGTGCGCTTCAGTGCTCGCCGCTAGCGCCGCTAGGCTAGGTATAAGTCATTATGTAGCAACATTATCATGCGGCGTGTGGCGATTACCTGTCCTGTGAGCTGGGCTCGAGGTGTATTAATATGCCCAGTCTCTCATTCCATCCATCTGAAGCTGTCAGGGCCAGGAAACACGGTGTCCGTGGCACTGCACCGTGATTTATTGCACTGTTTTGGAGGTGTGTGATTTATTGCAGTGTTTTGGAGGTGTGCACGAGGTGCCCACATGGAGATTCATCACCACACGTGCACAGGCACATGTGCACACTCACACTCAAACACACACACTCTAGTGTAGCTATACTGGCACTCCTGCAAACTCACAGATGTGCGCGCACACACACATACTAGCACCCACTCAGTTCAGCTACATTATATGTTGCTCACATTGCTTTGGTTGGAATTAGCCCAGATTAGATGGGATCTAGTGTAAAAAAAAAGTACAAATCATTTAATTGAAATGCAACTCGATAATGATCTTCAGGGTGGTTATTTTTAGTTTGAATAAGCACCACATTGGGCTCCTGACTTCCACCACTGCAAATCTAAGATGATAGTGGACTTATTGTCTCAAAAACTACTGTTGTCAAGCCTTTGATTACTATTTCCAGATATGTTGAGTTGGTTTGCATGATCAAACCTTTGAGCCTCATACTGTATTATCAAAAGGCGCGGGTACGGAAATGCAGTAACTATCCACCGCCTCCGAAAAAAATAATGCAAATGTTGGGAGATAAATGAGACTTTGTTTGTTGCCATAGCAACTCTTTGGGTCACAAGCCAGTGAGGAGATGAGGCTGGGGCTGGAGCTGTGAAGGTGATTAGGCTTTTGTGTCTGTCATGCTTAATTCAGCATCTGGTGGGTACGCACAACACATACACACACACACACACACACACATCTCATTCTAACACACACACACCTGCCATAAACACAAAAACACAAATGTACATCATAGACACCCTAAATGCATACTACACACACACACACACACACACACACACACACACACACACTATACACTGCAGAGAAACGGCTAAAATTGTCCACACATCACATCCTACAGACAGACATCTCTGGTTTTAGCACAAATTAAAGGTGGGGGAAACATTGGCGGGGTGATAACGAACATCACTTTATCTGGTACAGGATGCAGCTGATGGCATTGTTTACATAGATCTAATATTGACAAAATGTACAACACTTGGACTAGCTGCAACACAACAGGTGGAATTAAATAAAGGGCTTTAGAAACGTGTTGTTTTTCTCCTCGGCAACCAAGAGTTACCCGGAGATGACATATGGGCCTTATTATAGTATGCTCATGTGTGACTTCATTTTTACATCCCTTAATGGCTGTTAGGGGCAATATTATTGTGATATGTCTGTTTGAGGTGTATTTTATGTGGATTGCTGTAGCCTCACTCGAACCTTGCTCTCAGACCCTCGAAGGTGCCAATGTTTTCTTCAAAACACACAGGAAAAAAACACACAAACACACACCAATTCCCTAGCTGTGCTCAGTGGCTCATGGTTGATGTGACATACCCTCAAGCCTCCAGTTAAGCTCAAAGGACACCACGGTCCAGTGTGTGAGTGAGGGGGTGCATCAGCTCTGTCCAAGCCCTTCCTCCACACACACACACACACACACACACATACACTCTTGCAGGCAGACAGGATACATCTGGACACACACTTGAACACGCTCACAGGCATGTGTGACCCACTCCTTGCAGCCTTCAGCCATGGTCACTGGCTCTTGGGTGATGTGAGACAACTCCTATCCCCATCTCTCGCTCTCTCTTGCTCTCTCTTCCTCCACATTGGCTGCATACTGAAGTGCCACTGTCTCTCCTCCTTCTTCGGGTCTGGCAGCCCTACGCTCCAGCTCACTGTTGTTTCTCTGTTGGGAGCCCAGTGGCTTTGCATCTCTCTATAAATATATTTAGGCCAGTGGCGATCGGTGCCGTATAAGATGAGTGAGTATAATAAAAAATGTAAAAATGAGTGTGGCCTTATTTCTATTACAGTATATTAGATGACTGTCATTCATATTCCATTCACCCAGCTCAACGTAACATAGAAAGGTTTTGATTACTACACGATACAAACATTTTCCCTCTACCCATCATGAGGTTGCTACAAACCTAGCCTATGATGGACCGTTTACAATGTAGGTGCACAGGTCGGGAGAGGTGACAGACATTGACACATTCAATACCGCCTTGCACAATCTTGCCTGCATCTAGTTGATCTAGGGTGTAATCATTAGTCCCAACAGTTGTAAACGAGAGTTTCTATTGGACAAATTCAGGCATGTTTATCCGTGTTTGCTTCCTTTAAGAAATCGGCGGAATGAATACACCCCTCATCACACTCAAACACAGTTCACTTTCATGGCAGCCACATACAAACAGCGTGATCCCTTTGATCGTTGTATTCCTTCTCACATCTACCCGCTCTCCTTCTCTCACCTTTTCCCTGTGAACTTCAGTGCACAACTCATAAGCTGTCTGTAACCAGACTAAAAAACTTTCCAAGGCAAATATTCATATCATAACCGCTTACCGCTACACACAGGCTACATCATTGTCACCATTAGCTAACGTCAAGTCAACATAGCTACTAGAACTAATGCGTTAGTAAACCCGCTACAATCATGCAGTGCAGTGTACAGTCAGCAAGCAGTTTAGCAGTTACATCGGCGGGCCTCTTGGTAATAAATACATAAAAACCAAAAGCTTACCTTCACTTCAAAGAGTTCTAGTGTTGGATAACCATAGCCAGCTGGGTAACATAGCATCTATCTCTGTTTGAGCCAGGTGTTTCAGTAAGCTAAACTAGGTAGCTGCATTGGCTAGCTAAGTAAGTGAGAGTGGAAAAAAATATGCAATATAGATAGCTCTCTCACGCACTCTCTCTCTTTGGCTACTCCTTCATTTTTTAAGAAATTAATTTGTTCAAAACTGTTAAACTATTGTCTTTCACTCTCTGAGTCAACTACTCACCACATGTTATGCACTGCAGTGCTAGCTAGCTGTACCTTATGCTTTCAGTACTAGATTCATTCTCTGATCCTTTGATTGGGTGGACATCATAATTGTCATAATTACTGTGTAAGTCTATGGAAGGGGGTGAGAACCACGAGCCACCCAGGTTTTGTATTGAAGTCAATGTACCCAGAGGAGGACGGAATCTCGCTTTCCTCCGGCTACACCATGGTGCTACCCTACAGAGTGCTGTTGAGGCTACTGTAGACCTTCATTGCAAAACAGTGTGTTTTAATAAATTATATGGTGACATGAATAGTATAGTTTTATCTAAAAAGGAGAACTTTTTTTAATGTTTCACTATTTAGATTTTTCTGAAATTCACTGAGGAGGAATGTATGTTTCTCTCTCTCAATTGATCTCCTCTGTTTTTATTTTGTTGTCCATCGCTCCCTCTCTAATCCCCCGACCTGCCAAGTACTGTGCCATTACAGTCCCCCCTGTGTCACATTACATAGCGCTTCAACCACCACCACTCAGTGTCTGCCAAATACTGCACTACTATTAGTCACCCTTTTAATGTATTATGGCTTCACCATTACCACACCTGTTGTTGCCGACTACTGCACCATTACAGTTTCCTCTTTTGTCACATCATAAAACCTCCCACAGTCTTTCAAACGAAGTCATACCTCAGCCATACTACTCCCAAGCACAACATCCTTCCTAGCTGTGGTTGTAAATAACCAGGATCCAATAACTCTCCAATAACTCTGCTTGAGATCCAGGCACTTGATTAACATGATTAACTCCTATTCACCTGTGGGCTGGTCAGAACAGGTGGAGGAGGGGGGCCAGTCCCAGGAAGTTTGCCCATGAAAGTACATTGATTGCATGGGCTGCGTGGCCTGCCTCAGCCTGCGGGGCTTAGCTAGTCTCAACTTCCTCCAGCTCTTCTCCCCCAGACACAGTTAATTCCCTGCAATCTGGTACCATAGACGGGGGGGGGGGGGGAGGACACCATGAGAAATGGAGAAAGAGAGAGACAGGAGAGACAAAATGTGAAAAAGAGAGCAGGTGATGCCTTTTCCCTGTCACCAAGATGGGCTCTTTTGTGACCACAGCAATATCGCTTCCTGGACGGCACCCCACAGGGGCCATAATTGCACCGGGGCCATAATTGCACCGGGCATGCAGATGGGAGGACCGGGGATAGGCTAATGTTTTTACCTAAGCAATAGTTCCCAGAGATTCACATTCACTATTCAATCCCCCCCAGTACCAGCTAGCTAACTGTCATCTTGCTACATTAGAGCACAACATACAACGTATTGAAGTCGGAAGTTTACATACACACGTACCTGTGGATGTATTTCAAGGCCTACCTTCAAACTCAGTGCTTATTTGCTTAACATCATGGGAAAATCAAAAGAAATCAGCCAAGACCTCAGATAAAAAACAATTAGACCTCCACAAGTCTGGTTCATCCTTGGGAGCAATTTCCAAACGCCTGAAGGTACCATATTCATGTGTACAAGCGATAGTACGCAAGTATAAACACCATGGGACCATGCAGCCATCACACTGCTCAGGAAGGAGACGTGTTCTGTCTCCTAGAGGTGAACGTACTTTGGTGTGAAAAATGCAAATCAATACCAGAACAACAGCAAAGGACCTTGTGAAGATGCTGGAGGAAACAGGTACAAAAGTATCTATATCCACAGTAAAACGAGTCCTATATCAACATAACCTGGAAGGCCATTTAGCAAGGAAGAAGCCACTGCTCCAAAACCTCCATACAAAAGACAGACTACGGTTTGCAACTGCACATCATACTTTTTGGAGAAATGTCCTCTGGTTTGATGAAACAGTAATAGAACTGTTTGGACATAATGACCATCGTTATGTTTGGAGGAAAAAGGGGGAGGCTTGCAAGCCGAAGTACACCATCCCAATCCTATAGAAGATTTGTGGGCAGAACTGAAAAAGTGTGTGCGAGCAAGGAGGCCTACAAACCTGACTTAGTTACGCCAGCTCTGTAAGGAGGAATGGGCCAAAATTCACCCAACTTATTGTGGGAAGCTTCTGGATGCCTACCTGAAATGTTTGACACAAGTTAAACAATTTAAAGACAAAGTACTAATTGAGTGTATGTAAACTTCTGACCCACTGGGAATGTGATGAAAGAAATAAAAGCTGAAATAAATGGTTCTCTCTACTATTCTGACATTTCACATTCTTAAAATAAAGTGGTGATCCTAACTGACCTAAGACAGGGAATTTATACTAGGATTAAATGTCAGGAATTGTGAAAAACTGAGTTTAAATGTATTTGGCTAAGGTGTATGTAAACTTCCAAATTCAACTGTGGCTGCGGGCCCGCTAACCACATAACGACCACATTTTCACCTTTACTACTGTCTACCATTTTGGGGGGGGGGGGGAATGAAGTTTGATACTATTTTTAATCCACCCGACAACAAACATTTTCGGCCAATGATCCACTGCTTAGGCCCATTTGCCGTAAAATGCTGTAGGAGCCTCCGTCCCCAGTGCGAGTATAATTCAAGGTCTGCAATTATGTGGCTGTAATGAACGGTTTGTAATCATGATGAGACCAAAGGAGAAGGGGCAAGGGTAGGAGAGTCCAAATGTATAATGAAAGAAAAATACGCAGAAAAGAGAGATGATGCTCTTTTTGTCACTCTGTGAGGTAAGCGTCAGTCAGTGGGATGAGTGAGACAGACGACACAATGTATGTGTGTATACTAATAGTACATTTATGCTTGCTCTGGCAATGCAATCCTGAGGCTCCGGCAATGCAATCCGGAGGCTCCATAAGGAGGTGTCACGCAATTGCGGAGTCTACGGGGGCTTGTGGTGGCCAAATCGAGCTCTGTAACACATCGTTGTGTGCCTCACAATTTTTGTAACAATACAGAGGGCTCCGTTTAGCTCCCTGGTTGATGGTAGGTGAGGGCGCGTTGTTCTGTATAAAAACAAACTCACTTCCTTGACAACAGCTCTGCTCCACGAAGTGCATGAAGTATAAATGCCCTGACTTATGCTGCGGCCGTATCACAGTAAATGCTGTACGGCCACTGCAGCTGTCAGATTGACCATGCAGAGCCTTTAAGCCTATACTGTGCCTGACAGTGTGTGTGTATGACTACATCTTCCTTTAGGATCACATAACCCTATGGTGCCAGTCAGCTTACCATATATTCCTCTTTTCAGCAGAAGACAGGTACGTAGGCGCATAGCACACTCTCATGCACACACACAAACAGTGCACGCCTACTCAGTGTCACCACCAGAAAGCATGAGTCATAACAAACACAGGCAGACTATGACATCATCAAGACCACATGGTGAAAATGTTATGTGTACATACTCCGCTGTTCTATCATGTGTGCAATGATTTTTGAGGTAACGTCTTTGTTGTAGTATCGCAAACGGACGTGACATTTTCACCGCTATAGAGTCCAACTTTAAAGTGTGATGCAGAACAATTCTAGAGTCACTGCTATTAACTCAATGTGATTCAGTCATTTAGGCTGTCCTATTGTGTGTTTTGCTGTTGGCTTATCAAAATGATATATTCCTTAAATCATACGAGACATGCAACATGTTAGCCTATTGCGGTAGTATGGCTACATGCCACCTACTGTTGTAGTATGGCTACATGCCACCTACTGTGGTAATATGGCTACATGCCACCTACTGTGGTAGTATGGCTACATGCCACCTACTGTGGTAGTATGGCTACATGCCACCTACTGTGGTAGTATGGCTACATGCCACCTACTGTGGTAGTATGGCTACATGCCACCTACTGTGGTAGTATGACTACATGCCACCTACTGTGGTAGTATGACTACATGTCACCTACTAGGGTAGTATGACTACATGTCACCTACTGGGGTAGTATGGCTACATGCCACCTACTGTGGTAGTATGGCTACATGCCACCTACTGTGGTAGTATGGCTACATGCCACCTACTGTGGTAGTATGACTACATGCCACCAACTGTGGTAGTATGACTACATGCCACCAACTGTGGTAGTATGGCTACATGCCACCTACTGTGGTAGTATGGCTACATGCCACCTACTGTGTTAGTATGACTACATGCCACCTACAGTGGTAGTATGACTACATGCCACCAACTGTGGTAGTATGACTATATTTCACCAACTGTGGTAGTATGACTATATTTCACCTACTGTGGTAGTATAACTACATGCCACCTACTGTGGTACTATGACTATATTTCACCTACTGTGGTTGTATGACTACATTCCACCTACTGTGGTTGTATGACTACATTCCACCTACTTTGGTTGTATGACTACATTCCACCTACTGTGGTTGTATGACTACATTCCACCTACTTTGGTTGTATGACTACATTCCACCTACTGTGGTTGTATGACTACATTCCACCTACTGTGGTTGTATGACTACATTCCACCTACTATGGCAAAGCACTTACAAAAACAAATGTGATGATTCATATTTTTTCCATTTGTTTAAAAAACATTTTTTAGGCCTTTTGGTGTTTTCTCCCTTGGAGTTTTCTCATCATTTACAAATGTGTTTATCATTGAATAGACACGTCCTTTTTAGCCAAAATATAATTTGCAGTAGTGAACCTCAGTTTTGTCATTTGGGGTTGTAGCTTTTAGTAAATGTGGAATAGGAGACCAGTGTGATAGTTTCCATTGGCACCTATTTTGCTATTATAAGACGTGTGAACAATTGTTCTTGCTTTTTCTGAGATGATTATCTTTTGAAACAGCACAGTCCTTATTCCTGAGGACAAGATTCAGTTTTCACCTCTAAATGTCTTCTGCGCCCAGGAACGCACACACAACCCCCCCTGCCCAAAAAAACACACACGCCCCCCTCTTCACCCCCCACTCACTCCTAGTGTGACTAAGCATGTAGTGTTTTACCTCAGTAGCTCCTCTCCGTGTGCCATCGGGACAGCAGCAGTATTTACGGAAGTGGTGTCTGTGTGGGCTGATGCAAGCTTTATACCTGACATCAGGTCAAGCACTCCAAGCTTTGCATCACAGTGTGGATCCTCATCCCTATAGGCAAGGCAATTGTGCTGTATCTTAGCCTACATGCTGGAATAAAGAAAGAAATGGTTGGATGCCCACAGACAATAGTTGGTACAACAATACATCACAGCCCTAACCCTGCAGTATAGAAAAAAACAAAGACGAGGCTTCCATTCATAAGAAACTTGCTTTTCAATTGCCAGTGTTCCGATTATCAAGCAGTAAAATGTTGCAGTATTGCATTAAGCGTCAAACTAATACACAAAAGTCTGTGACAGACCTCACTTTTAGTCTTAATCACGTTGTCATCCATTTAATTGTTAAGAATCTGTTTCTCTTAAAACTGCTTAAGGACATACGCAAATCTGACTGACTGTTGCTCAGTCCCTGAAGCAAGGATATGCATTTTCTTGGTACCATTTGAAAGGAAACACTTTGAAGTTTGTGGAAATGTGAAAGGAATGTAGGAAAATATAACACATTAGATATGTTAAAAGATAATATAAAGAACAAACAACATTTTTTTGTATTTTTTTTGTACCATCTTAGAAATGCAAGAGATGGGCCATAATGTATTATTCTAGCACAGGTGGAATTTAGATTTTGGCCACTAGATGGCAGCAGTGTATGTGTGAAGTTTTAGACTGATACAATGAACCATTGCATTTATGTTAATTTCTGTTGTATCAAGACTGCCCAAATGTATGTGCCTAATTTGTTTATTAATAACTTTTTATTTTCAAAACTGTGCACTCCTCAAACAGTAGCATGGTATTATTTCACTGTAATAGCTACTGTAAATTGGACAGTGCAGTTAGATTAACAGGCATTTAAGCTTTCTGACAATATCAGATATTTCTATGTCCTGGGAAATGTTCTTGTTACTTACAACCTCATGCTAATTGCATTAGCCTACGTTAGCTCAACCGTCCCGCAGGGGACCCACCAATCCTGAAGAAACACTTTTTAACATCATTCTCATTATCTCCAGCACCATACCAGGGTCAATAATGTTAAAATGTATTGATGTACCCCTTTAAAGAAACCCTTTCAGTGCTGATCAACTGGCATTAACCCTCCCCTCCCTCCTATTGTCAGAGGAGCTTCCCTACTTCCCAAGTTCCTTTATTGACCTCACTCCCCTCATCATCACCTTACCCTACCCAGCAGCCTGGTTGATTTAGCCCCCTCATGGTTGCCAGTCTATTCCCACTCTAACCCCCTTCATGATTCTATGCCTTTATAATAAGGTACAGATCACAACCAGGGCTGTGTCTCCAATAGCACCCTTTTCCCTATATGTATTACACTACTTTTGACCAGGGCCCATAGTGACATTTGGAAAACAGCTTAGGTCCCATGGTTGGTGGTTCTCTCCTCACCCCTCTAGGGTCTCTCTATCTCCCACCTGTCTAGCGTTCCACTAGCGGGTCATCTATCGACATCATCCGGTGAAATTGGAGGGTGCACAATTCAAATAAATAATTGGAATATTAAACATTTATGAACTTATATCGTTTAAAAGCTTAAATTCTTGTTAATCTAACTGCATTGTCAGATTTACAATAGGCTTTACAGCGAAAGCATACCATGCGATTGTTTGAGGACGGTGCCCCACATCAACATATTTTTTAGCTAATAAATAAATCACTTACCTTTGAAAATCTTCCTCTGTTTGCAATCCCAAGGATCCCAGCTACAACATGAATGGTCGTTTAGTTAGATAAAATCCTTGTTTATATCCCCAAAAAGTCAGTTTAGTTGGCGCCATCGATTTCAGTAATCCACTCGTTCAACATGCAGACAAAGGAGTCCAAAAAGCTACCTCTCTTTTGAACTTTTTTCAAACAAGTCAAACTACGTTTCTATTTAATCCTCAGGTATTCTAAAATGTAAATAAACTATAATATTTGATATGGAAAGTAGTATGTTCAATAGAAAAGTAAAATTAGTAAGCGCGCGTCCTCTCTGTCGCGCGCCAACAGACTGACTTGTGTTATAGTCTCATACATTATTTTAACATTTCTACAAACTTCAAAGTGTTTTCTATCCAATGCTACCAATTATATGCATATCCTGGCTTCTGGGCCTGAGAAGTTTACGTTGGGCACGTCAGTCAGGCGGAAATTGAGAAACATAGACCCTATCCCTAACAAGTTTTAAGACGATGTAATGGTTGGGTCCCCGTAGAGGCCCAGAGAGAGACTGGCAAACGTGCTAATGATCAAAGGTAACCCCCCATCATCCCTCTGTTTTGCCCCTGGTGGTGTTGTTCTGCCTCGCAGCTGTCACCCGCGTCTTTTAATGGGCTCGTTCCATGGGCGGCAGATCACAGGCATACAGTCCTCCATCATCGTAGCTCCAATTTGGGGTGCGTCTGATTATCCTTCTTCCCCTCACACACGCACGGGTACACATAAACAGGAACACACACACACACACGTTGGCTCCCATGAGTGTCCATCTCTAAGGCAGGCGATGGCTCCCTCATTTCTGTTTCTCTTTCTATCACTGCTACCCCTCTCTCCTATTTCCCCTTGTTTTTTTCCTCTTTCCTTATTTCGCTCCCTACCTGGCTCCCCTTAATCCATCTTTCTTTCTCATCCCCTCCTTCTTTCCCTTTATCACTTACTATCCTCCCCACTTTCATGTCATCTCACCCTCACACTCTGCGTCCCTGCTTCTAACCCACTTTCCCTCCATATACCACTCTCTTCTCCTTTCCCCCTCAGTTTCTCTCACTCCTTCTTTCCCTCCAACTCTTTCCCTCCCTATCCCACTCTCCTCTCCCTCCCTAACTCCCTCCATCCCTTTCCCCAGTGGGGATGTGTCCAGTCCCCCCCCCCTCAGCTGGGGCCTTGCTAAGGTTGGGTGTCTCAGTTGGTGTCATGAAACTTACTACCACCCTATGCCCCCCTCTCTACCCACACACATACCTATACCCCCCCACTCAGGTCCTTTTCTCTGGACCAACCATCTCCCCCACCCCCATCCCAGCCATTGCAAAGAAACCATTACCCCCCACCCCATTTATTTGTTATCATCTCCCTAGATTAAAGACTTGGCGGCTCCAGTACTTGCCAGCCTTTTGATAGGTTGGACGCGTGCCAAAGCCGTGATCTATCCAAGAAGCTCCCTTTGAAGAGAGCTGGGACACGTGTGCATGCTTGCAGGTTGCATACACACACAGGTACACACACAACACTCACAGAACACACTCACACAAACTGATCCAACCTCCCAGCTCTCCAGAATAAACAGCCCTAGCCTGGCCCTTTCTCCCTGTGCTAATTGTGAGAGAGAGCAGAGACTGCTCCAGAGCTCCATGTTCATAGCTCCATAGATCCAGGGTACAGTGATACATTCGCCTATGCAGTGCTCCTCTCCTCCTCTCTTCCTCCTCCCTATAGTTTGCATTAATGAATTTGGCTAATATGGGGAACATGGATCCTGGAAATGAAGAACTAACTCGGGGAATACATTTAGCCGCTGCCCTGTGTAATAGCAGCACACCATAAATTACTGAGTTAATCATATTTCTCAATGAGCAGAGTTCAGCTACTTCAGGGACAGTAGTAAAATGGAGGGAGGGAGGGGGAAGGAGTACAGACGTAAGGAAGAAGGAAGAGAGATGGAAATGTATGGTCCCCACTACTATCTTGTGTATGAATACAGTAATGTGATTAAAGATAAGTACTAATACTACACTGAGTGTGTTTGAATAGCCAACATTTTCACAGACATGGTCAGGATGTCTGTCGTGTTAAGGCAAAAGGCCAAGTTAGAAGAGGATCATTGATTCCCAGTCTGCTGCCCCCACATGCTTCAAGATGGCCACCATTGTTCCAGTACCCAAGAAGGCAAAGGTAACTGACCTGAATTTCTGTCGCCCCGTAGCACTCACTTGTCATCATGAAGTGCTTTGACAGACTAGTCAAGGATCATATCACCTCCACCTTACCTGTCACTCAGGACCCACTGCAATTAGCATACCGCCCCAATAGGTCCACAGACTTCACACTGCCCTATCCCATCTGGACAAGAGGAAAACCTATGTAAGAATGCTGTTCATTGACTACAGCTCAGCATTCAACACCATAGTACCCTCCAAGATCATCATTAAGCTTGAGGCCCTGTGAAATTGGGTCCTGGACATCCTGACGGGCTGCCCCCAGGTGGTAATCCTCAACACTGGGGCCCCACAAGGGTTCTAGCTCAGCCCCCTCCTGTACTCCCTGTTCACCCATGACTGCGTGGCCATGCACGCCTCCAACTCGATCATAAAGTTTGCAGATGACAACAGTAGTAGGCTTGATCACCAACAACAACGAGACAGCCTATAGGGAGGAGGTGAGGGCACTCGAAGTCTTACTCAACGTCAACAAAACAAAGGAGATCGTGGACTTCAGGAAACAGCAGAGGGAGCACCCCCCTATCCACATCGACGGGACAGCAGTGGAGAGTTCCTCTGCGTACACATCACGGACAAACTGAAATGGTCCACCCACACAGAGTGTGTTGAAGAAGGCGCAACAACGCCTCTTCAACCTCAGGAGGCTGAAGAAATGTGGCTTGTCACCTAAAACCCTCACAAACTTTTACAGATACACAATTGAGAGCATCCTGTTGGGCTGTATCACGCCTGGTACGGCAACTGCACCGCTCACAACTGCAGGGCTCTCCAGAGGATGGTGTGGTCTGCACAGCGCATCACCAGGGGCAAACTGCCTGCCCTCCAGGTCACCTACAGCACCCAATGTCACAGGAATTCCAAAAATATCATTAAGGACAACAACCACCCGAGCCACTGCCTGTTCACCCCGCTACCACACAGAAAGGCTGCTGCCTACATACAGACATTAAATCACTGGCCACTAACAAATGGATCACTAGTAACTTTATTAATGCCACTTTAATAATGATGTTTACATATCTTGCATTACTCATCCCATATACACTATTTCATACCATCGATTGCATCTTGCCTATGCCTCTCGGTCATTGCTCATCCATATATTTATATGTACACATTCTTATTCCATCCCTTTACTGATATTTGTGTGTATTAGGTAGTTGTTGTGGAATTGTTAGATTACTTGCTAGATATTGCTGCACTGTCGGAACCAGATACACAAGCATTTCGCTACACTCGCAATAACATCTGCTAACCATTTGTATGTGACCAATAACATTTGATTTGAAGTGTATGTGGGTCTAAATGCAGGAAGCAAAATGTCAAGTCTTTCAAGTCAATTCAGAAACAATGTACAGTATGATGGGTGTTTTCTTACTCCTGGATACCTTGATTGACTCAACTCTTTCCTCAACATGAATTTACATGTAGGTCGAATGTATCCCAATTCAGGTAAAGCAATGCATTGAATTTGACAGAATTAAATGTTTTATTTATAATGTCATTACATTTCAGTGGACCGAGATTTAAATAAATGTGACCTTCATTCCAGTGCATATCCGCCTTCGTATGTACTCTTCAGAGTCATATGATGTTCAAATTCTTCCTTCAGAACACTTTGAAAAATTTCAGGTGGGTGACTTTTTAAGGTAGGAAGGCTGGCGCGGGCACAGACATTCATCACATCATTACCAAGTGATAATTTGTTTGCAAGGTGTGTCAGGTTAAACTTGGGATTAATTTTAAAATGCATGAGGTGTCTTGTTTCAAACGTGCCCTTCAGGGGCAACACACATGAAGTGCGGCACAGGTCTGTTCATTTGGCACCTGCTGTGGATTGGAGACACAATGGATTATCTACTGTCTGTATCCTGTGGCATAGGGTTTAGCGCGCGACACGGCTTATGTGTCAGGGTGTGTAGGAAGTCAAGATGGGGTTAGGCCCTGGGCGAGACACCTTGACCTGTTTGTGTCCTACTTAGCCTTTGATACGCTGGTTTCAAAGGACTTCTAGAGTAAACCAGGGCATCATTTTGTGGATTTTGAGAGGGGAATTCATTATTTCCTGTCCCTATTTACTGATATGTGATATCAAGTGCTTTATATTATATTTTTTCCCTCTCTATTTTTATATATATCCAAATTCTAAATATAATATATCCAACATTCATAGACTACATGTCGGGGGATTTGATATTCTATCAGAAATGAGGAACTGTAGGATGTTTCAAATGTTTTGCTGAAATGTTTGTCCTGTCCTCATTTTATGAAAGCTGTATCTGTAATTTGTTGATCTATGGTGTAATCCTAGTGGTTCAGGAAACGCTAATGCAACATTAGTACAACATTACCCGATGTTTCTAATTCTGTCATTACTGGAAATCCGTAACAAGGGTCCGCCAGTAGGCTATAACCTGTCTTTCCCTCGAGAAACACTAACACACCTGATTTAACAAAGCATGCGAATGAGATGATAAGCTGAATTATGTGTGTTAGTGCTGGTCTGAACAAAAGCCTTCACAACCTGTTGGTTCCCATGACCAGGCTTGAACAACACTGCCCTAGGCACTGTTAAATGTTCTGCTCTCTACAACTAGAGAACGACTGGTAATTGGGACGATATTAGCCTTTCCTAGTTTATCGGCCATTAAATCTAGTTAAGGAGGAATTTGATTCCTTTGCAGCCTGAATGGGGAATGTTTTATGTAAGAACCGGTCCATGGGGGATACGAGTGTATAGCCGGCTGCATACATTCCCTTTGGACAGTAAGATGAAATGACATCTACCAGCCTTTGGGCATTGGTTTACCTAGCTAACTCGTTTTTTTTTTTATACCTAGCTAACTAGGTAAACAACAACATTCAGCATTACCAGAGACAACTTTGCTAGCTATGAAGTTAATGTCAATTATCCACCCTAGAACTTTATTTGTGAGAACTAATATGTTAATTTCAAAGCTGATTTTCACAAAAAAATGTTGTTTATTCACTAGTATGGGTTATCTAAATGAGTTGTCTTTCCCTGGCCTAGCTGAATTGCCAGGCTACTTGACTAGCAATTGGTGTATTTTCTCTTTTGTAAGCCCTAATATGCTCCCAAATGAAAAGGAAACAGATTGTATCTGTAGCCCCATAGAAGACTGAAATCAGCCTGAACGACCTCAATAGCTCAATGCATGCACACAGTCCTATTGAATATGAATTTACCTTTATTGTGAGTAGGCCTATGCCTTCTTGAATTACCCAGTTGAGATTTACCATTCAAATAAATGATTGTTATGTAGATTGTTATTTGATTAAAAACAAGTTACCATTTTTGTATGGTTGTATAATTGATGGTCCCGTGTAGCTCTGTTGGTTCAGCATGGCGCTTGAAATGCCAGGGTTGTGGGTTCAATTCTCATGTGGGACCAGTACAAAAATGTCTGCACTCCTGTGAATCGCTCTGAATAAGTGCATCTGCTAAATGACTCAAATCTAAATGTCCATTTGTAAATGCATACATGGCTGTCTCTGTGAACATTTCCCATCAAAATGTTCAGATTTAATTATATTTATTATCGGCATAAAATATCGGCCATCGGCCTCGTTTACTCACAATAATTGGTATTGGCATCAGCCCCTTAAAAAACGATATTGGTCGTTCTCTATCTACATCGTCTCTGAAACAGGCTTTGCTCTCTTCTGTTAGGTTCCACAACTATGTAGGTTATAAGGGGTATAGGATTGCATTCATTGTGTGTGTGTGTGTGATTGCACTTGACAGGCAAGCATGTTTAAGAATACCAGACACCTACACATGTAGCCCCCTGCTCTCTCCTCACTTTCATTCATTCATGTTTGGCAATGACAGAGCACCACACACACTCACTCAGGTAGCTAGCCAGCGAAATGGTGCATTCAATGGAGCACATGTTGAATACTGCATGTAATACAGTGGGTTGCAGTTCAGCTGAGACCCATCATTCAGAATTCAGCATGGGATTCCATTGAATGCCCCGAACAACTTAATACCACAGTGTATTTGGAATACAAACACAATTTCTAAGCACAGGAGAGCATCTTACATTTAGTCAGAACTAACAAATGCCCCATGCAGTCCGACCACCAACATCACCATGAATGTTATTCTATCTTTAATCAGTCCTCCTCACATGGATTGATGCCAATATAAAGCATAATCACCCACAGACACCCTGTTTCCAACTCAACCACCTCTTCTCCTCCCCCTTTCCTCCTTCCATCCATCCATCCATCCCTCTCTCCCCCCTTAAACACACACTCAACCACCTCTTCTCCTCTAATTTCCCTTTGCCATCCATCCATCCAGCCATGCATCCCTATCCATCCCTCTTTCCCCCCTCCATCCTTCTCTCCCCAACAACACAGACACCATGTTTCCAACTCAACCTCCCTATATCAAATCAAATTTTATTGGTCACTTACACATGGTTAGCAAATGTTATTGTGAGTGTAGCAAAATGCTTGTGCTTCAAGTTCTGACAGTGCAGCAATATCTAACAAGTAATATCTAACAATTCCACAACTACCTAATACACAAATCTAAGTAAAGGAATGGAATAAGAATATGTAAATGTAAATATATGGATGAAGCGGCATAGGCTAAGATGCAATAGATAGTATAGAATACAGTATATACATATGAGATGAGTAATGCAAGACATGTAAACATTATTAAAGTGACTGGTGTTCCATTTATTAAAGTGGCCAATGATTTTAAGTCTGTATGTAGGCAGCAGCCTCTTTGTGCTAGTGATGGCTCTTTAACAGTCTGATGGCCTTGAGATAGAAGCTGTTTTTCAGTCTCTCGGTCCCAGTTTTGATCCATCTGTACTGACCTCGCCTTTTGGATGGTAGCGGGGTGAACAGGCAGTGGCTCGGGTCTTTTTGGACTTCCTGTGACTTCGGGTGCTGTAGGTGTCCTGGAGGGCAGATAGTTTGCCACCAGTGATGCATTGTGCAGACTGCACCACCCTCTGGAGAGCCCTACGGTTCTGGCCGGTGCAGTTGCCGTACCAGGCGGTGATGGGGTCCGACAGGATGCTCTCAATTGTGCACCAGTAAAAGTTTGTGAGGGTTTTGGGTGACAAGCCAAATTTCTTCAGCCTCCTGAGGTTGTTGTTGGGTGGACCATTTCAGTTTCAGTCATATGTACGCAGAGGAACTTAAAACTTTTCCCCTTCTCCACTGCTGTCCTGTCGATGTGGATAGCGGGTGCTCCCTCTGCTAATTCCTGAAGTCCACGACTATCTCCTTTGTTTTGTTGACACCACACTCCGAGAGCCCTAACCTCCTCCCTGTAGGCTGTCTCGTCATAGTCATTGTTGGTAATCAAGCCTACTACTGTTGTGTTATGTTGTGGCCACACAGTCATGGGTGAACAGGAGTACAGGAGGGGGCTGAGCACGCACCCTTGTGGGGCCCCAGTGTTCACGATGCTGTCTGTGTGGGTGGACCAATTCAGTTTGTCTGTGATGTGTACGCCGAGGAACTTAAAACTTACTACCATCTCCACTACTGTCCCATCAATGTGGATAGGGGGGTGTTCCCTCTGCTGTTTCCTGAAGTCCACAATCATCTCCTTAGTTTTGTTGACGTCGAGTGTGAGGTTATTTTCCTGACACCACACTCCGAGGGCCCTCACCTCCTCCCTGTAGGCCGTCTCGTCGTTGTTGGTAATCAAGCCTACCACTGTTGTGTCGTCCGCAAACTTGATGATTGAGTTGGAGGCGTGCGTGGCCACGCAGTCGTGGGTGAACAGGGAGTACAGGAGAGGGCTCAGAACGCACCCTTGTGGGGCCCCAGTGTTGAGGATCAGCGGGGTGGAAATGTTGTTGCCTACCCTCACCCTCAGGAGGCTGAAGAAATTCGGCTTGTCACCAAAAGCACTCACAAACTTCTACAGATGTACAATCGAGAGCATCCTGTCGGGCTGTATCACCGCCTGGTACGGCAACTGCTCCGCCCACAACCGTAAGGCTCTCCAGAGGGTAGTGAGGTCTGCACAACGCATCACCGGGGGCAAACTACCTGCCCTCCAGGACACCTACACCACCCGATGTCACAGGAAGGCCATAAAGATCATCAAGGACAACAAGCACCCGAGCCACTGCCTGTTCACCCCGCTATCATCCAGAAGGCGAGGTCAGTACAGGTGCATCAAAGCTGGGACCGAGAGACTGAAAAACAGCTTCTATCTCAAGGCCACCAGACTGTTAAACAGCCGCCACTAACTTTGAGTGGCTGCTGCCAACACACTGACTCAACTCCAGCCACTTTAATAATGGGAATGGATGGGAAATGATGTAAAATATATCACTAGCCACTTTAAACAATGCTACCTAATATAATGTTTACATACCCTACATTATTAATCTCATATGTATATGTATATACTGTACTCTATATCATCTACTGCATCTTCATGTAATACATGTATCACTAGCCACTTTAACTATGCCACTTTGTTTACATACTCATCTCATATGTATATACTGCACTCAATACCATCTACTGTATCTTGCCTATGCCGCTCTGTACCATCACTCACTCATATATCTTTATGTACATATTCTTATCCCCTTACACTTGTGTCTATAAGGCAGTAGTTTTGGAATTGTTAGCTAGATTACTTGTTGGTTATTACTGCATTGTCGGAACTAGAAGCAGAAGCATTTTGCTACACTCGCATTAACATCTGCTAACCATGTGTATGTGACAAATAACATTTGATTTGATTTGAGGATCAGTGAAGTGAAGATGTTGTTTCCTACCTTCACCACCTGGGGGTGGACCGTCAGGATGTCCAGGACCCAATTGCACAGGGCGGGGTTGATACCCAGGGCCTCAAACTTAATGATGAGCTTGGAGGGTACTATGATGTTGAATGCTGAGCTATAGTCAATGAACAGCATTCTTACATAGCTCCTACATCCATCCCGTCCCATCCACTCTCTTCTCCCCCATCCATCCCTCTCTCATCCTGTTTCTGCTACTTCTCCCTCTCCCACCATCCCTCTACTCTCCTCTCCTGTTTATCATGTACCAAAATCACCATCTGCAATGACATTTAAAGGTTGCTAGATGAGGCGCCGGCCATCCAGGGAGCTATCTTTCTGGTCACACCTGTCAGAGTTGGGAATTTCACCTCCCGTTTGGGATGAGTAAACCCGGAGGGCTGATTCCATAGCCTGATGGATGGTTCCGGTGCAAGGTTTAAGCTGATCCACTTGTCAGGCCGCTTCTCCTGCTTCTCTTATCTTTTTTTTCTTCTTTCTCTGGCTTAGTTACAGTACACATTGACAGAGGTGTTGTGTGGTAGTTGGATAGGCAGCGAGATGGTGGAGTCTGTGGGGGGGGTCAGGTTTTGGGGTTTTAAAGTGGTTTGGGGAAATGTGTCTTCGGCCTATATCCAAACGCAGCATTGACAATTGAACCTCTGAAATGATGACAGAGTATTATCTGGTTGCACTATATCCAGTTGTATTACATCATGTTTTTTTTCTTTCTCATGTTGTGTGAGACTGTGTGCCAGAGTTGTCTACCAATTAGTCAGAGAGCTGAAAGATCAGTCGCTTGTGCAGTTTCCATTAAAAAAATGTTTTTTTAAACAAAGCAAACTGTCTGGGCAGTGTCAACTCTCAACCCCAGTGCAGCGTGTGTGAATAATCTTTGCTTGGCCAAGGGACCTATTTTCTCACATTGCAGCTTTGTCTCACGATCCAATGAGGAACAAAAGCAGAAACACAAGTAGTGGAGGGAAAAAAAGGTTTGAGACACCTAATTACATGAGCTGTGACATTTGAGCAAGAGAGAGAAAGTGCTGTATCTAGCCTTGAATTCACTGTAGAGCAGTCTACGGACAAGGGCCACCACAGAGAGAAAATGGCACCAAATCAATGGTTCCCTACACATTATCCTATAGCCTCAAATGTTAAGTAAGCACTTTGGGACTGGCGGGCGGATGAATAGGCAGTTGGGGGGTGTCCTTTCTCTGAACGGTGTTGTCATATCAGACCGCACAGAGTGGACCGATCTGCCGTGGCACATTTCCGTGACATTTACTTTAAAGAGCACCCACACCTTTATCCTGGAGAGTACTGCCAGGGGGCTCAGAGGTGAGGCGGCTCTGACATGAGGGGAATAAAAGAGAAATGGCAGACTTCGTGTGTGTGTGTGAGGGATGCACATGTTGGTACATTTTGCTCCTGACTAACCAACCCTCAAACAAACAGTAACACTATGCATCCATACAAGTAACATACATTTTTCATTAAGAGCTTAACATGCAACAATAGCAAACCTATTGTCTTACAGTCCAAATGCTATGGCCTTTTATTTAAGTCCTGTAATGAAGCAGCTAATAAAATGTAATTTTCAAACATTTGCCAATATGGCGGGAAAACACCATTCTAAATAGCGCACCTATTGTGAGTGGTTCCATATGTGACAGAGATGAAAATCTCCATTAGAAAGTAAGAAAGAGGGGGAATCTAATAGAAACAGCTAGGATGGCTTGCTAATATTACGAGGATTGTGTCTTTGGCTTAAGGACAACAAAAGGAAGTTGATATGAAAACCGAAAGAACAGGAGAGAAATGCTGGTTAATGGTATGAGGAAGTGTTTATAAAATAATTGCATGCAGATAGCCTGCCTACTGTTATCTATAGCCTATGCAGTCTAGTGGTGAATGGGAGGTGTGCTTTAATTACGAGTTGAGATGAGAAATAAAAATATATAATACCTATTTTTTATTGTGGCCATCAAAACAGTTTTTAACATACGATTGGGGAGGAATTGCAATCTACTGTAGAGAGAGTCTGCAGAGTTCTGTCATACTATCCAGGTCTGTGCCCAAACAGTTTGAGCTTCTACTTTTAAATATCCATCTCTCCAGAAATAAGTCCCTCACTGCTGCCGCTTGTTATCAATGATGTCGCTCTTGCTGTGGGTGACACTTTGATCCATCTCTACACAGACGGCACCATTCTGTATACATCTGGCCCTTCTTTGGACGCTGTGTTAACAAACCACCAAACGAGCTTCAACGCCATACAACACTCCTTCCATGGCCTCCAACTACTCTTAAATGCTAATAAAACTAAATGCATGTTCTTCAACCGATCGCTGCCCACACCCACCCGCCCGACTAGCATTACTACTCTGGACAGTTCTGACTTAGAATATGTGGACAACTATAAATACCTATGTGTCTGGCTAGACTGTAAACTGTCCTTCCAGACTCACATTAAGCATCTCCAATCCAAAATTAAATCTAAAATCAGTTCCTATTTCGTAACAAAACTTCCTTCACTCATGCTATGAAACATACCCACGTAAAACTGACTATCCTACCGATCCTTGACTTCGGCGATGTTATTTACAAAATAGCCTCAAACACTCTACTCAGCAAATTGGATGCAGTCTATTACAGTGCCATCTGTTTTGTCACCAAAGCCCCATATACTACCCACCACTGCGACCTGTATGCTCTCGTTGGCTGGTCCTCGCTACATATTCGTCGCCAAACCCACTGGCTCCAGGTCATCAATAAGTCTTTGCTAGGTATAGCTCTGCCTTATCTCAGCTCACTGGTCACCATAGCAACACCCACCCATAGCACACGTTCGGAAGTTTACAGACACTTAGGTTGGAGTCATTGAAACTTGTTTTTCAACCACTCCCTAAATTTCTTGTCAAACGATAGTTTTGAAAATCGGTTAGGACATCTACTTTGTGCATGACACGAGTAATTTTTCAACAATTGTATACAGACAGATTATTTCACTTATAATTCACTGTATCACAATTCCAGTGGGTCAGAAATGTACATACACTAAGTTGACCGTGCCTTCAAACAGCTTGTAAAATTCCAGAAAATGATGTCATGGCTTTAGAAGCTTCTGATAGGCTCATTGACATAATTTGAGTCAATTGGAGGTGTACCTGTGGATATATTTCAAGGCCTACCTTCAAACCGTGCCTCTTTGCTTGACATCGTGGGAAAATCAAAAGAAATCAGCCAAGACCTCAGAAAGAAATTGTGGACCTCCACAAGTCTGGTTCATCCTTGGGAGCAATTTCCAAACGCCTGAAGGTACCATGTTCATCTGTACAAACAATAGTATGCAAGTATAAACACTATGGGACCACACAGCCGTCATACCGCTCAGGAAGGAGACGCTTTCTGTCTCCTAGAGATGAACGTACTTTGGTGCGAAAAGTGCAAATCAACCCCAGAATAACAGCAAAGGATCTTATGAAGATGGTACAAAAGTATCTTTATTCACAGTAAAACGAGTCCTGTATCGACATAACCTGAAAGGCCGCTCAACAAGGAAGAAGCCACTGCTCCAAAACCGCCATAAAAAAGACAGACTACGGTTTGCAACTGCACATGGGGACAAAGGTCATCATTTTTGGAATATTTCTGGTCTGATGAAACAAAAATAGAACTGTTTGGCCATAATGACCATCGTTATGTTTGGAGGAAAAGGGGGGAAGCTTGCAAGCCAAAGAACACCATCTGAACCGTGAAGCACGGGGGTGGCAGCATCATGTTGTGGGGGTGCTTTGCTGCAGGAGGAACTGGTGCACTTCACAAAATAGATGGGATCATGAGGGAGGAAAATTATATGGATATATTGAAGCAACATCCGAAGACATCATTCAGGAAGTTAAAGCTTAGTCGCAAATGGGTCTTCCAAATGGGCAATGACCCCAAGCATACTTCCAAAGTTGTGGCAAAATGGCTTAAGGACAAGAGAGTCAAGGTATTGGAGTGGCCATCATAAAGCCCTGACCTCAGTCCTATAGAAAATGTGTGGGCAGAACTGAAAAAGTTTGTGCTAGCAAGGAGGCCTACAAACCTGACTCAGTTACACCAGCTGTCAGGAGGAATGGGCCAAAATCCACCCAACTTATTTTGGAAAGCTTGTGGAAGGCTACCTGAAATGTTTGAACCAATGTTATATTGTTATATTGTTTAAGGCAATGCTACCAAATACTAATTGAGTGTATGTAAAGTTCTGACACACAAATGTATTTTCAGAGGGTAACTGATTAACGGTGAACATCCCTAGTGTGTGTACACACTTGTGTGTGTTTTGTTATGTGAAGTGCATTGTGTAACAGTGCACTTCATTCTGAAAATAATAGAAAATAGGTGTGCGTGGGAGGCCATTTTGTTGGATTTTTGCTAAATTTGAGGGTAGTAGTGTGAAAATATCATGGCATCAGATTTGATTTGTAACAGATTACAGTACATGCACCCTGAGAGTAAATGCTTTACAACTATTTACCGTCATATGGCCTTCTTTCTCAGTGTAGAGACCCAACAAGTCAATGAAAGAAGCATTTTCACCCGAAAAATAGAGAATCACATTGTGTAGATTCATCTAGTCTCATTGACTTTATCCTCTGTGTTTCTGGAGAGAGAGAGAGAGAATTGAAAATCATTCATAACAGCTGCTCGGCGAGCCCAATGTGCAAAACAAATAGAACAATTATTTAAATCTGTTGCAACGTTCTAGGTGTCACAGGCAATTCAGATCATAGGAAAACACAGGGCAGGCTCGGGAGGTAGACCGGACAAGCAGCATTGTTTTCCATTGTAAATGAAACGCGATCAACGAGTGGCCTCTTCCCGCGAAGATCTGGCTCCTATGGCTTTTTTCCTACGCGCTCTCGTCAACACACACTTCTGCTAAGAAAACCATGTATTGTAAATACAAAGACAGTTTGAGATCCTGTTCGGCTGCACAATCCGATTCCACAAACAACAAAAGATCAGGAGCCAACCACTGCTCTGGAATTCCTTTGTAGCAGCAGAATCAGTGACTATTGCTCTGGTCTAAAGTGACTTTCCCTTTGAAAAGTTTCATCCTCCAGCTTCAAAAATCACAGCAAAAGGATGAAAGTGCTTCCACCTTCTTACTAGTGATGGGGGGGGGGGGGATAGTTACATATCGGGATATTATTTTTGATGATATATCGTTTCGTATTGGTTTGACAATATCGTAATATTATTTGTGAGCTAGTTGGCTGTACCTGCACCAAAACTCCAGTATTTTCCCTTAATAGCTTGTTCTCCATCTTCTTTTTAAATAGGCAGCCAAATTTGTTTTCAGCACTTGTATTTCCATGACTCATTTTATCATGGCTTTCTCTTGTCCTTCTGCTCCAGACATATGGTGAGCAATATGTTTGGAACATCAAATAACAATAAATGTACATTATCAAATCACAATACGTAAGAATCACAATACATACAGTGGGGCAAAAAAGTATTTAGTCAGCCACCAATTGTGCAAGTTCTCCCAATTAATAAGATGAGAGAGGCCTGTAATTTTCATCATAGGTACACTTCAACTATGACAGACAAAATGAGGGGGAAAAATCCAGAAAATCACACTGTAGGATTTTCAATGAATTTATTTGCAAATTATGGTGGAAAGTAAGTTTTTGTTGCGTTTTGTAAACGCAGATCTAAAATGCTGCTCGCCTAATTTGGCCTCCCGAGGGGCGCAGCGGTCTAAGACACTGCATCGCAGTGTTGCGCGTTTAAAAACCTGGCTGTCACAACCTGCTGTGACCGGGAGTCCCATAGGGTGGTGCACAGTTGGCCCAGCGTCGTCTGGGTGAGGGGAGGGTTTGGCTGGGGGGGCTTTACTTGGCTCATCGTGCTCTAGCGACTGCTTGTGACAGGCCAGGCACCTGTAGGCTGACTTGGGCCATCAGTTGAACAGTATTTCCTCCGACACATTGGTGCAGCTGGCTTCCGGGTTAAGCGAACAGGTATTAAGAAGCGTGGCTGTGGGTCATGTTTCGGAGGACACATGACCCGAACTTTGCCTTTCCCGAGCCTTTTGGGGAGTTGCAGCGATTAGACAAAATCGTAACCACAAAATTGGGGAGAAATAAAATACAAATGAATTTGCTGTGCTTCAGTTGCTCTTCTCCACTCAGATAAAGTATCTTTGTCCTCATCTTGACCAATCAAATTACACTATTCACGAATTGGCATTGGATCACCAGACAGTACTCCGACTGATGTGAAGACTACTTTTTCTCCAGTACTTTTCTCCCATGTTGTTTTTCTCCGGTAGCAAGTTACAATGCCAGATTAAATTCAAGCAAACCATTAGGAAATAGCTGTCTATATTCTTTCTATGATAAACATTAGAAGTATGATGGCCATGCATGGTTTTAGCAAAAAATAACTTGGTTTTTCATATAATTTATTTGACTTGTATGTATGTTTGCCGTAGTCAAGTGGCGTCATTATCATGGCTGGACTACCTCCTCTGTAGTCTTCCACAGAAGCAAACAAAGCATTTATAAAGCGTATAGTTGCAGCCTAGCGACCATTCGTCCTTCATTATCCTCTGTTGAATGGAGCGCAGCAGTGCCTCAACTCGCTTTCTTCACAGTTGGGCTTTGACGTGCACCATAGCTGTACATCTATTTAAAGGACACTGTGTACTACAAGGACTGTGTCAGGACTGACCGTCATCGTCAGAAAGACTGTTCATGAAGAAATGTTTAACATGGCCGTTTCTTGACAAATTATGTCCAACACAAAAACACAAACACTGAGAGCAAGTGGACAAAGAGAATTGGCCTTTCATATGGATAAATGTAGAAGATGCATCAAATGATCCTCCAAGACAGTGGATTAATTAAATGCATTATTGTTTAAATATTGAAAACATTTGGGCTACAGAGAAAAACTAAATTTACTTAAGAAAAATATAAACTCAACATGTAAAGTGATGTTTCCATGCTTCATGAGCTGAAAAGAATATCCCAGAAATGTTCTAAGAGCACAAAAAGCTTATTTCTCTAAAATGTTGTGAATAAATTTGTTTACATCCCAGTTATTGAACATTTCTCCTTTGCCAAGATAATCCATCCACAGCATGACCATTACACAGGTGCACCTTGTGCTG
Source organism: Oncorhynchus nerka (assembly GCF_034236695.1). NCBI lineage: Eukaryota > Metazoa > Chordata > Actinopteri > Salmoniformes > Salmonidae > Oncorhynchus > Oncorhynchus nerka. Next base: position 75,299,992 of record NC_088405.1, read on the forward strand.
GGGACAATAAAAGGCCACTCTAAAATGTGCAGTTTGTCACACAACACAATGCCACAGATGTCTCAAGTTTTGAGGGAGCGTGCAATTGGCATGTTGACTGCAGTAATGTTAATTTCTCTACCGTAAGCCGCCTCCAACTATGTTTTAGAGAATTTGGCAGTACGTCCAACCGGCCTCACAACCGCAGTCCACGTGTAACCACGCCAGCCCAGGACCTCCACATCCGGCTTCTTCACCTGTGGGATTGCCTGAGACCAGCCACCTGGACAGCTGATGAAACTGTGGGTTTGCACAACCAAAGAATTTCTGCACAGTCTCAATCTCAGGAAAGCTCATCTGCGTGCTTGTCGTCCTCACCAGGGTCAGACAGAGTGTATGACATTGTTTGGTTGAGCGGTTTGATGATTTCAATGTTGTAAACAGAGTGCCCCATTGTGGCAGTGGGGTTATGGTATGGGCAAGCATAAGCTACAGACAACGAACACAGTTGTATTTTATCGATGGCAATTTGAATGCACAGAGATACCGTGACGAGATCCTGAGGCCCATTGTCGTGCCATTCATCCGTCACCATCACCTCATGTTTCAGCATGATAATGAAGGCCTCCATGTCGCAGGGATCTGTACACAATTCCTGGAAGCTGAAATTGTACCAGTTCCTCCATGGCCTGCATACTCACCAGACATGTCACCCCTTGAGCATGTTCGGGATGCTCTGGATCAACGTGTACAATAGCATGTTCCAGTTTGCGCCAATATTCAGCCATTGAAGAGGAGTGGGAAAACATTACACAGACCACAATCAACAGCCCTATGCGAAGGAGATGTTGCACTGCATGAAGCAAATGGTGGTCACACTAGATACGGACTGGTTTTCTGATTGACGCCCCTACCTTTTTTTTAAGGTATCTGTGACCAACAGATGCATATCTGTATTCCTAGTCATGTGAAATCCATAGATTAGGGCCTATTGAATTTATATCAATTGAATGATTTCCTTATATGAACTGGAACTCTCTTGTTGCATGTTGCGTTGACATATTTGTTCAGTGTAGTAAAACTGTTTAGGCAGTTAACCCACTGTTCCTAGGCCGTCATTGAAAATAAGAATTTGTTCTTAACTGACTTGCCTGGTTAAATAAAGGTAAAATAAATAAATAAAAATAAAAACCTTGCCATGTTTAAATGTGGTGGTTCGTGCTTTCAGTTTTGTGCAAATACTGCCGTCTATCCACGGTTTCTGGTTAGGGTAGGTTTTAATAGTCACAGTGGGTACAACATCTCCTATACTCTTCGTGATAAACTCTTGAAGCGTGGATTCCGTTTGGTCAGACCAGCATTGAATAGTCCTTAGCACGGGTACTTCCTGTTTGAGTTTCTGCCTACAGGAAGGGAGGAGCAAAATGGAGTCATGGTCAGATTTGCCGAAAGGAGGGCGGGGGAGGGCCTTGTATGCATCCTGGAAGTTGGAGTAACAGTGTTAGTGTTTTAGCAGTACTAGTACTACAGTCAATATGCCGATAGAATTTATGCTGCCTTTTCCTCAAATTTGCTTTGTTAATATACCCAACTCCAATAAATGCAGCCTCAGGATATATGGTTTCCAGTTTGCATGAAGTCCAGTGAAGTTCCTTGAGGGCCGTTGTGACATCGGCTTGAGGGGGGATATACACCGCTGTGTCAATAACCAAAGAGAATTCTCTTGGGAGATAATATGGTCGCCATTCGATTGAGGTATTCTAGGTCGGGTGAACAAAAGGACTTGAATTATTGTATGTTATCACAATTACACCATGAATCGTTAATCATGAAACATACACCCACACCCACATTCTTCTTCCCGGAGAGATGTTTATTCCCGTCGGCATGATGAACTGAGAATCCAGATGGCTAGACCGACTCCGACAGTATATCCCGAGAGAACCATGTTTCCGTGAAGCAGAGTATGTTACAATCCCTGATGTCTTTCTGGAAAGAAACCCTTGTCTTGAGCTCGTCAGCTTTATTATCCAGGGACTGAACATTAGCGAGTAATATCCTCAGAAGCGTTGGTGGTGTGCACGCCTCCTAAGTCTGACTAGAAGACCGCTCCGAGTACCTCTTCTTTGCAGGCGTTGTTTTGGGTCGGCCTCTGGAATCAGTTAAATTGCCCTGTGAGGTGCAAAAGGATCCGCTTCGGGAAAGTCGTATTCCTGATCGTAATGCTGGTAGTGCTGATGAGTTACCTCCGCTCTGATATCCAATAGTTCTTCCCAGCTGTATGTAATAACACACAGCATTTTCTGAGCTAACAATGTAGGAAATAATACAACAAAACAAAATACTTCAACGTTTCCTAAGAACTAGAAGTGAGGCAGCCCTCTTTTGGCACCATCTTTCAGGCAGCAAGTGATGCATTGTCAAATAGTCTATAATTCTCTATCTGTATGGTCGGTTATAAGCAACTGGAATCCCCTCTCCTAGTCAACTGGATGCAATAGATGCAAATCTACAATGGGCTTTGATATACTCCGTCTTGGCAATCAACAGAGCTCTTATCCATTATTGTGTGGCAACCGGGCACAAGAACCACACCGGATTGTCTCCAATAATTCATAAGTCACATGATTGATAGTAATTTCCCACTGCCCTTGTTATATAAAACTATTCAGCTGTTCAGCAAAACTATTACAGCAGATCTGGCTTGTCTCGGCTAAAGCATACACAAAATAATTAATTATCCCTGATGCCTAGGGGACAAAATAATTATCCCTGATCACTAGGGGACAATATGAATTTGGGTTCTGTTAGAAATATGCTTTCTTTTATAGAGGAAAATGCTAGCTAGTGAATAAATGCAGTGGTCGTTATATATTTATTTGGCGTTGTAAAAATTGCTGTCAGTAAATATAAACATTAACAGTTCATTCGGAAAGTATTCAAACTTCTTGACTTTTTCCACTTTTTGTTACATTACAGCCGTATTCTAAAATGGATTTAAAATAAATTATCCTCATCAATCTTCACACATGGTCTGACAGTCTTTAGGTGCCTTTTGGCAAACTCCAAGCGGCCTGTCATGTGCCTTTTACTGAGGAGTGGCTTCAGTCTAGTCACTCTACAATAAAGGTGGTTCCAAACTAATTCCATTTAACAATGATGGAGCCCACTGTGTTCTTGGGGACCTTCAATGCTGCATATTTTTTTGGTACCCTTCCCCAGATCTGTGCCTCGACACAATACTGTCTCTGAGCTCTACAGACAATTCCTTTGACCTCATGGCTTTGTTTTTGCTCTGACTGCACTGTCAACTGTGGGACCTTATATAGACAGGTGTGTGCCTTTCTAAATCATGTCCAATCAATTAAATGTACCACTGGTGGACTCCAATCAAGTTGTAGAAACATCAAGGATGTTCAATGGAAACAGGATCCAAATGAGCTCCATTTCAAGTCTCATAGCAAAGGGTCTGCATAATTATGTAAATAAGGTATTTCTGGGGGGGTGTTTCTTCATAAATTTGCAAACATTTCTAAAAACCTTTTTGCTCTTCGTCATTGTGGGGTATTATGTGTAGATTGATGAGGGGGGAAAGTAAATTTAACAAAATGTGGAGAAAGTTGGGGGGCTTGAATACTTTCCGAATGCACTATGTCTTGAATCTCCAATGAAATTGAAAAAATCTAGATATGATTTAATCCATATATGAGTAGAAATATAGGTCTTGCCATTTGAAACACTAATAAGCCAATTACACAAATCACAAATCCACAGTGGTTTGGCTGGTGGAGAATGCAGACACACATTTCTTTCTTCCCCACCTTATCCCCTATCCACATCAAAAAGCTTCTTCCCTCGCTCCTTTTACCTTTCCAGCAGCAGCGCCATGGGCCTGTTTGGTTTAATAAGTCTGTTTGTGGCGGCTGCAGCTGCTCTCTGCACAAGTAGCTAGGCCTTCTCTCCTCCTGTTAGTGGTCATGCACAGTGGACGTGAAAGAGAATACTGCAGGCTGTATTCCCCTAATTAGGTTGGCTATAACCTGATGGGTGTGTGAGCATCTCACTCTGACACACTGCTGAACTTTTTATTCGGTGCAGTTGGAGAGCAGCCAATGGAATATTCCCTTTCACTTCTTTAGTAAAGGTGCTTCATGGCGATCAGACGAGGTCCTTTTCTTTCGCGTGTGTTGACACTTTTCCATTTCATTTGGTCTCATCAGAGGGATTTGGTTTTTGTCACCTGTGGGCTTGGTGTCATGCTTGGACAATCACAGGCCCTTCGTTTCTTCCTTTGCTAGAGAATATTCACTGTAAAAACAAATGGAATTCAAACGAGGGCTGGTTGTCAAGGGCAGTTCAAGATACTGTTATGATGTCTGGCTTGGAAGCTCATGACTAGGGTTGCAAAGGATCAGAAACTTTCTGGTAAATTTCCTGAAATGTTCCATGGGAAGTTAAGCCTGGGAATTCTGGGACTTTTGCTTAGATTCATCAAAAAAAAGTTAGCTTATAACAGTTAACCTTTTTTGTGGGATACACAAGGCAATTATAGCTCTTGTGGCATATTTTGGTTAAACTATCCCCAATTCAATGGAATTGCAACCCTCTGCATGCACAGTGCATTCTTCCATCACATGTACAGTGCATTATCCCATCACATGAATAGCTGATTCTTAAGATCTTGCACACTAATGAGATGCTATTAAGCCCACACTCCTACACTGTCTGACCCAAGGACTACATGCTTTCTGGTAGGTTTTTGATTACAATTCTCGGTGGGGTGAATACATTTTATTTGACATACATGATTTGTTGTTAACTAGGAAATAGTAGCCTAAAGCAAAGTGGGTTTAAATCATTTCTAACTTCTAACTACTGCTTGCTACCATGTGGTGTTTAGCTTGCTTGAGCCTGCTAACTGAGGAGTGTTAATTCACCTGTTTCCATACATATTTAATTTTAAAACATTTATCTTACAAAGGAGTTATTTAATCTAACTGCTTAACTATTTATCTGTACATAGAATTGTATTTGTCATTTTTTTTACAATTTATTTTCTAATCTTTACAGGAAAATGCCACGGGTACTATCTGATATGTGGAGACATTTTCACTGCAGCTAATGTAGAAGGAAAATATGGGTACATTGGCAAATACTGTGCCAAATCATATGTGAAGAATGCAACAAAGATGCAGAATTATCTGGCCGAGTGCATAAAGTTCCCTCATCTCTCACAACAAGCAACCTCTGACAAAGTCCCTCTACTTCTATTCGAGGTGAAAATGATGAATCAGACACCTTATTGATAGCAACAGCTGTTGGTCCTCCTGGAATGAGAAGTGTTTTTGACTCAACGGAGGAACGTAGTCAGAAAAATGCTGATGAATGTCTTGCTCGAGCTGTGCATGCAACTGGTTCACAGGCAATGTGATGCTCACAGGCAATGTGTATTGGAAGAGATTTCTGTATGTTCTTTGACCAGCATACACCCCTCCAACCAGACATGCTTCATCTGCTAATTGGCTGGATGCAGAGTTCAACAGAGTTCAAGTGAAGGTCAAGCAAATCATAGAGAAAGCCGACTGTATTGCAATCATCTCTGATGGGTGGTCGAATGTTCATGGGCAAGGAATAAGTAACTACATCACAGACACAAGGGACAACAGACACACCGGTCTCTACATTGCAGATGAGCTGAAGGCAGTCATCAATGACCTTGGACCACAGAATCTATTTGCACTGGTGACAAACAATGTTGCGAACATGAAGGCTGCTTGGTCTGAAGTGGAGGAGTCCTACCCTCATATCACACCTATTGGCTGTGCTGCTCATGCATTGAATCTGCTCCTCAAGGACATCATGTCACTGAAAACAATGGATACACTCTACAAGAGAGCCAAGGAAATGGTTAGGCATGTGAAGGGTCATCAGGTTATAGCAGCAGTCTACCTCACCAAGCAAAGTGAGAGGAATAAGAGCACCACATTGAAGCTGCACGGCAACACCCATTGGGGAGTTGTTGTCATCATGTTTGACAGTCTCCTGGGGGGGAAGGAGTCTCTCCAAGAAATGGCCATATCACAGTCTGCCGATATGGACAGCCCCATCAAGAGGATCCTCCTGGATGATGTATTTTGGGAGAGAGTGGTAAGCAGTCTGAAACTCCTGAAACCTATAGCAGTAGCCATTGCACGGATTGAGGGAGACAATGCCATCCTGTCTGATGTTCAGACTCTGCTTGCAGATGTAAGAGAAGAAATCCGTATTGCCCTGCCCACTTCCCTGTTGCTCCAAGCAGAGGAAACTGCAGTTCTGAAATACATCAAAAAGCATGAAGACTTCTGCCTGAAGCCCATACACACCGCAGTGTACATGTTGGACCCCAAGTATGCTGGCAAGAGCATCCTGTCTGGTGCAGAGATCAACAAGGCCTATGGTGTCATCACTACCGTGTCTTGCTCCCTTGGCCTGGATGAGAGCAAGGTTCTTGGCAGTCTGGCGAAGTACACTTCCAAGCAAGGGCTTTGGGAAGGAGATGCAATATGGCAGTCGTGCCAACATATCTCATCAGCCACCTGGTGGAAGGGACTTTGTGGATCTGAGTCTCTTTCCCCTGTTGCCTCCATCATCCTCCAAATCCCAGCAACATCAGCCACCTCAAAGCGCAACTAGTCCTTGTTTGGGAGCACACACACCAAAGCACGCAACAGGCTGACCACATACAAGGGTTGAAAAGTTGGTGGCCATCCGGGCAAATGTGAGGCTTTTTGAGCCTGACAATGAGCCATCCTCAACAAGGTTGGAAAGTGACAGTGAAGAAGAGGCCCCAGAGTCTGATGTTCAAGAGGTGGACATTGAGGAGGTCCATGGATCATTGGGGATTATTCAATATTCCCTTTCTTTTGTTGTTCAGTGACATCATACCATGTAAAGAGTCTACTCATTTAATTGAAGTTCAATTCGTAACTAAATTGTTTTTTTAGTTTCTATTGGAAGGATTTAATCATTTGAAATTATGATAAGGTAAAATGTTTGTTTCTGTCTCCATATGATATGGTAAATATATCCAATGCAAAAAAAACATCTACATTTAAATGGTATTAATATTCATTTGCATATATTTCCATTAATTCCCATATATTCCCGTTAATTTTCATATATTCCCATTAATTCCCACGGAAAGTTTCCACCTCTGAATAATCCCCAAAATGTGCAACCCTACTCATGACTGTTATATACTGGCTATTATATTTTCAGTGTTCCTTCAGATTCTTCGTCATTTAGACTACATTTAAACTTAAATCCCTAAGCCACAATTAGTCATTTTTCCTTACCCACAGTTGATTTTGTCTTGGGTCCAGACAGTAAAGTGTGTTCAATTTGTCACACAAAGGGTGTATAAGTGCATCATTACTGTTTTATTCAAGCAGGCTGTTTAAGCCAGCCAGTTGCCTTTGGTTGAATGTGATCAATAGGCATCAGAAGAGACTGCCTCTGTACAGGATGTAACAGATCCAAGCCTATTTGTGTTTGCCGAGTTCAGTATCGACGCTGCCCGTAGGGTTGCTGCTGCTACATTGTACTGTTGTCTATTGTGTGCTCTCTCACTCACTCTCTCACCATTTCTCAGCAAAGACCCCCCTCGACCAACGAAGTGCAAACACAAAATTAAGTTTAACTGGCTTCCCCATTCGTGCGACATCCTGCTGATCAATTCTTCCTTTCTCCAGGCTCAGGAAGCTTAAAAGCTTCCATATACCACCTTACCCAACAGTGAGAGCCAACAACACGGGCCCTGCCAGGGCCTGTCAGACTGAGTATCTGATATTATTAGAGAGGAGACTTGTTATTTTCCGTGATTCACAAACCCGGCTCTCAGACACCTCTTGGCGTAGTAGACACATGGTTTTGGAAAAAACGTTGGCGTGTCTGTCTGTTGCCGTCATGTTGCCGTCGCTCTCCCGTCGCGTCACAGACAGCATTCTCAGATGACAGGACAGGAGCTGTGTGTGTGTGGTGTTCTTTTGTTTTGACTTGGTTTCAAGGACAGAGCCTAGGCGAGAGACGGTAGCTAGCAGGGGAGAGCGCTACAGTACAGAGTACAGAGGCTTCTGACAGCTTTCTGTGGGGAAGGTATGAGACTCAGCAAAATAAGCACCTGCATAGAGAAGGAGGGGAGTGTCGAAGTCATATTTGACAACACCCCAGCTGAAATGTCATCACCCACCCTGGCCACATGGGTATATTAGCTGTCCACAACAAGGGTTGAGGGAAAGATATGTGGGGTGAGAAGAGAAAGCTAGGCTATTGCACGAGACTCCTAGAAAAGTATTTTGTCATCATTATTTTGTCCTAGTAGCCTCGGATGGTCGATTCAGCTGTCATGAGACACGTAGGCTGACATATTAGCCAGACCGAGATGTTTTATCAACATCAGAGTTGGATGTTAATTCTTAAGCCATGCTGGGGGGGGGGGGGTCTAAGCTAACATATGGAATTGTTTTAAGATGGTCATAATATGGATCATTTTTTATTTGTTAATAGATGAGCAAATGTCTAAAAAAATATATTTTCTCTTTTTCGTTGTGGGTTATTGTGTGTAGATTGAGGATTTGTTTTTATTTAATTCCTTTTAGAAAAAGGCTGTAACATAACAAAATGTGTAAAATGCTTTCTGAATGCACTAGGGATGCACGATATATCGGTGAACATATCGGAATCTGACTTTATTAGCTACAAATGCCAGCATCGGTATCGGCCGGTGTCTAGTTTAACTAATGTGCAAAACCAATGTCAAAGCTGACGTGCCTACCTATATAATGTACATGACGTAATGACGCCACATAAAATGTTGCACTGCATGTGCAACACAGCATTCCTAACCTAGCCCACAATGTCTGCTGTGTGGATCGAGCAGTCAACAAATCGAGCAGTCATTTGAAAGAGTAAAAAAAAAAAAAAAATCAGCGAGACAACTCATTGGCGAAATCCATTAAAGCCAAGATAATGGAATTGATTGCCCTTGACAATCAACCGTTCTCTGTCGTGGGTGATGTTGGCTTTCGCCGACTGGTCGAGCACCGTTACACACTACCAAGTGCTCTATTTTTCAGATGTCGCCCTACCGGAGATACACAGTAATAGCGTCACTGCTATTGCTATTAGCTTCATGACAAAGCTGTCAAAGCTGTACAAAAAAGTCTGCAAACAAGCAAACACTGGCCACGATCGATGTTTGCAATACCGCGTCGGTAATAAAGCATAATTTGTTCGACCTAGCTAGCACGAATACAACCAGCCTGAAAACAATGACCAGTAAAAACTGAAGTCATTATATTTATTCTTAGCAATGATTTAGGAATCCTTGTGAGTAAGTATTAGCTAGGTTGCCACTTGTTGTTCGCCTATTGAAATTGAACTTCAGTTCATGAAAATAAATAGCTAGCCAGCTACTTAACACCCTGTTGCCCAAAGCCAACGTTATAAGAAGCCAGCTATCTGGCTATTGATGCTCGACTGGACCGGGTTATGTGTTGTGAAACTAGCCACAATAAGGATAAGGCACAACAGTGGAATTTGCGGTTTGCCTTCAAAATAAAAGTATGTAATTGACAGTGATGCTAATTAATACAAATAGTATAATTATGCCATACTTTTATTTTGAAAGCTAGCCGCAAAGTCCACTATTGTGGCTAATCCTTTTTGGGGCTAGCTTCACATAGATGGGTCCGACCACCATTAATCAAATAAGAACTGCTTATAAATTATGGTTATTTTAGATGATGACACCTAGCTGCTGAAACATATTATGTCGTTTTGCTATGTTTTTGGGGAAGAACATTGTTTGCATCAATGAGCTAGCTAGCTTTGTTTTCATGACCAGCACTGTTGGTGCGCAAGACAAGTTTACCAGCATCATAGCATACGCATCGATGAATCTTTGTGACATATGAAATACGAGTGATAGTGTAATCAATGTGTAATAACTACATTTAGAAAATTATGAACGTGTTAAATTATTACGTGACGTTCAGTCATATTCAGCTCCTGATTGGTCAACAAGCTTATTTGACATGTCAAATAGTGTTATTTGACGTGTATCTTTTTTGACACACAAAGACCCAAACGGCCAAACCCGGATGACGCTGGGCCAATTGTACACCCTATGGGACTCCCAATCACAGCTGTTTGTGATACAGCCTGGAATCGAACCAGGAACTGTGGTGACGCATCTTGCACTGAGATCTAGTGCCTTAGACTGTTGTGTCCATGTGTGTGTGTGTGTGTGTGTTAACAATTTAACTGTACTAGAATGCTTAACCTCTCTGGGATATGTGGGATGCTAGCGTCCAACCTGGCCAAAAGCCAGAGAAAATGTAGAGCGCCAAATAAAAAAATAAAAAAATACTATAAAAATCTAACTTTCATGAAATCACACATGTAAGATACCAAATTAAAGCTACACGTGTTTTGAATCCAGCCAACATGTCAGATTTCAAAAAGGCTTTTCGGCGAAAGCAAACGATGCTATTATCTGAGGATAGCACCTCCGTAAACAAAGAAAGAGAAGCATATTTCAACCCTGCAGGCGCGACGCAGAAATAAAAATATAAATCATGCCTTACCTTTGACGAGCTTCATCTGTTGGCACTCCAATATGTCCCATAAACATCACAAAAGGTCCTTTTGTTCGATTAATTCCGTCAATATATATCCAAAATGTAAATTTATTTGGTGCGTTTGATCCAGAAAAACACCGGTTCCAACTTGCGCAACGTGACTACAAAATATCTCAAAAGTTACCTGTAAACTTTGCCAAAACATTACAAACTACTTTTGTAATACAACTTTAGGTATTTTTTAAAGTAAATAATCGATAAAATTTAAGACTGATGATCTGTGTTCAATACAGGAAGAAAACAAACTGATACTACCTTTTTGGTCATGCGCCTCTAACACACAGTACACTTGAAGTGACCCTCGTTTTGAACAGGGCTACTTCTTCATTACACAAAGGAAAAACCTCAACCAATGTCTAAAGACTGGTGACATCCAGTGGAAACGGGAGGAACTTCAAGAAGGTCCCTTAGAAATCTGGATTCCCAATGAAAACTCATTGAAAAGAGAGTGCTACATAAGTTCTGTTATACTCACAGACATGATTCAAACAGTTTTAGAAGAACTTCAGAAGTTGCTGCTGCTACATTGTACTGTTGTCTAGAACTTCAGAAGTTTTCTATCCAAATCTACTAATAATATGCATATCTTATCTTCTGAGGATGAGTAGCAGGCAGTTGAATTTGTGCATGCATTTCATCCGGACGTGAAAATACTGTCCCCTGTCACCAAGAAGTTAAAACCTGTTAATCCTACCCCCTACTTTTTCGAACATTCTGTTAAAAATCGCGCAACATTTCAGCGCCCTGCTACTCATGCCAGGAATATAGTATATGCATATGATTAGTGTGTGGATAGAAAACACTCAGACGTTTCTAAAACTGGTTAAATCACGGCTGTGACTATAACAGAACGTGCGTTTCATCGAAAAGCGCAGGAAAATCTGATCACTGAAAAATGGAAAATATATCAATGCGCCACTTGCATGCATTGTTGAATGGAAACCAAATTACCTGGAGCCGAGATTGCAATTCCTACAGCTTCCACACGATGTCACCAGTCTTGTCATTTGCCTGGGCTTTGTTTCTTGGTCAAACGAACAAGAGACAGCCCATTTCTTCCGGTCTCCGACAGGATGTTTTGGTCTTGAAATATCCGGACATTATTTCAAGACGTGGAGCTATTGGATATACATCGCCCCGTGATCAATTTGATAGATTATTAACGTTTACTAATACCTAAAGTTGCATTACAAAAGTATTTCGAAGTGTTTTGTGAAAGTTTATCGTCGACTTTTTGAATTTTAAAAAATGACGTTGCGTTATAAAATGCTGTTTTTTCCTTGATCACACAGTCTTCATAGATCGATATCTAGGCTATATATGGACCGATTTAATCGAAAAAAAGACCCAATAGTGATGTTTATGGGACATCTAGGAGTGCCAACAAAGAAGATCGTCAAAGGTAATGAATGTTTTATATTTTATTTCTGCGTTTTGTGTAGCGCCGACTATGCTAATTATTTAGTTTACGTCCCCTGCGGGTCTTTTGGGGTGTTGCATGCTATCAGATAATAGCTTCTCATGCTTTCTCCGAAAAGCATTTTAAAAATGTGACTTTTTGGCTGGATTCACAACGAGTGTAGCTTTAATTCAGTACCCTGCATGTGTGTTTTAATGAACGTTTGAGTTTTAACGAGTGCTATTAGCATTTAGCGTAGCGCATTTGCATTTCCAGATGTCTAGATGGGACGCCTGCGTGTCGGGTGGACGTAAGAGGTTAAAAGGCCGCAAAAATATTAAATATTGGTTATCGTATCGTTTTGTATTTTTTGCAAGGAAAATATCGGATATTGGTATCGGCCAAAAATGTCATATCGGTGCATCACTAGAATGCACTGTAGGTCATTCATATTGAAACCAAATAAGGCTTTTTTTGCATCGAGCATGCTACCAGCCCATACAGACTTGTCATGTGTTTGAAATGGAAGGCTTCTACTCCTCTGTGCTCCATGCGCCACATATTTTTCTTGGGATGCCTCTCTTTCTCTAGCCTCAAGCCATGGCTGATTGATATCTGTGATATCCATGGAAAGAGATTGCTGTGTGTGTGTGTGTGTGTGTGTGTGTGTGTGTGTGTGTGTGAGTGTGTGAGAGGGCGGAAGAGGGTTGTGCGTGTACCCATGTTTATGTGTGTGTGTCCTCGTGTGCATCATGTCTGATTCATACGAAGTGAAGGGAAGGAAGTGAACGGATAAAAATAGTGGGTAAAGATTAGAAATTGAGCGCCCGATTATAAACCTCTGTTCCTTTTTACACACTCGGGAGAGTAGGACGCAGGTGTTTGTGACAGGTGTCTGAATGAGCTTCACAGAAAAACATTAAAATAGCACCCAAATTGAAGGGAGATGTTTTTGCAGTGCTTTTCTGTAAATTGTGTCAAGCCTGATGGATGGTACTACCCAGGGAGACTGTCTTTCGAATTGGGGAAACACAGGTGTCATCAGAGGGTCAGAAAATGGAAGTACACAGAAAGAACCATAAAAATAAACCCTTCAGAGGTCTTTGTGAACGGGAGACCGGGGCCATAGGCTGTCTCAATAGCAGAATGGGGTTTGATGTGGCCAACTAAGTGACTAACTAACTAGTGGAATACTCAAAAGGCAATACGTGTGTGTGTGTGTGATGTTGACACTATTGGTTTGTGGAATGATTTCTTAACCCATTCACAGTGAAAAATGACCCGTTATGTGAAGGAGTCTCTACTCCATCTTTGTGGTGAATCACAATGAAAGATTAATTTATTTGGGAATCCATTTGCTGTCAATGACCAAAGGCTCTAGTGCCACGAGTTTGATAGTAATCAAAGTCATTGATTGCCTTGTCTGAGCACTGATTTCCACTGTTAAGCCTGTCCTAGTCACACTGGATCAGTGTGGATAAGCAAATTACTTGATTTAAAAGTAAGTTTATAACCTGTTATTGAGCATTTGCTTTTCTACCCAATGCAAGGAAGCACCTTAAACCATTTAATTCCATATTGGACGCATAGACTAGAAACAAGTGCAGGGTAAGAGAAAGACCGAAAGAGAGCAAACAGAGGAAACCACTTTTCAGAGGGGTTCATAGGCTGTTAGGTCAAACACCAAACACTCCTCGTTCTCGTCCGTCAACTGGCTAGATTGTACGACTCCCAAAGCTTCCTTCAGAAATCCAAAGAACTCTGTTGCTTCTTAACATGGATGAGAGGTGGAAAGAAAGAAAAATCCATACAGCTCATTGCATTGGCCACCGAAATCCTCCAAAGTCCCTCTTCTGATGTCGGCACATATAACTGATGTCGGGGCATAGAACCCCTTTCTACAAGTCTTCATAATGCTTGTAGAACCCCCCGGCCGCTCATTGACTGTACCCTCTAATCCATTTTCAAATAATACAATGCCTTTCAGTTGAGACGCACACTCAGTGGCCAGTTTACCCCGTTCACTAAAATGTTTCGCTCCTACAGACAGTCACGTCGCCGTGGCTTGCTCTATGAAGCAAGCAGACTGGCATCAAGGCATTCAGTTACTGTTCGATTGAACGTTAGAATGGACAAAACAAGTAACCTACTGTAAGCGACTTTGAGCGTGGTATGATCCTCGGTGCCAGGCGCGCCAGTTCCAGGATCTCAGAAACAGCAGGCTTCCTGGGCTTTTCACGCACTAAAGTGTCTTGGGCAGGTATGGGCAACTTTGATGGGGGTGGGGGCCACAAAAAACAAAACTCATCATGCAGGGCCATAGTGGCTCGTGAGTCTGCGAACCCATATTCATACCACCTCCCCCTGCAATTCTACTGATTTGGCCAGGAGAAAAAAATAAATGTTTACAGCAGATTGTCTGGAATTCTACACATTTTGCCATAGGGTGGATCAAATCAAATCAAATGTTATTTGTCACATACACATGGTTAGCAGATGTTAATGCGAGTGTAGCGAAATGCTTGTGCTTCTAGTTCCGACAATGCATTAATAACCAACAAGTAATCTAACTAACAATTCCAAAACTACTGTCTTATACACAGTGTAAGGTGATAAAGAATATGTACATAAAGATATATGAATGAGTGATGGTACAGAGAAGCATAGGCAAGATACAGTAGATGGTATCGAGTACAGTATATACATATGAGATGAGTATGTAAACAAAGTGGCATAGTTAAAGTGGCTAGTGATACATGTATTACATAAGGATGCAGTAGATGATATAGAGTACAGTATATACGTATACATATGAGATGAATAATGTAGGGTATGTAAACATTATATTAGGTAGCATTGTTTAAAGTGGCTAGTGATATATTTTACATCATTTCCCATCAATTCCCATTATTAAAGTGGCTGGAGTTGAGTCAGTGTGTTGGCAGCAGCCACTCAATGTTAGTGGCGGCTGTTTAACAGTCTGGTGGCCTTGAGATAGAAGCTGTTTTTCAGTCTCTCGGTCCCAGCTTTGATGCACCTGTACTGACCTCGCCTTCTGGATGATAGCGGGGTGAACAGGCAGTGGCTCAGGTGGTTGTTGTCCTTGATGATCTTTATGGCCTTCCTGTAACATTGGGTGGTGTAGGTGTCCTGGAGGGCAGGTAGTTTGCCCCCGGTGATGCGTTGTGCAGACCTCACTACCCTCTGGAGAGCCTTACGGTTGTGGGCGGAGTAGTTGCCGTACCAGGCAGTGATACAGCCCGCCAGGATGCTCTCGATTGTGCATCTGTAGAAGTTTGTGAGTGCTTTTGGTGACAAGCCGAATTTCTTCAGCCTCCTGAGGTTGAAGAGGCGCTGCTGCGCCTTCTTCACGATGCTGTCTGTGTGAGTGGACCAATTCAGTTTGTCTGTGATGTGTATGCCGAGGAACTTAAAACTTACTACCCTCTCCACTACTGTTCCATCGATGTGGATAGGGGGGTGTTCCCTCTGCTGTTTCCTGAAGTCCACAATCATCTCATTAGTTTTGTTGACGTTGAGTGTGAGGTTATTTTCCTGACACCACACTCCGAGGGCCCTCACATCCTCCCTGTAGGCCGTCTCGTCATTGTTGGTAATCAAGCCTACCACTGTTGTGTCGTCCACAAACTTGATGATTGAGTTGGAGGCGTGCGTGGCCACGCAGTCGTGGGTGAACAGGGAGTACAGGAGAGGGCTCAGAACGCACCCTTGTGGGGCCCCAGTGTTGAGGATCAGCGGGGTGGAGATGTTGTTGCCTACCCTCACCACCTGGGGGCGGCCCGTCAGGAAGTCCAGTACCCAGTTGCACAGGGCGGGGTCGAGACCCAGGGTCTCGAGCTTGATGACGAGCTTGGAGGGTACTATGGTGTTGAATGCCGAGCTGTAGTCGATTAACAGCATTCTTACATAGGATGCAAATGTTTGTAGGTTTTAAGTGATGATCACTGGGCCCCACACCGGTCGGTAATTCAACCATGCTTACTACACATTTAGATAACTGGCCTCTGGACTAACTTGCCAATAAATAAATAAAAAATGCTGGCACGGGCTAATTAAGTGACTGCTGATGCACAAACAAATGTTATTATTCTAACTCTCAACAGTAAGTTGAGACCCCGACTGAGTTTTTTTTTTTTTTAATTGCTCCGCGGGTTGTCCATCTGTGGTCTAGGGTTTCCCGAGAGTGGCGCGACAACAAAAAACATCCAGTCAGCGGCAGTCCTGTGGGTGAAAGTAGCTGATTGATGAGAGAGGTCGAAGGAGAATAGCAAGAATCTTGCAAGCTAACATGTGGACCAGAAACAGGCAAATAATGGCGCAGTACAACAGTGGTGTGCAGAATGGAATCTCAGAACTAGTCTGTCTTTGTCACAGATGGGCTATTGCAGCAGACGACCACACCGGGTTCCACTCCTATCACAAACACTGGACAATTGAGTGGAAAAACATTGCCTGGTCCGATGACTCCTGGATCCTGTTGCGTCACGCTGATGGCAGAGTCAGGATTTGGTGTAAGCAGCATGAGTCCATGGCCCCATCCTGCCTGGTGTTAACGGTACAGGCTGGTGGTGGTGGTGTGATGGTGTGGGGAATGTTTTCCTGGCACACATTAGGTCCCTTCACACCAATTGAGCATAATTTGAACACCACACCTTAGAGAATCCATGCCCCAAAAAGGCTGTTCTGGAGGCAAGGGGGGTCCGACCCAGTAATAGATGGGTGGACCTAATAAACTGGCCACTGAGTGTATCATCGTAATGCTATGTATTTGTTTTTTCTTTTTTTGGTCTTTATTTTCCCTTGTGCCTTTATTTACTCTCACCCCTCCCTACCTCACATCTTCCACCCCTCCCTACCTCACATCTTCCACCCCTCCCTACCTCGCGGCTCCCACCCCTCCCTACCTCACATCTTCCACCCCTCCCTACCTCACATCTTCCACCCCTCCCTACCTCACATCTTCTACCCCTTCCTACCTCGCGGCTCCCACCCCTCCCTACCTCGCGGCTCCCACCCCTCCCTGCCTCGCGGCTCCCACCCCTCCCTGCCTCGCGGCTCCCACCCCCCCTGCCTCGCGGCTCCCACCCCTCCCGGCCTCACGGCTCCCACCCCTCCCTACCTCGCGGCTCCCACCCCTCCCTGCCTCGCGGCTCCCACCCCTCCCTGCCTCGCGGCCCTCCCTGCCTCGAGCTCCCACCAGCCATTCCGATTTTTAAAGTCAGTGCCTTCTGCTGGCGGAAGTCTGACAGCAGCTGAAAATGGAATTGAGTGGTAAATTGAATTACGCCAGAATTACGCCATTACATATGCCACAATGGCAGGTGTACAGTGGTGTCTGGGTGGACAGCCTTGATTGGTGGCAGCTGTGAAAGTTTTTCTTGTCTTATGGCCGATGTCTAAATGGAGTAGCAACGGTCTGTGACATTGTGTTGGTGAACAAGAGCCACATTTGGCCAAGAAACGGGATGCATCCTCACAACATTCTGTAGCTTGGCATCTAGGGTTCTGCATCGTCTTCCAGCGCCGTCGTTGTGAATACACCTTCTCTTATTTGCACTAGCCTACGTTTGGCAGCTCCACTGCTAAGGCAGCAGCTACTCTTCCTGGGGTCCAAACACATTAAGACACTTATATTACACATAAAACAAAATATAAAACAGTACATCATATAACACTTGAAAATATAATTATAACGTTGGCCATGATGCTCGAGTTGTTCTCCTCAATCTTTAAAGCCAACCTTATTTTGTTGGTTCAGCAAGCTTTGTGGACTCAGTTTTGCAGTAGTAATGCGTGACCAAGTCATTTGTAGCGATGGCATTGGTCAAATTCAGCCTGGGCATTTCCTAGGGACTGTACTTATTTCAAACTCTCTCTGACTACCGTTTTCTCACCTAGTTACGTTATACATCAAGCTCAGTGGTTCAAAATATACTGCTATTTTTACTTGCTCTAGGAAGGTGTAACTGGGGTTTCTGGGCAACAAAATCTCAACACTGAGGATGAATAGTTAAGGAGACTGTAACGGCTGATTTCTTCCTCTGAAGAGGTGTAGCAAGGATCGGACCAAGATGCGGCGTGGTAAGTGTCCATGTTTTAATAAGAAAAACTCAACATGAACACAAAATACAAAAACAATAAATGTGAACAAACCGAAACAGTCCCGTGTGGCACAAACACTGACACAGGAAAGAAACACCCACAAACCAACAGTGAAACCCAGGCTACCTAAGTATGATTCTCAATCAGAGACAACTAACGACACCTGCCTCTGATTGAGAACCATACTAGGCCGAAACAGAAACCAAGCATAGAAACATAAAACAATGACTGCCCACCCCAACTCACGCCCTGACCATACTAAATAAAGACAAAACAAAGGAAATAAAGGTCAGAACGTGACAGTACCCCTCCCCCCAAAGGTGCGGACTCCGTCCGCAAAACCTGAACCTATAGGGGAGGATCTGGGTGGGCGTCTGTCCACGGTGGCGGTTCTGGCACGGGACGTGGACCCCACTTCACCAAAGTTCTGGTGCGCCTCTTCGCCCGCCTCCGTGGCCTCTTTAAAGCGGCGACCCTCGCCACCGACCTAAGATTGGCAACCCTACACTGGCAACCCTACCAAAGGGCAGCTCCGGACTGAGGGGCAGCTCAGGACTGAAGGGTAGCTGCTAGAGCCGCCAGTCTGTCCTGAGCCGTCAGTCAGCCAGGACCTGCCAGAGCCGTCAGTCAGCCAGGACCTGCCAGAGCCGTCAGTCAGCCAGGACCTGCCAGAGCCGGCAGCCAGCCCTGAGCTACCCTTCTGACTGACAGCTCTGGCAGGTCCTGGCTGACTGACGGCTCTGGCAGGTCCTGGCTGACTGACGGCTCTGGCAGGTCCTGGCTGACTGATGGCTCTGGCAGGTCCTGGCTGACTGACAGCTCAGGACAGACTGGCGGCTCTAGCAGCTCAGGACAGACTGGCAGCTCAGGACAGACTGGCGGTTCTAGCAGCTCAGGACAGACGGGAGACTCTGGCAGCTCTGGACAGACGGGAGACTCTGGCAGCTCTGGACAGACGGGAGACTATGGCAGCTCTGGACAGACGGGAGACTCTGGCAGCTCTGGACAGATGGCAGACTCTGGCAGCGCAGGAGAGGAGGAAGGCTCTGGCAGCGCTGGACAGGCGGGAGACCCTGAAGACAGAAGACTGAGAGACAGCCTGGTGCGGGGGGCTGCCACCGGAGGGCTGGTGCGTGGAGGTGGCACTGGATAGACCAGACCGTGCAGGCACACTGGAACTCTTGAGCACCGAGCCTGCCCAACCTTACCTGGTTGAATGCTCCCGTAGCCCGACCAGTGCGGCGGGGTGGAATAGGCCGCACTGGGCTGTCCTAGCGAACCGGGGACACCATGCGTAAGGCTGGTGCCATGTACGCCGGCCCAAGGAGACGCACTGGAGAGTCAGCTTCATGGCACCTGTCTCGATGCCCACTCTAGCCAGGGCCAATACGAGGAGCTGGAATGTACCTCACCGGGCTATGCACCCGCACCGGGGACACCATGCGCTCCACAGCATAACACGGTGCCTGCCCGGTCTCTCTCGCTCTCCGGTAAGCACAGGAAGTTGGCGCAGGTCTCCTACCTTGCTTCGCCACACTCCCTGTGCCACCCCCCAATACATTTTTGGGGCTGACTCTCGGGCTTCCAACCCCGCCGCTGTGCTGCCTCCTCATACCAGCGCCTCTCTGCCTTCGCTGCCTCCAGCTCTGCTTTGGGGTGGCAATATTCCCCTGGCTGTGCCCAGGGTCCTATCCCGTCTAGGATTTCCTCCCAAGTCCATGAGTCCTGTGTCTTCAGCCGCTGTTGCTGCTGCCCATTACCACGACGCTTGGTCCTCTGTTGGTGGGTGTTTCTGTAACGGCTGATTTCTTCCTCTCTGAAGAGGTGTAGCAAGGATCGGACCAAGATGCGGCGTGGTAAGTGTCCATGTTTTAATAAGAAAAACTCAACATGAACACAAAATACAAAAACAATAAATGTGAACAAACCGAAACAGTCCCGTGTGGCACAAACACTGACACAGGAAACAAACACCCACAAACCAACAGTGAAACCCAGGCTACCTAAGTATGATTCTCAATCAGAGACAACTAACGAAACCAAACATAGAAACATAAAACATAGACTGCCCACCCCAACTCACGCCCTGACCATACTAATTAAAGACAAAACAAAGGAAATAAAGGTCAGAACGTGACAGAGACACAACTGTGACCCATCGTCAAGGAGCCACTTCTGTCTCAAGAGCAATATTTGGGGTCTAGAGAATTGCGCTTGTTGCCTCTTCTGCATCCTCTCCCCGTTGCCCGTCAACCATTGTCATGCCGTTCTGCTTCCCCATGCCCGTTTGAGAATGAGTGCACCCTAAGAGTTTAATTCAGGGGCCGAATGTCCTGGGGTTTGTTTTGGTTTTTCAGAAAGAATCTGCACTCCGTAATGGCAAGTGGGGAAGGACTTAGGCCGGCCTAGCAGTCTGCAGAAAATCAGCCGTTGTGCCAGTAATGGCACATACACACATGCACTCGCTTCATCGTAGTGTGGCACGAATTGCTAAGGGCTGTTTGTTCACACCTCTGCTTCTGAGAGTCTGGATAGTGTGCAATGTCCCACTTGTCCCACTTCTTTTATTGTCCCACACTTCTAATAAGCTGTTAGGCTAGGCTATATCTGCACAGTACCACTGATTCACTGCTCATTGGGTGAAGAGATTTAGAATGTATATTTAAGGGCGTCGGTACTGCAATATCTGCAATAGTCCGGGTAACCTTTCCCCCGTAATCGCCACTTTGTAGCTGAATGTCAGTAGCTTCATTTAAATGGAGGGGCGCTTAGAATAACAGCAGACCATTCATTTGTTTGCTCCACTCTCTGTTCCTCTCAAAGTCTGTGTCATGACAGTACAGTGCTGCCGTCATAGTAATATCATTTATATAATTCTAGTTCTGTGGCTGCCACAACTCCAAACTACTACACTATAAGTTTTTGCCCTGAGAATTTGCAGCAGTTGAAAGGGAAGCGTTTGAGGATTGCTTCTGCGGAATGTGGGACGGTTGTTGTTGTTGGGAGAATTACTGCCACCTCCAAGTGCAGCCAATCCTCTGAGGTAAATGTGTTTAGCCCTGTGTGCCGCGATGAGGGGGGATATGAAGACAGCCTGTGTGCCACGCAGAGGGGGGAGATGAAGACAGCCAGGGTGTGTGATGAATGATGACTCCAACAGCAGCTGCCCCATTTTCAGCCCGACGACGACGTGAACTGCAGCAACCCTCTGCCTCCTTATTCTCTTTCTGTTATCCAACTGGCAAGGAAGGACTTTTGAGATGGAAAAGAACGAGTGAGAGAGAGAGAAACTCAAAGCCTGCGGGAGGAATTTGTGTAGTCCCCTCAGACGTCTTCAAGGATAGACACGTTACTGATGCAAGTCTTCTGGGGTTTACTCAAAGGACGTTGGGGCTTTCATCCCTGACATGAAGGTGGAAGGGACGTTATTTGGCCTGTGACATCACAGCTCCTTCTTTAGAGAGTGTCCTAAAAAGGAAGTATCTTCTCCCCCTACCCTTTGAATAAAGAGTTCTGTAATTGGTTGAAACGGCTGCTCTTTTCCGTTTCTGTGAGTAATTGGTGTTTATGAAGTATTTATGGGCACTCTTTGCCAATGTCAGCTCAATGGAGTAAGATATTCCCTCTGTTTTACATTTTTTTCTCTTTTTTACTTTTTATTCCTTGAATACGAGTGCCTTTTTATTGTTTACTCTGGCTTATGCATTCATGAATTCAGCAGTGTCATGAATTGTTGTAATTATATCTGCGTTAGAGGCAACCAGAGATGGTTATTTTGGTGCAATAGATGCAGTTTGCTGTCTGCCGTCCCATCTGCGACAGTGACTTGATGAATGGAAGGGATGCCCCTTGCTGCTCCCTGCTAATAAGCAGGTTTTATCTGTTAATTAAACTAAAGTTTGTCAAAAATATAGGCACGATTGTTTACAGATCAATCAAGCGAGGATCCCGAGTTCGCCTGTGAAGCAAGCTTTTCTTCCATCGTCATATAAACGCAATTAAAAAGGGAATGGGTAAATACATGATGGGGCGATCAACATGGGCTTGACACCAGACATTCAAGGATATTATTTTTGTACCACAACTCAATGTAGGCAGAATGGGAGCCTTAGGGGGGGAAACAACAGTCGGTGCATTGGAAAATGAGTGTACCCTGTCTTTGTCAGAGTGCAGTGGAAAATGAGTGTACCCTGTCTTTGTCAGAGTGCAGTGGGAAATGAGTGTACCCTGTCTTTGTCAGAGTGCAGTGGAAAATGAGTGTACCCTGTCTTTGTCAGAGTGCAGTGGGAAATGAGTGTACCCTGTCTTTGTCAGAGTGCAGTGGAAAATGAGTGTACCCTGTCTTTGTCAGAGTGCAGTGGAAAAAGCGTCAGCTGTGTTTCTCTTTTGCCTTGTCAGATACAGTGCAAAATCATTCTCCCTCCTCTTTCATTATTTGACTGTTTATCCTACTGTACAGGAATGCACACTTTCTAGCTGACTGCATCACTTGTTCCTGCTCATGCATTCTCTGCAGATTCAATTATACGCTGCTCTGGACACAATGAACAAATATGAGAAAGAGAGGGAGGTACAGACAGAGAAAGGGTTGGACTGAAATAAAGTAAGGGAGAGAGAGAGATGGATAGAGAGTGTGTTGAGGGACCGAGAGAAGCATACTAGAAGGAACGAGGGAGGCTGATGCAGAGCAGTACCTGAAGTCACGTATTTGTTGGGGGGAAATCAGTGATGCTGGAGTGGATGCTGTAATGGCACCCTAATGTATAATGATCAGCAGAAACCTCCTAAATGAGAGTATTAGTCCAAGGGCCCCAGCTGTGCAGAAATAATGGACCCCTGGGGTCCAACCTACACTTGACACAACGAACGTATAATAAATTGAGGATCCCACCACTGACACCAACACGCACTCGTGGTCACTGTAGTATGTTGTTGTCATATATTATACAAGGCCCCCTGCTCTCCTGTTAGATAGTGACCGCCGGACAGACAGCAGAGATCTAGGGGCCCCATTTATGGGTTGTGTGTGTCACAAGACTTATCACCAGCATGACAATGGTCCATTCTCATGGCTCCATTGCACAGACACTGACCCCTGTTAGACAACCAGATAAGATGAGGTGCAGAAAACAGATGCTCACTAATGCTGACATTCTTGGTCTTTTGAAAGGGACCTGTTGGTGAATGACCTGGAGGTTCAATGACAAATACTATATTTGCTATTGCCCCCACTATAATACACATACAGTATATTACCCTGGTCAGTGGTCATATAATCAATGTGCTGACAATGACCAGCACAGTTGGAGTGAACCTCCATGACCAAAAATAGTGACCATCTAAACATGTAGCCTAGTGTATGTGAAGACTTGTTTACTGCTATCTGTTGCCTGGGATGAGAGTGCCTTTGAAGAGGAATGGAGTGGTGGTTGTAATTTCTGTCAGGCAGTGTCAGGGCAGCCTCCAGGTTTGAACACGGGGCTTAGAAGCGAATATGTGGCTAATAGCTGACTGCGGGCAATGCTCTCTTTTGTGTACTCTGATCCGGGTGGATTAAAGCATCAATCTTTCTGCCTCTCCTTGTAATGGTAATAGCTGGCTAGAAAGGGATATGTTTTATTATTCTGTTAGAGATTGAACGGGATCTTAAGCACTTATTGTACGAATTGTAGATATTGTACGAATTGGAATTCGAAGCATAACATATAGGAATGGGGGTGGAGGGGGTTTGCAGGGCGTAACATAAGAAATGGATGACGTTGTACACAATTGTACACAATTTTCGGGTACCTGTTTTGGCCCGTGAGTGCCACTTTCAAAACTACTGGCTGAAATTATACAAAACCTTTACAGTGAGGGGGGGAAAGTATTTGATCCCCTGCTGATTTTGTACGTTTGCCCACTGACAAAGAAATGATCAGTCTATAATTTTAATGGTAGGTTTATTTGAACAGTGAGAGACAGAATAACAACAACAAAAAATCCAGAAAAATGCATGTCAAAAATGTTATAAATTGATTTGCATTTTAATGAGGGAAATGAGTATTTGACCCCCTCTCAATCAGAAAGATTTCTGGCCCCCAGGTGTATTTTATACAGGTAATGAGCTGTCGATTTGGAGCACACTCTTAAAGGGAGTGCTCCTAATCTCAGTTTGTTACCTGTATAAAAGACACCTGTCCACAGAAGCAATCAATCAATCAATCAGATTCCAAACTCTCCACCATGGCCAAGACCAAAGAGCTCTCCAAGGATGTCAGGGACAAGATTGTAGACCTACACAAGGCTGGAATGGGCTACAAGACCATCGCCAAGCAGCTTGGTGAGAAGGTGACAACAGTTGGTGAGATTATTCACAAATGGAAGAAACACAAAAGAACTGTCTCCCTCAGCCTGGGGCTCCATGCAAGATCTCACCTCGTGGAGTTGCAATGATCATGAGAACGGTGAGGAATCAGCCCAGAACTACACGGGAGGATCTTGTCAATGATGTCAAGGCAGCTGGGACCATAATCACCTAGAAAACAATTGGTAACACACTGCGCCGTGAAGGACTGTCTCTCACTGTTCAAATAAACCTACCATTAAAATTATAGACTGATCATTTCTTTGCCAGTGGGCAAATGTACAAAATCAGCAGGGGATCAAATACTTTTTCCCCTCATTGTATAACCCATCTCTAAAAAATATCAGATATGTGGACAGGACCAAGCGGATTCAATTGTGACCTACAGGCTCAAATTGGTCTTATGTAGCAAAATTTGAAATGGTGTTTTTTAAATTGGATAAAAGTAGAGACTACAGAATGGTATATCATACACTGTATTTGAGGAAAGTAATTCTGCTTTGAAAGTTGATAAACTTGTAAACTCACTTTTGAGAAAATGGCCTTTAAATATTTTGGTACCTACTGGAGAGCTCTTTTGTCTACACCCATTCAGCATTGTTCACACCCTCTTAAGCCAGCACCACCCACCTCTTTAAGGATTCACATGTGAGGTCATGTGCTAAACATTGAGTAGTGTAGTAAAGATTAAGAATAAAAGTAGTCTACAATAAGGAAAAATTCCTGGTAAACAGAATGTGTCCAGATAAAAATATTTTATAAATATTAGATGACATTTACACAGACACACTTGTCTAAATTGATGGGTCATGTGAAATAAATGCTAAAACCCCCAGCCACATATTATTGCCAAATGGATGGGTCTCTACAGAAGGTGTAAACGCTACAGCCAAATGGTTACTTGCATAGTAGCAATATCAGAAATAGATAGTGTCAAAATAAATTAAATAATATACAGTATGTACAAGAACAATATCAGTAATAGATTAGGTAGTTATATGCATGCAATAAGGGGTAAAGTGGCTGAGCAGCAGGATGCATTTTATTTTAAATAGTAGCAGCAACGTATGGTGTTGTAACGTTCGTCTTCGTGCTCCTCTGACGAGGAGTAAGACATGTCAGACCCATGCGCAGCGTGGTAAGTGTTCATCCTTTTAATAAACTGAACT
The DNA here is from genome assembly GCF_034236695.1 of Oncorhynchus nerka. Taxonomy (NCBI): domain Eukaryota; kingdom Metazoa; phylum Chordata; class Actinopteri; order Salmoniformes; family Salmonidae; genus Oncorhynchus; species Oncorhynchus nerka. The sequence goes on from NC_088405.1 coordinate 75,325,687, forward strand.
GAACACTAAATACAAAGTAACAAAAGAGAACAAACGAAACAGCTCCGTCAGGTGCAACACACACTAAACAGAAAATAATCACCCACGAAACACAATCAAATCATAGAAAAACTAACATAGACAACCCACCCAACTCACGCCCTGACCATACTAAAACAAAGACATAACAAAAGAACTAGGGTCAGAACGTGACAGGTCTGTGTGTTAGGAGAGAATCATTTGGATAGAAGCACTGCAGATGGGGCTGATGTCTGGTCCATCTGAACCATACATGAACAAGGGAATCTATATTCAGAGAGCCTGTTTTTGTCCTGCCTTTGACTTTGGTGAGGGCATGTGATGTCCATAGCCTCTTTGTCACAAAACTCCCTGAACTTCTCAAAAACACAAGTTTGTCTAGCTGTGTCCAGTCCAGGTGGTGCTTGTACAGGCAGACCATATATGGGAGGAAGGATGTCAGGGTTGCACAGCAGCTGAAACCTGGTCCCGACTGAGTCCAAACACTCCTTTGCCACAACACCATCAGTTTCCAGAGCATTGAAGCTGTACAACAGGAAATAACAACAAGAAATAAGACATTACAATATTGCACAACATGAGAGAAGCCTGTAATTTTCATCATAGGTACACTTCAAATATGACAGACAAAATGAGGGAAAAAATCCAGAAAATTACATTGTAGGATTTTTTATGAATTTATTTGCAAATTATGGTGGAAAATAAGTATTTGGTCAATAACAAAGGTTTATCTCAATACTTTGTTACATACCCTTTGTTGGCAATGACAGAGGTAAAACGTTTTCTGTAAGTTTTCACACACTGTTGCTGGTATTTTGGCCCATTCCTCCATGCAGATCTCCTCTAGAGCAGTGGTGTTTTGGGGCTGTTGCTGGGCAACACGGACTTTCAACTCCCTCCAAAGATTTTCTATGGGTTTGAGAAATTGTGCTTTACAATGGTATTCATATTACAGTTGACCTGGAAGTATTACGTTTTTTGGGCGCTAAAATAAGATAAACTGTACGGAATAGCGCAATGTACAAAAGTGTGTTAGTTACCTTTAGCTAAACAATGAACCATTATCCCAATCAATAGAATACTAGCAATACAAACCATAGCTAGCTTAAGTTAACCAAATAGGTTCAATGTTAGCTACCTAACATTAGGCTATAACTAGCCATGCTTTATGGCATTCTGAGATAATATTACTACACACATCATAAACGTAATGTTAGCTAGCGGGCCAGCCATCTAACGTCAGCTAGCTAGGTAGCTAACAGTAAGCTTTAACTTGCAATGAAAACAACTTTGACAAAATTAGAAACGTATAATATCTGAAACTGTAGCTAGACTCTTACCCGTATACATGAATGAATGCTTCACGGCAGATTGCAACCCATTTCATTAAATAAGACGTCCCTGTGTTGTTTCCGTTTTGTTTGTAAAGCTTGCTTTGCATCAAGTCACTCTGGTACACACTGACCGTGTGCAATGCCATAAGAATAATCTTAAGCTTTAACCCCCAGCCAAACTCTGGCCATTTTACTCTCCTTAGCAGAGCTGTTATCCAGAGCATTGGTGACTAACTGTGCTCCTCAGACGAGAGTGCTCTGAAACAGTTGTTCCGGTGACGTTCTACTGAAATGGATACATGCATAGTTGAGTCTTTTGTTACATTTTACTACACAATACATTTTTTTTAAAGCCACGTTAGACAGGATTACCTACACAAACTGACCAGATGAAATAGACAGAAGCATGCTACATGGCAGACCAATCCGAACTCATCTCTCGGCATGTCCAGCCCACTCATCTCAGCCAATCATGGGTAGCGGGAAGGTAGCTGACTTTTTTTGTGGCTTAACCAACTCAGCTCGTAATTTAACAATTTTATTTGTATTTACAGATGGCATACAAGTTTGTTATTAAGGCACATGAAAGGTCACATGTTCAAGAAGGCATTTCTGCCCCAAAAATATGGTTATGTTCAAACACCTCTCCTGTGAAGTAGTGACCCGAGACATACGCCTAGTTTCTTGAGAGCCAAAACCAGGGCAGAGAGAGGAAATGGAAAAGCAGTGCATTGTGGTCCCAGCAGCAGCATGACTCAAGGTGAAGGGTTTGGAGAAAATCTTTGTATTGGAGCACACTTTAGCCTAC